>NW_027397064.1:85024913-85220753 GCF_003265705.2 Callorhinus ursinus
TTTCTTTCTTTCTTTCTTTCTTTCTTTCTTTCTTTCTTTCTTTCTTTTCTTCTTCTTTCTCTTTCTTTCTCTCTCTCTCTCTCTCTTTCCCTCCCTCCCTTCCTTCTTTCCTTCCATCAATATAGACTCACAGGTATTTATTTTATTATTTGTGTTATAGTTCAAAACTATCATTGTTTGTGTTCTTGCTTAAATTGTTCTACTTTTGGCCATTGGGAAGTCTTTCAGATTGGCTACTATGGCCCTTTTGAGATACTCCCATCCTTTTTTGAGCATTTTTTTTTTCTTTCTAACCCAGCCAGATGATTCAAGCTCATCTTTTTTTTTTTTTAAATGATGCTTTTTTTATTTTTTTATTTTTAAAGATGTTTATTTATTGAGAGGGAGAGAGAATGATAGAGAGAGAGCATGAGAGGGAGGAGGGTCAGAGGGAGAAGCAGACTCCCTGCTGAGCAAGGAGCCCGATGTGGGACTCGATCCTGGGACTCCAGGATCATGACCTGAGCTGAAGGCAGTTGTTTAACCAACTGAGCCACCCAGGCGCCCTCAAGCTCATCTTGATTTTCCCTGTTTTTGCCCTGGAATCAACTGCTACTCCAATATCATGGGATATTGGAACTTCAGACACTTTTAGGTGGATGTGCTCTCTTCAGTGTCATAAGATTATCTTAAGAGTGGTAAACAATTGCAAGAATAATTCCTCTACTGATATGTTTTGATGTTCCAAAAGAAATCATTTTGCTGAGTTCTTTAATTTAATTTAATTTATTTATTATTCTTTAATTTTAAATATTTTATTTATTTCAGAGAGAGAGTGCACGTGAGAGAGAGCATGAACAGGGATGAGGGGCAGAGGGAGAGGGAGAAGCAGACTCCCCACTGAGCAGGGGGCCCAAAGCAGGGCTTGATTCCAGGACCCCAGGATCATGATCCGAGCTGCAGGCAGCTGCTTAATTGACTGAGCCACCCAGGCACCCCTCAGTTCCTCAGTTCTTTAGTTTTAATACAGTAATCCCTGTAGTGATTGATTATCTGCTGACTAAAATGCTAAATTAGTGTGATTATGGGTGATGATGCTTTTTAAGGCATTCAAAATATCGCTGTCTCCAAAGTTTCTTAAAAAGTGCATACATTTTATAAAATCAGTTAATATTTATTGATCTTTTCTCAGAAGACCCGTGTTAGGTACTTTTTAAAAAAAAGCATCTCTGCCCTCAGGAGTTGATGGTCTAATTCAGATAATTCATAAATTTTATGACTTATAATTCCAAGGTCATATAAGGGATGATAACAAAGGGTTTGGTCAGACCTGGCAGGTGAGGCCATGGGCCTATAGTGATTTGTATCTTGTTTTTTGGATGGACAGTGAATAGAAAAGCATATGCCAAAGATAGTGAATGGGTTTGATCTTTTGCACAAATCTTGACTAATTGGTAGTTATTCAGATTGCTGTATTGAGAGAGATTATATAGTTGAGTCTGGGTTCTTTAGTAAAGGGCACATTGATGAGTTGGTGATATTTCCAGTGATCAAGTCAGAAGACATATAGGAGTGTTAGTATCTGGCTTACCATTTCCGGTTTAGTTAGCACAATAGGAGCATAGTATGGGTCTCTTGTGATTAAAAAAGATAGCTCCTGCCCATGACTCATGGGTAAGATGAACCAATGAACCAATGGGTAAAATTCCAGCTAATGAAAAATAGCTTTGTATAAAAACAAGTGTCTAGAATCTTTTCAAAAGGCCTAGGATCTCCACTTTTTCAATGTATGCAGTTTTTAATTTCCTTCCTTTATAGTGCCACCATGAACATCATATTGCTGGAGTTTGTTTGTTTGTTTTTAAGCCTTTCTGGTGGTTGAAGAGGGCTGTTCTTCCTAATCATTTCCAGTGTCTCCTAACTTTGAGCTGCAGTTTTTTTTTTTTTTTCCCCCTCACTGTAAGATCCACCCCCACCTGCTAAAAGAGCCAAACACAACCTCACTCTCCAAAGAGTCTGATTCATCTTAGGTGCTTGGATACATCCATTTTTAATGATACATTGTCTAAAAAAATATAGATGTGAGATTATTGATCCAACCATCAGTTTAGCTTCTGATAATAGCTCTAGGAAGGTAGTGAGAAACAGAACTAGTTGGAAAGCAATGCAACACCCATATTGAATTTTTAACAACTTAATACATTTTAGGAAATGATCCATCTGAAAGGCATTATGGCTTGCTGAGAAAAGCTGTACACTGGGAACCGGGAGAAGTGGGCTCAATTCCCAGCTCTGCAACTGACTCACTCTTTGTCCTTGGGCAAGTCACTTAGCCTCTCTCTGTGTCTACTTCCTGCCTGGTAAAATAAGGAGAATAATACATAAAGACTCCCACCTCACCAAGATGTGTCGAAGCTGTTCTGTAACCACTGAAGGATCTTTCGTCCTCCTGCTGGCTAATGGCAAACTTATTTTTATTAGCATCTAGTTTGATTGAATTTTGCAAAAAGAGCATGAAACTACCACTAACTTGAAAGAATCCTTTAATCCTTTAATTTACACTGGAGTTTTACTGCAGTACATATTGCTTTGTGTTAACATATTCAATGCTAGGAGGAGGGCTTGTAGATCCTGTATCTACAAAAATATCTGTTGCCTCTACTTGAGTGTCAATTATGTAGTCTTGTCCTGAGCACTGCAGAGCCCACTAAAAGAATAGAAGATGAAATCCTGGAGAGAAGAGGTTTACATATAAGAAACAATTAGAGAATACGACCTAGCAGTATTTATTCAAAAATGCTATTGCTAAGGTTAGAGTTTAGACAATGAGGAAATCAATATAGGCTGAAAAATCACAGAACAATGTCTTGGAATACATTGAAGAAATTCCTATCATCCCATGACATCTTCCCTGATTCCTCCAACAAAAATGATCATTTCCTTCATTTACCATCCTCTTTGTTTGATTTTGTTGGCTCCTTTTACATTTCTCCAGTTTTCTCTAAATGTATTTTATAGTTTTTTAAATATCTTTCTTTTTAAATACTAGGTAATTATAGATCATACTTTTTCTTTGTTATTTTGTCTCTTAATTCATTTGTATTGAACAGTACTCCATCACATTTTTTTCATGATATTTATCTTTTGAAATGATTACGCCAATTATAGAATATCTTGTATTCTGAATTTATTTCTTCATTATTTTATTTATCTTGGTCCTGAATCACCAATGTTTTCCTTTTTTTTAAGATTATTCATTTATTTATTTGACAGAGAGAGAGAGACAGACAGAGAGAGAGCACAAGCAAGGGGAACAGCAGAGGGAGAGGGAAAAGTAGGCTCTCCTCTGAGCAGGGAACGCGATGTGGGGCTCAATCTCAGGAACTTGAGATCATGACCTGAGCTGAAGGTAGACGCTTAACGACTGAGCCACCCAGGCACCCCTCACCAATGTTTTCTGTAAATTGGATACTAGATCTACAGGCTAGGCTAGATTCCAATTGAATATTTATGGACAGAATATTTCCTAGGTGATATTAAGTATGTGTATACATAGTAGAATTAACAACGCAAACACTAAGAGAGACAGAAAATGCTCCATAACTTCGGCTTTGCTGAAATGCTCTGCAGTAATGCTGTGTACCGTTGTAGAAAAAAAGGCTGCACTTATTAGCTGTATTATCTTTAATAATTACATTATCTCTTCAAATCTCAGTTTCCTTATAGATGAAATGTGTGATATCTACCATAAAGTCTTGAGGTTTTGAGAAAATACCTATAAAGTGTCTTTTTATAGTAGGCACTCAATTAATGAAAGTTTATTAGTACTGGTAGTAGTAATAATGGTTGCTTTTGTAATGTATTCAGTCATATGGTCTTGTATGATGAATATGTTTAAGAATGGCATTCATTCTATGAACAGAATGCAATACTGTTCATGCGAGGATTCCCATTGTAACAGATGAATGTTTCCTGTCTCTTGGTTGGTTGGTTGTTTTAATATGCCCCCATATAGTATGATATAAATGGGAGACACCATTCTAGTAGCTTATAAATATTCTAATAAACAAAGTTAAGACATTGTCCATAGGCAAAAGGCTGTATTTCTCTAAGAACTCTCCAAATTCTTTGTCTCAAGATCATCTTGTGCTTTCTACCACTTTAATATAAGAAGAGAAAAATATATACAAGATCCAGGAACCTACACTTGAGTTATTCCCAGTAATTTAAAAACGAAACAAAACAAAAACACAAAAACTAAAATAAACAAAACAAAACAAAAATCACATTAAGGTTGAGATTAAGAGATTAAGTTTTGAAGTCAGTCAGTTTGGAGTCCGATCCAAGCTTTATCACTTATTAGCTGTGTCACATTGGCCAAGATACATAATCTCTTTGAAATTCTGTATGCTTATTTGCAAAAAAGCTCAAAGAGATGTAAGTATAGAATAGAGATATATAAACCACCAACTCACAATCACTGCTAGTTATTATTATATTTTATTACTGTGTATATGCATTTACTGCCTACAGTTGGCAGTTAATATCTCTTAGAAGCCAGTGAAATTATAGTAGGAAGACCAGAACTGTTGCAGAGTCTGCAAAAGGATTAGGCAGAGGAATGGTAGGGAGGAATGACATCCACATCTCACTCAGTTTACCAAGCTTTGTGCCCTAGTCTGGGGTTACATTGGACCAGAGGGGGTTACTTTTTCTAATTAGCCTAAAGATGTCATGTAGGCTATTGCTGTCCTAGATGGAAACCTTCTAAACACAGGGAACTGAAAGTACAAAGTTAGTGAGGAGCAAGAGAATTGACCTAAAATAAGTAGTTCTGTGGTTCACTATGGTTAAGTCAAGAACTCTTGAACAGTAAGATGTGCAGAAAATATTCTTTATAATTCAGTAGACCTAAGGTGGGCCTTTTAAAGTCATCTCTAGAAGAAGAAGTCATCTAAAATCTAAATAGGGGCACCTGTGTGGTGTAGTTGGTTAAGCATCAGACTCCTGGTTTTGGCTCAGGTCATAATCTCAGGGTCGTGAGATCTAGCTCCGAGTTGGGCTCTGTACTCAGCATGGAGTCTGCTTGGGTTTCATTCTCCCTCTCCCTCAGCCCCTCCTTCCCTCCTCAAATAAATAAATAAATCTTTTTTTTAAAGGATTTTATTTATTTATTTGACAGAGAGATAGAGAACACAAGTAGGCAGAGTGGCAGGCAGAGGGAGAGGGAGAAGCAGGCTCTCTGCCGAGCAGGGAGTCCGATGTGGGGCTCAATCCCAAGACCCCAGGATCATGACCTGAGCCGGAGGCAGACGCTTAACCGACTGAGCCACACAGGCGCCCCAGTAAGTAAATCTTTAAAAAAAATAAAATCTCTAAATATAATTGATGAACTACTTTATAATAGAAAAGAAACGTCAAAGAATAAATTTCAGTATATATTTTCATACTCCCTTCTGACGTTAGTCTCTAAAAATATAATTTATTTTTTTCTTCAAATAGTTTAAAATGACATTTTGATTACATTAAAACAGAGAGTTACTCCCACAACTTGCTAACTTACCGGTAGTGCTTCAAGTCATGACTTTGTGTTCATGTATTGAATGTCCTGTGGGGATACACTGCTATGTTGTATCTGAAAGTAGAGAGAATAACTTGTTGGTAATCTAGACTACTTCTCTGATCTTGGTGGTAATAATAAAAATGGCATTTTGTTTTTGTTTTTATGGGTTAAAAACAAAAGTTTTCAAGTTTTTATTATTTATTTTTACCCATATAAGGCTTTTGCATTTGCCTTAAAAAATAAACAGGTGGACGCAGGAGGAACATCCGTTGTTTCTTTTATTCTCCATAAGCATTACTATATTTATTAAAAATACGAATTTTTTTCCATGAAGAAGGATGTGATTGTGTAATACCAAGTAAATGTTTAATGTCTCTGAGTGATAAATTTACATAAAGGGTAGTTTGCTTTCTCATCAGAGTTTGTGTGCTAAAGATTTTCTGTCAGAAGATCAGAATGAAGAGAAAATCAAGGCTTAGCTTTGTGTCTTTTAATATGACCTGTGTTATTCTATACAGCTTTTGAAAACAACTGAACCAGATATCATTTTTGAATGTTAACACTGTACTCTGCTGATGCTATTATTTTCTCTTCAGGTAGGGGGACTATGAGGGATGCCTGATGGGCATGTTTTACTTCTCATTAGGAAGAGCTACCCTTTATGTAAAATAAACTGAAAATTTAAAAGTATGTTTTTTTCATTATTTTTGTCTTTTAACCCAAAACTGCTAAAATTTTGCTTTCCTGCAAAGCAATAAGAACAAATAGTTCTAGGCAAAATATGTAATGTTATTCTTGGGTTTACTAAAGAAACATAATTTGTTAGAGTAAGCCAATAGTTGAAGATTTTTTTTGTATCTGATCAGTTTATAGATACTACAAAAAATGTTTTTTGAAAATAGAAGAAGATGCCCTCTTTAAATAAATATTACTTATATGTTGCTACTATAAGCAATACAGAATTACTATAGAGACTGTCCAAGTTATACTGTTTTAATCTTGCTATTATATTTTCTACATGGCAGATTCAGGCCTTGCTCTAGTATTATAGAAATAGGAGAAAAAGACGTTAGAACATTTCTAGGGTGTTAAAGTGAGTTAACATCATAAGCACCAACTGTCAGCAAGCTTTGGGGAGCCAGCAGGGAACCATGTTTATCTCACATAATGGATGTGTGGTCACGGATCTCATTAAACAATAACAATCTTTGGGAAATGGTTGTTTCCTCCCCAAGTCCACTCTAAATGTACTCTTTCCTAGTCCACTGAGGTTCATGCTGCTTATAAGGTCATCATGCTCTTTTTTTTTTTTGAGTTATTTTATGTTTTGTAACAGAAGAATCTTATCACATAAAAATTGAGATATTTGTCTCTCAAAAATCCATTGAAAAGGAAACCAGTGCTTGAGACTCACTAGGAAAGTTCTTGGGTAAGCATAGTTTCTGTGATAAATTGTTCTGAGTGTAATGAATGAGACACCCACCACTTGACATGCTCAGTAGTTTTCACCTGGAGTCAGTTGGGGGAAATATGCAAATGATCTAACTTCAGTGACCTTGGCAAATAAATTCTACAAGCCAGTTTTAACCAAAATCTGTAACTGAAAATATGGTCACTAGATCTCTGGTGTGTGGAGCAATGTGGGCATCCATAGGGTGTTTTTGTCCCTTTACAAAAGATTTAATTCATCTTGTTAACTGATACAAAAATGCACTAATGATAAATTAAAAGGGGTATTTGAAAAAGGAAAAAATATGTATATATCCCAACCACTTGGTCATAATGAAAAAGTGTTGGATGTCCAAGTATCCTCATTCAGCCTTGTCTGATTTTAGTACTTTAATACTTTAGTCCTTTAGATTCTCATATAGCTTGTGTTTCAAACGAAAGCAATTACAGGAAATGAGAACGATGGTGCTATGAAATAATCATTAAGATGAGAAGGACTCTAAAAATGTGAATTCTACTTTCATTCATTGATGGATTTTTTTCCCAAGAGGAGCATAGTAGTCAGTGGCATATGCAACCCATGCTTTAGTGAATTTGTTTTTCTTTTTAATTATTAAATCTCTATTGATAAATTACTTGCAAATTACACTCTTAGCAGAGAATATGAAGAGACTGACCATATTCCTTTTGATTTTCCAGCTAACCTTAAATCTAGGATTGCTCTTTCACATGGAATTGAAGATGAATAATAACTTATTTGAGAAAAAATAATTTAGGATAATGATAGAGGCTCTAAAATCGTAGGAAATATTCACTTCAGAGAACACATCTATATTTGTTTATAGAGAGTTCCCTGTAATTTTTATATTTGAGCCATCTTATGCATCTTATTTTTTTAAGAAGGGAAATATGTTTGACTTTTAGAAAAACAATATATTAGAAAACTCTTTGGAACCATTAAGATATATTTGTGGCCTTAAATTCTTGGGGTGTAATACTTTCGTCTAAGAATTATAATAGTAGAATAAAGCAAAGTGCTTAGGAACATAATTTGTTTTTATTAAAATACATATCTTTATTGTTTATGCATTTTTACAAACTTTATTGAGTGGTATTACTTTTTTCAGCCCAGAAAATAGTGTAAAATAACAGTAAATGTAAATACTTTAAAATATATCAAAATTTCTTTCTTCTTTTTTCTTTCTTGCTCATCTTTGCACATAATTAATCAACTGTGTGAATCAGCTTAATCAGAAAAAGACATTTGTTTACATTTAAGACCTCTGTTTATTGTAATTAAGGCAATATTATGGTTTAAATATAAAGTTTTATATTTATACTTTTTTATACTGACATGTATGTGTTCGATTAATTAACTATTTCAGCTAAATGAGAGTTAACATATATATGTAATCAAATTTTTTTTAAAAGATTTTATTTATTTATTTGACAGAGAGAGACACAGCGAGAGAGGGAACACAAGCAAGAGGGAGTGGGAGAGGGAGAAGCAGGCTCCCCACTGAGCAGGGAACATGACGTGGGGCTCGATCCCAGGACCCTGGGATCATGACCTGAGCCTAAGGCAGACGCTTAACAACTGAGCCACCCAGGTGCTCCTGCAATCAATTTTTAAAGAATGTAGTAAAACCTCTTAGTACATATCAGACGTAATATAATTTTTACCTTTGAAAATATTTTATTGCTGCTAGGTTTGTCAAGGGCTTCTTTATTAAAACTGATATTTAAACTCTAGAATTTGTCTTAGCATGCTATGAAAAATGATCCAGGATTTGAAAATGAGATGCAGAGAGGTAAAAGGCTGCTCGGGCAATGGCACATTCCAAGTGACAAAAAATAAAAGGTGTATTAATGGCATAAAATTACAATGGAATATAGAGTAGCCCTGAAGTCAAAGACTTTGCTTTGTATCCAGGCTCCAGCTCCTGCTGCTTCCTAGCAGAGAAACCATGAACGAATCACATATTTTCTCCAAAACTAAATTTTTGTATCTGTAAAATGTAATTCATGACAACTTATTATATGGTGTTGTTTTAAAACTGAGCAAGAAGGGGCATCTAGGTGCTGTAGTCAGGTGAGTGTCTCACTCTTGGTTTCGGCTTAGGTCTGATGTCCACGTTCTTGAGACTGAGCCCCCTATTGGGCTTGGCACTTAGCATGGAGTCTGCTTGAGATTCTCTCTCCCTCTTCCTCTGTTCCTCCCTGCTCATGCTCTCTCTCTCTCAATAAAATAAATAAATAAATAAATAAATAAATAAATAAATAAATAAATATCTTTAAAACTAACTAAGAAAATCAAAGTGCTTTCCAAATTCTATAGCACGCTTTACAGAATTAAAACTTAATTATTCCACAACAATATTAAAGAAAGTCAGTTCACTCTCGTGATTTTTTTCAGTTTCCTATTTTGGAATCTTTATTTCTTTTGTTTAATTCTCATTTCCTTAACTTACTTGTATGGATGGCAGGAAAACACAACTTACTAATAATTTACTCTTTCAAAAATATTTATTGTGCACATTCTAGATAAAATTAGACTTACAAAAAAAAGTGTGAGTGACACAGTAATGAAAAACCATCATTTCTGTGTTAGAAAAAAAAAAAATGAGGCCAAAGTGTGGCAAACAGGACTTCCGAGGGGTGGCAGATATGTTTACAAGCAACACAGCAGCTCATTTTTTGTGATGACAAGTGCCTTAAGTGAAGTGAAATGAGATACTATACAAGTTCAGCTTTCATGTTGTATAAATCTAAGTACTTTTAGAAAATAAGGTTAAGTAATATTTTATCTAATTTAACCTTAGGAGCCTTAGAACAGTAAACAACCCCAAGGAACACATGAAATAAGACACTGTTATTTAAAATGTTTCATGAAGAGAAATAGTCATATTAATAATTGAAACATAAACATAAAATAATATAAAATATGAACCATTGCTAGGCAGTAGATTTAATGTTAATTCTAGACCCTGAAGAAGTTTTTGAAATATAGGGTTATTGTGGTTTATAAAAAAAAAAATCTTCAGTATGAATGAATTATTTCTGGAAATTTGTAAGCTTGTACCAATTATAACATTTTGATTGATCACCTTTCAAACCATATGTTTAAGAACTTAAGATTTGTCTCTTACACTTAAGTGGCTACCAAATCACTCACTCTGTGTAGCATATTCCACAGGAAATATTTTAATTCTTTACTGAATTTTTTCAAAACTCTACATTTAGCAAACTATATAGCCCTATATAAAAGTTAGCAATGAAAAGTATCATCCCACCCATACTGGCCCTACTTAGTAGAATGTATCAAAGAAGAAATGACATCTTCATCATTGTCAATGCTGGAAGTAGGCATTTATACAATTTTTTTCATTGAAAAGAACTAGGAAGTTCAATCCATTTACCATTCTGCTACTAGAATGACCTTTGAAATAACCCAAACAGACCTTCTGTCTAAACCTCTTCAATGGGTGGTCTTTTTTTAGAATAAAGTTTTGCCTTTAGAATAACATGTGACCTTCTTGCCAAAGCACAGGGGATAGAGATGACCTGGAATTTGCTCTCTGCTCTGGGCTCATCTCTAGTCAGGCGGGCTTTGTGCCCTTTCCCATCTTTGCAAATCAGCCTATGATTTCCCTCAAAGCACTTGCTAGGAACTGTTGCTATTGTTATCCACTGTTAATATCTTTTGGGCTCCCTGAGGGTAGGGAGTACATTTTTATTTCTGTCACTGACATGTAACATCTGGAAGTGGTAGGAAGTTTAAGACAGATAAGTAAATGTGAAACTAGTTATTTCCCCATTTGGTCTTGAAAAAGCCCAATTTGAGAGCGTCTCATAGGCGTAGGCACTAACTCTATGGAGTTCTCCAGATGTTTAAGTAGTGAAGGCATGAATTGTTCATTGCTTGCTTGTTTAAAGACTGGTTGAATATGGGGCGCTGTTAAGCGTCTGCCTTCAGCTCTGGTCAGGCTCCCTGCTCAGGCCAGGAGCCTGCTTCTCCCTCTCAATCTGCCACTCCCCTTGCTTGTGCGCTGTCTCTCTCTCTCTCTCTCTCTCTCTCTCTCTCTCTCTCTGTCAAATAAATGGATAAAATCTTAAAAGAAAAAGAAAAGACTGGTTGAATATAAGGCTGAGAAGATGATTGAGAAGGTATGTAGCCACTGTTTCCTGAGATGAGACCCAAGAAGCCCGGGTGAGCTGAGAAGAGACAGATCTTGATTGTATTGCTGCCTAACATGGGCTTGAGGGCAGATGCAGCCATAATGATTTAAGTGTACAGCAGAGTATCTTTAAAAACCTTTATGACCTTGTGTTGTATCAAACACATCTCTGACCCTTACAGCCACCCACAGGACTCAATCCAATATCTGGAAAATGGGTAGCTTTAAAGAAACTCTTTGGAGTACTGGTTTCAGGCCAGACTTCGCTAAATCAGAGTGCCAGTTTCCTTCATGCCAAACATTACAATAAACCCCTCTGCAAAAGGAATAAAGACTGCTGAGAAATAACTGACGAGGCTTTCAATGTCAATAAAGGTCATCCTGTGCATCAGTATTGTGAAAGTCTCCTTTTCACAAAGGGAAGAGGGATTTTATAAACTCTCCTGTGAAATGATGGAGATTTAGAGCCGGCATTAGTAGACCCTGTAATAAAATAAATCCCTCCTTCAAGTCCCCCTTGAAGTGAAGAATGGCACTTGAACTTTTCGTTTGGTAATACGTGGATTATAGCCATCCCTCCCCTGACCACTGAGGTGTGTGTCATCTTCTTTGATCTCTTCGTAGACATCCTATTGGGAGAAAGAGGAAGTGGAGAAGAATTGCGAAATAGCCTTTTGGCTTCATTAGACATTGCTTGATTAAAGATTTGGAAGGTGCTGTGAAAATACATTTAGTTTTCTGACAATCTTGTAAATGAAGCTCAACAAGTGTGCACCAGAGTACTGATCAGATACTTGGGAGGAAGCTTTTACACAGTGGACAGACCCTGCTAATGAATCCCGGATTGGCACAATATTTAATTTGGCTTTTCCTTATATATAGCAGGTATAGAAGAATCAGCCAATAGCATGAGGTCAGAGATGTCATTTATTTGGCATATTGTGTTCATTAGAGTTTGTGACATATTCCAGCTTAAAATATTGTGCTATTCAGTGTATACGTATTTATAAAAAAATCATTGGGCCATCTCTTGCAGGATTAGAATGTTAAATGGCATTTGTGAAAGACAAAAAATTTACTTGTAACTTCATTAATTGTTTGGCTAAGGCTTCTTCCTTTATTATTTTTTTTAACTGGAAAATTTGTACACTGCAAATGACTTCAGTTAGCTTCCTAGGTGGCTGCCAAAACCAAATAATCACATTAAACTCAAAGTGCATTTTTTTTTTTTTATATATTCGAAGAACATAAAGAACACAAAGAACACAGAGCTGGGTTTCTTTATTAATGAAACTATCACTATAAGAAAGACTATAATACTAGGTTTATCACTAATAGGAAACAAAGATAAATAGTAATGTCTATATTTAAGGAACAGTTTATACATTTGTGTATACATTAATTTAACAGCGTGATCTGGGTTTCCAGGGACTAAAGCTATACATAGCAACAAAACAATTTTATGAAAATAATTCCCCCAATTAATTTACATAATTAAATTAATGTGCATAATTTACATAATTATTTTCATCTACATGAAAATTAAGGCTTAAAAATTACAACTTGAATAATTTGTTAGTAAAGTCATTCAAATATTAAAATATATGGTGTTTAAAGTAAGAAAAATATTAATCAACCCCTAACTCTCTACAGATCTCTTAAGTCTGAGATTTTGGAGGAAGACTCTAACTCCCCAAAGTACAGGATCTACTTCATACCAGTGAATCATATGTATCCTTTCCTCACGACTGAGAAAGAAAAAATGATATTTACACACTTAACACCTAGGAGACATAAGCCCTGAAATTCAAGGAGTGATTACAATAGTGATTAGCTACCAAATTATTCTTAGTTCTTTTTTATTTCCACATTAATTAAATTTCAGATGTAAGAGTTTTATCTTTTAAAAACATGCCTATTTCAGTGTTTGCTAATATTTTTTATTTTGGTGTGATTATCAGGTTTTCCATTATACCTAATTAAAAATACATCACATAAATTTAGGGGGTCTTCTTTTCTATGTAAAATATCTTACTCTATTTTCTCTGTCTTTCATGGTCCAATATTGTGGCATGACTTTCATTAAAAAAGATTTGCTTTTTAAATTTCATTATCAGAAGGCAATTTATAAACCAGCATTTTCTTTAAGTAACTATATGCAATCAGTATGATTAATTTTGGATGCTTTCAAAATATTTATATCGGTAGTAGCATTCTTTCTACCTAGAAGGTGATAGGAACCTCGTCCTGAGTTTTGGCTCCATAGGCATGGCTACCAGATCTTGTTAAGTGACTTTACGAGTTTAACAAAAATGAAGTATCCTGGAGTACCATTCATGTTTTCCTTTTGATGCCATTTTTAGACAATTGGGGGGAATTGGAAGAGATTGGGGTGCAAAATGGTTCACAATGCTGTGTCTGTAGCATACACATGGCTACTGTCTTGAGACACTGCTGTAAGCTTTCAAACACATTTCCACATATTTTAAGTCATTCTAAACAACATCCGTGTAAAAATATCAGCTCTTATTTCATACTGAAGGAAATTTAGACTCACAGAAAGTTCAACAAACGGTGTCAAAGTTCCATAAAGTCTAGAACTCAAATCTTTCAATCTCCAAGGCCTTCATTTTTTTAACTATAACATCATAATGTAGCTTTCTGCTGAAACTATAGTAATATTTAATAAAATATAATATTATGACAATAGAGCATTATCAGAGTTTTGTTTTTTAACAAACATCTCAAAAGTAAAAGAAACATGTGTTTTTCTCTATATATACTGGCTAGAACCCCATGGGAGGCTAAAAACTTGTTCTAATAATGGCTTATGCACTCAAAACATTTTGGGAGTTCTCATTTTGGGATTGCTTTAAAAGCCTACAGCATTTTCTTTTATACTCAATGCTTTCAAATCTTGATTTCTAAAGTGTAAATTTGATTTTTTTTTTACATGATCAGAAGCCTTATAGAGGTCAGATATGTGAATGAAGTGATAGATCTGACTTGTTATTTTGGTTTTGACTTTCGAATTTTGAAACAGATTTTAAGTTTTGCTTGTATCTAAAGGTAACTGTCAGAGAAATATTTAAAAAATAGTTTTCTTGATAGCACCAATAGAACATTAAGCAAGCTATCTATGTCTGCCTTAAAGGATAGCTTCATTTGGATTTTTTAGGACTGAAAGAATCATCCACGATTCTATTTTATCTAATCTATTTATCTATCTACACACACACTGATATATATATATGAAAAACAGGTTTTATATTTGAGTATGTCTAACATATGCTTTATATCAAAATGTGTATAACATATGCAGAGAGACACACTAACATGTCTTGTATTTCAATTTTATGAAATACAAATGTAGCCAATTTCAATCTAAATCATGCAGATCATCTATGTAACTTGGATGTTACCTAGACTTCTCCCAAATGAATGACTTATGTTCCTTAGTGAATGAATTTGAAGTGACATTTGAGAGGGTCCAGCTGCCAACCTACACTGCTGAGGAGGTCTAGCCTGTCTCTGGTCCACAGCAACAGAGCAATCACCACTGTTTGAGAATGAATTAGACTACATTGATCCTTTATTTCTTTAAATACAAATTCTGGAGCCTGTTAACTCACCTATCCCCACTTCCCTTCCCAAGTTCACAAGCCAAATGCGCCCCCCCCCCAAAAAAAAACAATTTTGGAGTAATAGTTCAATTGAGAGAAGAATAATTTAAAAATAAATTTGCCTATGGAAATTTCTTTTTCCAAGTTCATATCAGATGAGTAATGGGGTGAGGTTGTAACAAATTTTGAGGGAGACGCATGTCACACAAGGGCATGAACACCCAATCATTATGCTTATGAACCACAAAAGGATCCTGGAAATTACTTCTTAAATTTTTTTTAAAGATTTTATTTATTTATTTGAGAAAGAGAGAGCATGAGTGGGGGGAGGGGCAGAGAGAGAGGGAGAAGCAGACTCCCCTTTGAGCGGGGAGCCCATTGCGGGGCTCCATGCTCTGGGCTCCATCCCAGGATTCCAAGATCATGATCTAAGCCAAAGTCTGCTGCTCAAGCACTGAGCCTCCTGGGTGCCCCCTGGAAATTACTGCCCCCTTCCCTCCCTTTCTCTCTCCTTTTATCTTTGAGTCCCACTGCCCTCAAAGCAAAATAAAGAAGAAATATGTGGGTGGTGGGACAGTGAGTCCTTATAAGAGGAAGGCTAAATTGGAAATAGCTTACGGAGAACCAAAATCAATCTCAAACTATCAGTTTAATTTTATAATCATGTTATAGAATCATTAAAGAAGCTTGGTTATTATCATCAAGATTTCTTTTCTGGTTTAAAAGGTGAGAGGTTAATGGCTCATTTACTGAGGTATGCAGTTTTCTTTCATTTTTCACTTACAATTATCTTCACTTGTTTTAAAATGCAATGCAGTCTCCAAAATGTATTGTAGTTATTCATTATTTCTTTCAATTAAACTTTCTAAATCATAGATTTAAATGAATCACAAATAAGCATTAATAGATTTCAATCACTGAATGCCCACTTCCTGGAAGAAATGAATGGGGCAGATTTACTTTGGAAAATTTTCTTTCCGTGGCAGCTGGAGCACTGGGGCTCAGCAGATGTTAGTTTCTAAAAAGCTGGTATTCACTTCGGAAATGGACTCTGGATGTCGGTGTTGTCTTTCTCCATTGAACCAAATGTTTGTTGACAGAGCAATGTCAATGCTAAATATATATATTTTTAAAGATTTTATTTATTTATTTGACAGAGAGAGACATAGCAAGAGCAGGAACACAAGCAGGGGGAGTAGGAGAGGGAGAAGCAGGCTTCCCGCGGAGCAGGGAGCCTGATGTGGGACTCGATCCCAGGACCCTGGGATCATGACCTGAGCCGAAGGCAGATGCTTAACGACTGAGCCACCCAGGCGCCAATGCTAATATATTTTTGACTGAAACAGTGGTAACTTCACAGAGCATCTGTGTTCTGTAAGCACTTCAGTGTATTGCCTAGGTTGCCTGATATCTTAAGGCAAAGTCATGATTTCTAAACAACAGACCCTAAACTTCCTTCGAGGTTTTCATAGTTAGATCCAATTTTAGATAGGTAACATAAAACCAACTGTCCTTAAATTTAGTCGAAAAAATTACAGTGGTCTCATCAAGAAGACATAATGTTTACAAATGTAGAAAATCTCAGTTGTAATCACTATGGTAACATTATACACATTTGCATTGTTTATGACATTAAAATCAACAACTTTTTTGTAGAGACTACATTAGTTCTCTAGTTCACCAGGCTCCATGATAATTGACATCTCTCTAACACTTAGAATCCAGGTTACTATCCTGGGAGGGGTGTTATAATGAGGTTGTTGCCATAGAAACTTTGCAATCACTGACGCACTTTTACTATTGGAACTTAAATGCTATGGCAAATTTAGAATTTTAAATCATTTAGAAATAGAACAAATTCTATGGGGATAGTTTATTATTCTTTTATCTGATAAACCACTTGGGGGAACTAATTATTTTGAAAATTGGGGAAAGGTGCTTACTAGCACAATGGTGCCATTTGAGATCTAAGGCTAAGAGAAAAATTTGGTCTGGCAAATGCAGTTTACCAATAGAAATCCAGTTTCAGAAAATCCCAATGAATGTCAGTTTGATTTGGGATTGTTAATACTTAAAATAGCATGGAAAATGTTTTATACACATGAAATAAATAAGCTTGCTAAGGAAATATAGAAATGATAGATTGCCTGTCTTTATCAATTAACTATTAAATTTCTGTTTGTGATTTAAGCAGAAAATATTTTATCCTCCAAATCACGTTACTATTATAATCATATTATCTGCCTCTAATGTTAAATACAGGCTTTAGAATAAAATGGATTTATTGCTTTATGGAACTGTACTGCCTTATAGTCATATTCTAAACTACTATTGCCAATTACCCTTTGAAGATAAAGCCCACTGGGATGATGGCCATCAAAGGAAAATATGGATTAGAATATCTCAATAAAATCAAGAAACCATGTTGAATCTGGTTTTGCACATGCATTACTGTTGAATAATGAGTTTTCCATCATTATGTATTGTGCCATATGACAGAAGATTGCAGTGACTATACATATGTACTGGATATCAACTTGTGTTATTTGCATTTTTATTCTCTATAAATAATGTTTCCAAGCAGAAATGCACTAAGTTATTGCCTGAGAGCTCATTTTTTGTTCATTTATTAAAGAATCATCCATCATGGCAAGAGTCAACACCGTGCGGTGCCTGGGTGGCTAAGTCATTAAGCGTCTGCCTTCAGGTCAGGTCATGATCCCCGGGTCCTGGGATCGAGCCCTGCGTTGGGCTCCTTGTTCAGTGGGAAGCCGGCTTCTCCCTCTTCCACTCCCCCTGCTTGTGTTCCCTCTCTTGCTGTCTCTCCCTCTGTCAAATAAATAAATAAAATCTTAAAAAAAAAAAAAGAGTCAACAGTATGTTTAGAGGAGAAGAAGTGAGTTCAAATTAAGGAAGATCTACTTGAATTAACAAAAATGAATTCCAACTTTTGGAATTACGTGTCTTTTGAAAATTATCAGTAGTGCTGTTTAGAGTGCATTTCTCCTTTGTTTTCTCATTTAGCCGTGACTTAGTCCATTTGGATTGCTCAGAATAAGATGGGGTCCCAAGTAAATTAAGGTTGACTTAACTTTAAGGTTGACTCTATAATTTCTCTCAATGTGTTATTCATCTATTTACTATAGCTCTACTTCTATGAGTGATAATAACAAAAAGAGCAATTTTTATTTATTTTACTAACTTTGTCCCTGTTCGAGACAACTTAGATTTTTAAACTGTAGAGTTCAGGTTTTGTTTGTTCTGTATTTAAAGTTACAATAGGGTCTTAAAAACTGAAAATGAATACACATTTGAGTGTTTTTATGATAAAAGTAAAATATGTTCTCTAAGCTGAAAAGAAATTAAAGAAACATTTTAAGAATCCTTAAATGGGCCAGTTTCCTGTAATATCTACTTCTGAGTAATTCTTAACACTATGGAATAGTTTTGGTAATTCAAATATTCTTTAAAATTATCAGTGCCCTTTGAACTATTGTAAACATTTTCCTAAATGTTTACAAATGCAACTGTACTATTACAGAGCATCAAAGGAGATTTAAGATTCAATGAGGCGTAAATGTATATGGCACTCTTTTTTTTTTTAAGATTTATTTATTTGACAGAGAGAGACACAGCGAGAGAGGGAACACAAGCAGGGGGAGTGGAAGAGGGAGCTTTCCCCCCACCCCCCCTGCGAGCAGGGAGCTTGATGCAGGGCTCCATCCCAGGACCCTGGGATTATGACCTGAGCCGAAGGCAGACGCTTAACAATTGAGCCACCCAGGCGCCCCCGTATGTGGCACTCTTGATGATGTCCTTGAAACTACTGAAAATATTTATTGAAAGCACACTTTCTACATCTGACCCCAAGCAAATTTCCTTCTTTCTTTATCTTTGTCAGGTTAGAGTTAATGTGGTAAGGTAGAGGAATTTGAGCAGGAGGAGAATATCTATGTACTCTTGATTTGCTGATGTTGTTAGAGGACCATGCAAGAGAGTAAGATTTTTTATTGCTTATCCTTGTTCTTCTAGTACATTAAAAAGTAGAGAATTTAGATGGGGAAAATTATTAGACTTTGATGCTTCACTTTCAGGGACTTGTAAGGAGAAAAAGTGACACTATGTGATTTATTCTCATGACAAGATTGTAAAGAGAACAAGAAGTACAAAAACTCAATCTGTTGTTGTTACATTATTTACATTTGTGCATGATGTCTTCTTTATCCCGAATGCCATATTTGAGTGCTTCAAAATGGTAATATAGAATCTTCACAAAGATTTACAGAGCCAACTTCAAACAACTAACTTCTTAATTTAATGGTAATTATATGGTTTAAAAATGTACTTTCTTTTTGCGGCATATTTTTTCAATAGATAGCTCTGTGTATGCTGACATTAAATCATTTTTTTTACAATACTATTTTTTCTTTAAATTTTTTTATTGTTATGTTAATCACCATACATTACATCATTAGTTTTTTGATGTAGTGTTCCATGATTCATTGTTTGTGCATAACACCCAGTGCTCCACGCAGAACGTGCCCACTTTAACACCCATCACCAGGCTAACCGATCCCCCCACCCCCTCCCCTCTAGAACCCTCAGTTTGTTTTTCAGAGTCCATCATCTCTCATGGTTCGTCTCCCCCTCCGATTTCCCCTCCTTCATTCTTCCCTTCCTGCTATCTTCTTCTTCTTTTATTTTTTTCTTTACATATATTGCATTATTTGTTTCAGAGGTACAGATCTGTGATTCAACAGTCTTGCACAGTTCACAGCGCTCACCATAGCACATACTCTCCCCAATGTCTATCACCCAGCCACCCCTGACATTAAATCATTTTGCTGTCCTTCAAAATACATACTAGCTTACTTAAGTTTTGAAATGTAGAGATCTATTTAGCTCTACATTTAGCAACTTTAAAATTGAAAAGTACCAGATATGATTTTCCAAATAATTTTTCAAATCAGTAATCTAACTTTAAAATGTTAATTGCTAATCCCCAAATCCAAATATTATATGAAATTAGACTGTTGCTTTCCTTTTTGCACATGTGGTACATTGCAGAATAAAATGTGATGCTTCCTTTATAAATACCAATCATCTCAAATGCCTTGCTCATGTGTGAAATGGGTCAAAAGCATTTGACTGAAACATCATGGAACCACATCATTTTAAAGAAAATGAAGAACTTTAAAATGAAGTTTGCACTGATTATTTTTTCTAATAGATATGTTTGAAAGCTTTCTTATAAAATAGGTCCTGTTTGACACTATGAATAAGAGATCATCCCTTTTCTCAAAGTGTTACATTCGAGTAGAACTACTAGCATGAGAAGTTCCAGCTTTGTACTAGGCAAAATCGATACAGCAGGATTCTTGGGAAAACAGATTTTTTGTAGTGATAATCACAGCAGACTGCAGACTAAGATAGTCTAATGGTTTATCTAAACATGCACATAAGAAATTATAATGATTAATAATTGCATAGTCACTCCGCCAGGTTTTTTTCTAAAAGAGTTTACATCTGCTGTCTTATGTGACTTTGTAAGGGCTCTATGGAATAGTTAACATAGAGCTGATGCATTTTAAGAATAAATGAGTTAATACAAAGATTTAGTTTCATAGCCAGGAATCAGGGACTGAATTCTGTGGTCAGGGACTTTTCCCCCCATCATAATATGAAGTTTATGGTTCATTTATTGGAACAAATGGATTATAACATATGGTAAATGGTTACAGGCATAGTTGATATCACATTGGAATCAGAATTGGTACAAAAGGACCTTTGTAGAGTACACATTATTTGGGGGTCATGTGAATAATGGAAATGATTGCTTTACCTTGCTTGTCAGATTATGTCTCAGGATATTCTACTTTCCCTGTGCCTTACTTAAAACTCCCTAGTGAGATTATTTTCTGGATAAACATTCTCTGGTATCTAGTCCTAGAGTGATATAGAACAAGGTTGTGTTCTTTGATTAATCTTTTGCTATTCCATCAAATTGGTAAATTTCGCCCTTAATATCTTTTGCATAAAATATTGTTGATAATGTCCCTGCCTTCTCATACAGGACGGTGTGGCTAGAACTAAGTAAAACAATTCTATAGAGGTCTGTCAACTTTTCCAAAAGGGAATGTGAGTATAATATAATTGTTATTTATTTCGGTTTATAAGAAATAACACTAGGGCACCTGAGTGGCTCAGATTGGTTAAGCATCTGCCTTACGCTTAGGTTATGATCCTGGGGTCCTGGGATTGCCCAGGCATCATTGGACTTTCTGCTCAGTGGGGAGTCTGCTTCTTCAGCTCCCCCTGCATTCTCTATCACTCTCTTGCTCTCTTTCTCAAATAAATAAAATAAAGTCTCAAAAAAATAAGTCTAGCACAGAAAGAATAGTTAAGTAGACTAAGATCTGACACCTACAATGAATTCCAGTTAATGTCGCCTTGGTTTTCACAACTGCTGATACATAGGACTATTTTCCAGGCATTGAATGGAACTACAAAGTAATTTCATATTGGATCCCAAGTGATCCTGACATGGTAGTGTCTTCTGGTTTCTTGGAGTTGGATTCTTTTTTTTTTTTTTTTAAAGATTTTATTTATTTGACAGAGAGAGATAGCGAGAGCAGGAACACAAGCAGGGGGAGTGGGAGAGGGAGAAGCAGGCTTCCCGCGGAGCAGGGAGCCGGATGTGGGACTCGATCCCAGGAACCTGGGATCATGACCTGAGCCGAAGGCAGATGCTTAACGACTGAGCCACCCAGGTGCCCTTGGAGTTGGATTCTAATCCAGAGATGCTACATGCAACAATTTAGCAACAAACATCTATTTTCTAATTTGTTTGTAAAAATGATCAAATTTACAAAGTTAAGATGTAGGATTACATATATTAAATACTCAATGTTAGCATTAGCTAAGCTCCTTTCCAATTCAAAGAAAAAATACACATTGAAGGAGGTATTTTCTGATTTTAGGAGGGGTTAATTTGGAAACTGAATAAACCTAAAAGCCACTGGAGTATGGTTTAATGCCTGGAGATTATAATTAACTAAGACCTCTAATACCCCTATGAGAACTTAGAGAATGTTTTAAGTCATTGGTTACATCTGACTCATTTGTATGGTCACCTTAGTTGTTGCTTTTGTTTCATTAAATATAATGAAACAAAAATTTTAATTAAAGGATACACACATACACATGCTGCAGCTTAGTGGTTGTTTGTATAAACTATGCTAGATATTTTAAGTACTTAATGAATATTAGGGAACTATAAACTATGGAATCTATTGAACTACTTACTCCCTTGAAATCAATTTACTCCAGAGTAATGGCATATCACAGGTTCTTATTAAGGGATTTTTTTTTTTTTTTTTAACTGTGAGGTGCTAAAGAGGATACTGTAGCATAATATACATTTGGTAACTTATGCTCTTGTGCATTGCCTCACGTCTTGCTAAAAACATATACACATCCTGTTGTGAGTAGGTTCTAAAATATAGGGGTCCATCTGCTGATTTTAAAAAAGACTTTTTATATATGCATATTCCATCCATTTTTTTTGTTGTTCTCTCTGAACAGAAGACTCTTTTACCATTTTAGTCAACATTTTACAGTTTGAAATTAACACATTGCTTACCTAACCATAGTACCTAAAGTATGGCTAATTTTAGGGTCAATTCCCATAAATGCTACAGACATTCTCTGCACTGTAGCAACATTTAGGTGTATATAAGGTAGAAGAGACATGGCATCCAATGAAATCTTCATTAAATTCCTTCCTGAATTATTTTCTCCTGTTTTTAAGTATCTATTCATTTATAGAATCCAAAAGTCTTAGTATGGGAAGGCAACTTACTCACTTTAAATTACAGTGTATTTTTACTGGGTATTTACCCCAAAGATACATATGTAGTGATCTGAAGGGATATGTGCACCCAAATGTTACAATAGCCAAACTATGGAAAGAGCCAAGATGTCCATCAACAGATGAATGGATAAAGAAGATGTGGTGTGTGTATATATGTGTGTGTGTGTGTGTGTGTGTGTGTGTATACAATGGAATATTATGCAGCCATCAAAAAATGAAATCCTACCATTTGCAACAATGTGGATGCAACTAGAGTGTATTATGCTAAGCAAAATAAGTCAATCAGAGAAAGACAAGTATCATATGATCTCATGGATATGAGGAATTTGAGAAACAAGACAGAGGATCATAGGGGAAGGGAGGAAAATATGAAACAAGATGAAACCAGAGAGGGAGACAAACCATAAGAGAATCTTAATCTCAGGAAACAAACTGGGGGTTGATGGAATGGTGGGGGTTGGGAGGGATGGGGTGGCTGGATGATGGACATTGGAGAGGTATGTGCTCTGGTGAGTGCTGTGAATTGTGTAAGACTGAAGAATCACAGACCTGTACCTCTGAAACAAATAATACATTATATGTTAAAAAAAAAAAGACGATAGTAGGAAGGGAAAAATGAAGGGGGGGGAAATTGGAGGGGGAGATGAACCATGAGAAACTGTGGACTCTGAGAAACAAACTGAGGGTTTTAGAGGGGAAGGGGGGGTTAGCCTGGTGTTGGGTATTAAAGAGGGCACGTACCGAATGGAGCACTGGGTGTTATATGCAAACAATGAATCATGGAACACTACGTCAAAAACTAATGATGTAATGTATGGTGACTAACATAACAAGATAAAATTGAAAAAAATTATAGTGTATTTGTATCACTTTATTTTAAACTAATAACGAATATAATATTAACTGGTAATATTATAGTCTAAAATAAGCATGTTGAATGAAATATTTTGAATCTACTTTCGATGCCTACTGGACTGATGATTCTTTTTGCTAACAGTAAGTACAGTAAGTACAGTTTAATATTTATGGATTTTACAACAGCATAAGCTTAAGTGGTCCCTCAGAATGTCAATCTTGCATATTCTGTGACCACCTTAAACTTTAGTTTTTCTTTGTGGGTCCCAAATAAAGCCGGACTGAACACTGAAGCCAAGTTCAAACAGAAAGTCATAATCAAGGAAACACAGCCAAAAATTATGGAAAAGGAGTTTAAATCATTGCATGTCTCTAAAAAAATTATAAAGTAGTTGCTTTACCTGTACCATATCTTCTTAAGAGTCACTTTCAAATTCTTCCTGCTCCTATTGTAGAAGTTAATCACTTGTATGGCACCTCTTCTGTAACTGTCTCTCCTTTCTTGTGCTGCCTCTCCAAACATATTCTGTCTTTCTTCTGGCCAAAATACAGGTTTAGTTTTCCAAACACCCCTGTGCTGCCAGCATGCATCACAAAGCACACACCTTCCTGGATATCTGCTCAGCTCACTCCAGTAGCGTCTTTCTATGTCCACTCTATTGCCTTTCTGGCTTTTCTGTGGTTCACACATTTAATGAATATGTGATATCGACAGTGGGAAGAGGGCAAATTTTCAACACTGTATTTTGTTTTATCTGTTATATTTATTCTCTTGGCTTTTTCAAGAGCTTCTTGCCAAAAAAAAAAAAAAAAAAAAAAAGAAAGGAATGAGCTACACTAACTATCCATTCATTGTATCCAATTTGTTATACTGAAGTGGGATGAAGGATGATTTTATGTAATGGCCTACATAAGGTATTATTTCATACATTTTGGGGTCAATAAAAGTGATTCTGCCCTCCAGGAATGTAATAAATAGCTGACTAGGGGCTGGGGAAAGAAAGAGAAAGCAAAATTGCTCTTGTTTTCATGGAACTCATGGTTTACTAGGAAAGCTAATATTTGTATTATAATTACCAATAATGAGTTTTAGTTACTGCAGAATAAATGTAGACATAGTAACAAAATGAAGAGGGCATTCAGAGAAGTTCTGATTTGGATGAGGAAAAAATCTGAGTTATGACTGATGGAATATGAAAATGTAAGACAGAGTATTTGGAGTTGGTTGAGAAAAATGCAGTACAGATTTATAGATGGAAAAGCACACATGGTCCATGTCAATGACCTCTGCTTTTTGTGTGCTTTTAGTGTTATTAAAGTATAGATAGTTTACAACTGTGTTTTCTTATATATGTTTTCAAAATAAATGTAGAAAAATTATGAGTTTTATTTTTATTTAAAAAAATTATTATGTTAGTCACCATACATTACATCATTAGTTTTTTTATGTAGTGTTGCATGATTCATTATTTGCGTATAACACCCAGTGCTCATTGCAATATGTGCCTTCCTTAATACCCATCACTGGGTTAACCCATCGCCCCAACCCCCTCCCCTCTGAAACCCTCAGTTTGTTTCCCGGAGTCCATATATTTTCTCATGGTTCGTCTCTCCCTCCGATTCCCCCCCTTCATTTTTCCCTTCCTTCTCCTAATGTCCTCCATGCTATACCTTATGTGCCACAGATAAGTGAAACCATATGATAATTGTCTTTCTCTGCTTGACTTATTTCACTTAGCATAATTCCCTCCGGTTCCATCCATGTCGATGCAAATGGTGGGTACTCATCCTTTCTGATGGCTGAGTCATATTCCATTGTATATATGGACCACATCTTTATCCATTCATCTGTTGAAGAGCATCTCAGCTCCTTCCACAGTTTGGCTATTGTGGACATTGCTGCTATGAACATTGGGGCGCATATGGCCCTTCTTTTCACTACATCTCTATCTTTGGGGTAAATACCTAGTAGTGCAATTGTTGGGTCATAGGGTAGCTCTATTTTTAACTTTTTGAGGAGACTCCATACTGTTTTCAAAGTGGCTGCACCAGCTTGCATTCCCACCAACAGTGTAAGAGGGTTCACAACAAATGTTGGAGAGGATGTGGAGAAAGGGGAACCATATTATGGCAGTTTTAGTAGGAAAATAATTTATGTCTTAAGAGTTATATATACAGGTGCCATACAAGTGATTAACTTCTACAATAGGAGCAGGAAGAATTTGAAAGTGACTCTTAAGAAAAACAGATAATTATTCAGATTAGAAATTGCTATTGGGGCACCTGAGTGACCCAGTTGGTTTAAGCGACTGACTCTTGGTTTCAGCCCAGGACGTGATCTCAGGGTCCTGGGATGGAGCCCCGCATAGAGCTCTGCACTCAGTGGGAAGTCTGCTTGAGATTCTCTTCCTCCCTCTGCCCCTCCCCTGCTCTCTGTCTCTCAAATAAATAAATCTTTTAAAAAAATTCCGGTTAAAAATTGTTTGTTAATACTTGCTGGAAAACTTAATTATATTTACCATCTCATATATCCATAATTATGCATATATAGAGTGTTTTTTCACTGACCGGTTATGTTTACACCATTGAAAGCTATAGAATTTATAAAAATCCTATACAGAAAATATATAGGACTTCATAAATTTATACCAATTCTCAAAGGAGTCAGATTGCATTTTTTAATCCACTTCATGATTGTTTATGCTTCCTTACCTGAAGGTCATTGGACTTTACTTTTTGTACTTATGTCCACCCTATCTGTTATTTTCTAAAAGTAATTTTTATAAGATACCTTCTCACAAAGTTATGAACCTTAAGGACAATATTGAGAAAAGTACCTAAGTATGTGTGGTGAAATATTAGGGTAAACAAATAGATACTATGCATAATTTATATGAGAATACTAAAATGTAAAAAAAAAAAAAATCAAAGTCTGAAACTATAGAAACTAGCATTTCCCCCCCAATATTCAGGCTTAGTTACCAGCCAGCAAGTATTTATTTTTAAACAATTGCTAAGAATTTATTAAGTAAAAACCAATATATTGGGCACTTTCTCAAAAGATAAGGGAGCCAAAGATCAGCTGCACAAAATAGAAAATCTTATTCACAATGCCATAGGACATTTAAGTACACATAAAACAAGACACCTGGAGGAAATCAATCTAGAGATGGTACCACATTCTTTTTATTCAGTTTCCCTTCCATCCTCAGTATTGACTTTCATTTCCCTGCTTTTTACCTGCTGGAGGAAAGGAGAAGAGAAGAAAGGATAGCAGAAGGGAATTTCTCAGAGTGGCTCTGACATTTATCACTGAAGGCAAATTTTTCTAGAATCTCTCCAAAAGTCTTCTAACATTTCATTGGTCAAAATTAGGTCACATGCTCATTCCTAGCTGTGAAAGAGGCTGGGAAGAGAGTTTCTGGAAGGAGGGGTATGTGCTAGTCATAGCTTGCTTAGACCAATTGCAGTGCATCCTTTTGGGCTGAATGTATTTTCTTCCTAAATAAAGACAGAGTTCTAATTTGAAAGAAAAGATATCGAACTTGGGCATTGGTGGCATGGGGTAGGGACAGTGAATTGGATAATAGCTAGTGTCTTTCATATAGAAATAGAAAACCATGTTCTCATAGCTAAATTACAGAATTGAGTCCTGAATTCAGATCTTTAGACTAAGCAAGTCCAAATGCTCTTCTCGTAACACCTAAGAGGTTTTGAAGGAAAGCGTGGCTGCTTTTTTCTTCAGGACATTATTTTCAGAGGACTTATCTATACTTTCAAAAGGCATCATTTTCAGCTCTTACTTACCTTCCAAAGTTCAAATCAAATAAAACCAACCTTATTCTTTATTATATGAGACATATAGAGAATAAGATCCAAATGGATCACTAATAGTGCCTATCACATTGCAAAATGGTGACAGTGTGTTTTCCAATTTCACAGTGTTCTTTAAACACTTTAGTTTAACATATAAATACTTTTGCCAAAGTCTAAAAAATGAGCTTGCCTCTGAAAATAGAAGTGTTAGATAAATATGATGTGACATTTATACTTCATTTTAAAAATGAACAGTCTTCTTATTTAGTTCTTTGCTTAAAGAGCAGGTAATTACAGAAGATAATCTAGGTAGTGAAGGCGGATTTTACCTACTTACTGGTTAATCAAAAAATAAAACATAACCAATGAGAGAAATTTTCAGGGAAATCCATATGGAATTTTTGGCCTTATCTATGAAGTTATTGTATTTATATCTTTTCTTTAAGGGGAACCTGGAGTAAAAGTAAATTCATTATTTTTAAATTAAATAAGGTATTTTATATTAGTTAACATTTAGCATATCTGGATATTTCTCTAGCTTCTAATATTAATGCATTTTTCACATAAATGAACTGTAGTAATAGCCTAGAAACCATATATCCACTTAAAGTCTTGAAAGGTGAAATTTTTAAATGATGAAATTCCCCTAGACGCTAAGAATAAGTTAGGAACAAGAATACCAAGTGGATAGTACTTTGTATTGCTAGCTCATTTTTCATTAAGTCAACTGGCATATTCTGGTTTTACAGTTCCATATGATTCATATAAATAATTCACACACTTGGTTCAAAATGTGGAAATAATTGGTGGGACATTATTTGGAATATTTTTGTTTCCAATGGTGAATCTCTTTCCTATAAAATAAAACCTTGAGTATTTTTTAAAACATCCAGATTCTCCTTATCTTTCCTATATGTAATTATTTTCATTGCTGTGCCCACAGCATTTGTATGATTGACATGATAGAAAGGAAAGAGTATGGGGTTTGAGAAGGAAAAGGCTTTGTTCTTGGGCACAAATCTGAGCCTGTTTTGTTACCTGTAAAATGGTGGTGATCACAGCTCAATTACAAGGCTGTTTTGAGGATTAGAGATAATGCAGGTAAAGAGTATCTGATCCTCAAAACTTGAAATTGAGCTGTTACCATTACTATTTACAGGTTAGGAAACCAAGGCTTAGAACTATGTGTATAGTTGTTATGTGTAAATAAAAATTTGGTTTAAAGCATGTATAAATATGATTTTCAACTTTGCCTTGTTTCTGACAAAGATTAATTTTTTGAATAAGTGATTAATGAAATTATCCTTTTATTTTATTTTACTCATTTATTTATTTATTTTGAGAGACAGAGAGAGCGAGCGAGTGTGCATGGGCGGGGGAAGGGTTAGGGGGAGAGGGAGAGAGAGAATCTTAAGCAGGTTCCTAGCTCAGCGTGGAGCATGATGAGGAGCTCATTCTCACCACCCTGAGATCATGACTTGTGCTGAAATCAAAGTCAGAGGCTTAACCGACTGAAGCACCCACGCACCCCTACTTTTAATATAATACAAAAATAGTAGTTTTTCCTATTTACATATTTTCTACTTATCCATATAGATGGAAAAATACATCTAGCACATTGTTTTTTTGTGACAGTAACTCACAGATATATGGATATATGATGGAGCCAGTCATGTGATATGTGACTAAAAGCATGCCTGACTATGAAAGATATGAGAAGAAAACGAACAAAACCAAAGAAGCAAAAAACAAACGCCACACCAAAAACCAAACCATAAAACAAAATCATCTTTTCTGAAAATAGAAGTGTGGTAGTCCCCCTTTATCCATGGTTTAGCTTTCAGGAGTTTCAGTTTTCTGCGGTCGACCATGGTCCTGCAGCAGACAATACTCCTCCTGACATACAGTCAGAAGGTCAGTAGTAGCTTATTCTCTGTCACGGCGCCTACATCATTTACTCACTTCATCTCATCATGCAGGCATTTTATCATCTCCCGTCCTCACAAGAAGAAGGGTGAGTACAGTGTAGTAAGATATTTTGAGAGAGACCACATTCACATAACTTCTACTATAGTGTAATCATTCTTTCAGTTATTGTTAATCTTTTACTGCGCTTAATTTATAAACTAGACTTTATCATAGGGATGTAGGCATAGGGAAAAGCATAGTATATATAGGGTTCAGTACTGACCACAATTTCAGGCATCCACTGGGGTTCTTGGAACATGTCTTCTATGGATAAGGGAGGACAAGTTTATTAGATAAATATAACTTTTATTTATTTATTTATTTTTTAAAGATTTTATTTATTTATTTGAGAGAGAGAGAATGAGAGATAGAGTGCACGAGAGGGAAGAGGGTCAGAGGGAGAAGCAGACTCCCTGCTGAGCAGGGAGCCTGATGTGGGACTCGATCCCGGGACTCCAGGATCATGACCTGAGCCGAAGGCAGTCGCTTAACCAACTGAGCCACCCAGGCACCTGGTAAATATGAATTTTAATGTATAATACTGATAATTCATTTGATAACGGCCTTAAAATATATTCTCAAACATTATATTCTCACAAATATATTCTCTTGAATAGGCTTAAACTTTGCTTCTTTCATTATGCCAGTTAAACTTAAATTCATGTTTTTTACATCAGATTCGTATGTGACACTCCTCCTAGGCAGTTATTGGTTCCCTGCTGCCTATAGAGTGACAACTAAACTTCTGTTACATCTGAGGTGCGTTATAATCTCCCCTTAATGCACTATTCTTTCCCCTTCCTTAGACCCTATTTGTCCATGAGTCATATGATCCTGTCATATGGTTCCCTCCTTCCCTCTAAAGTACTTAAAATATAAGGCCTGACCTGTTTGTGCTCATTCTGTTCCTGAAGCATCAAAGCATAGAATGATGCCCTGTCTTCATACCAACCCTTCAAAATTCATTCAAGCTTCAAATATTTTCACAAAGCTTTTCTCAATCCCTTTAAATTTTTATAATTTTTTTGTTTCTTTTCAGTTGCAAGACATTTTGCAACTATGCATTCACCATTTCTTATGTTTTATAGTTATAGCTGTCTTACACATGAATACACAAATACCTTTAGGGAAGCCATCTCCTATAATTTCCTATGTGTTTCACCGTACCTATCAAAGGATATTGTAGATCCTCAATAAATAATTGCAGAAAGAGCTAAAAATTAATGTAATATTGATTGCATGACTAATGCTTTTATCTTCCTGGCACAATTTTCCCCTTTAAAAGAATGTAAGCTCCATGCTTTGAGGGTTTTTTCTGTTGTGTACACTAATGTATTCCCAGTGCCTAAAAAAGTGTCTGGAACATAGAAGGCACTCAACATTTCTTGACCATAATGATACATTTATCTAAGTCAAATAATCATTAAAGAAATATGCTATTAGGACTATTTCACTAAAAATTGATGTTTTAAAAATGCTAATAAAATACTGACAGACTGTTTGATCATCTGTGACTAATTTTTTTATGGGGATAAAGGGAGTCCTGATTTGAAGAACTAATGGCTGAAGTACTATCTAAATCTAAGCATCCGAGGATGTTATCGAATTATACTTCAGCACACCTCAGCGAGTAGAGTTTTCACTCACATCTATGGCTTGTATTTGCTATTATAGTTATTCTAATTCCTCATATACCATTTACAGTGCAACACTCATCACAAGTTAGACAATATACTGAAATCAGCTAATAGTTGATGTACACTAAATGCAGTTGGGAAGATTTATTTAGAACTGATTGCTGAAACAGAAATAGATATTTAGCTTAATTATGTTTTTTGTGACTCATAGCTAATGTAGGTGTCCTATCGTTAACTTTTAAATATCAAGTAGTATTAACTGATACCCTTGATGCAAAATTTGAAAATGGGCATGGATGGATTTTGTTCTATAGAACAGTTATTTTTCAATGGAGATATATATATATAGACATATATATATAAACATATATATATATGTCTATATATATATAGCCTTAAATTAAAATTTTAAAATTAAATTAAAAATATATATATAACCATAAATTAAAATGTTGAGGCACTGCGAGTGTCTGAACTGCAAGGAAAGCTATAGAAAATTCTTTAGTGAATTACGTTTGAGATATGAAAAATTACTAATTTACATGTTATGCACAATTTGATTTTTGTGTATATGAACATCTTTTATACACATATATATTCTTCAGACAGAATGAGAGAAAAATGAATTAATATCTGAGTACTTAATTTTGAAACTACTTTAATTTGTAAAAGGTCATTTCCGGCAGGAAGAGCTAGTGTTCCTATAAAGTACGGCTTGCTATCTGTGTGCTAATTGAGCTTATCTCTTGCCTGAAACAGAATTATCTGTTCTTAGGCTTAAGAAAAGCTGCTATCTTCAGTACAGTGGTATTTACAAAAGATCTAGCTTGGTAGACACTTTATTTTTCTCTGTGGTTCCTTGTCTTTGTTAGGCAGAAAAGAATTACATGGTATTATTCTTAATTTGCTGAAAAGGTATGATATTTTACTAATGAAATGAAAATGATTGCTGGAATATGTTTGCATGCTAATAAGTGGCAGAAACTCAGGGAAAAACACCCTCAGAGTTTTGTTCTTATAATTCCTCTTGGGAGATCTGTACTGAAATAGCATGCCCTTTTGTTGTAATTCATGCAAATAGTCCTAAGTGTTGCATTTGCATTCTCTCTCTCTCTCTCTTTTTAAAAATTTATTTATTTATTTGAGAGAGACAGTGCAAGCAGGGGGAAGGGCAGAGGGAGAGGGAGGCGGAGTCTTGAGCAGACTCCCTGCTGAGCCTGGAGCCCAAGGCAGGGCGAGATCTCCAGAATCTGAGATCCTGACCTGAGCTGAAATCATGAGTTGGAGGACACTTAAACTACTGAGCCACCCAGGAGTCCTTACATTCTCTTAAAATTACTGCCAAGTAAGACATGTCAAACTTACAGAATCCTAGGTATATATGAAGCTCAGATCAAATAAAGGGTAGTTTACTGAAAACATGAAAAGGAAGATTATTGAATTGCCTTCTTCCTCCTAACCTGCCATTTCTTTTTACCCACCCCAAGTCCATAAGATGTTATCTGAGACAATGTGCCAATTATCATAAACTCCTATAATCACCAGGGAATAAACATTCTGGACAGTAAAAACCTAAAATAGAAAGCTAGAGGGCTCCATATTACTCATTCTTGACTATCCTTATTGAAACAAGATAGCTGTTATTACCCAACAAGAGAACCGGCCTTGAGCTTAACCAAGCTAATGAGAGGTCAACACTCTTGAAATGTGGGAAATCACAGAGGAGTAATTAATCAGATTGGGCAAAAGGGGGAGAGAAGGGATGGGAAAAATATTTCACAAAGGCAAAAAAAGAAAATGTACAGAAAAGTGAAACGAAATTGCTTTATCGATGACGGTGAGATTTTAAACTTTGTTACATAAATATGGGACACCTGGATGACTCAGTCAGTTAAGCACTCGTCTCTTGGTTTTGGCTCAGGTCATGATCTCAGGGTCCTGGGATGAAGCCTTGTATTGGGCTCCATGCTCAGCAGGAAGTCTGCTTGAGGATTCTCTCTCTGCCTCTCCCTCTGCCCCTACCCGTGCTCACTCTCTCTCTCTCTCTCTCTAAAATAAATAAAATAAGTAAATCTTTAAATCCTTAAAAAACCCAACTTTGTTACATAAATATGAGCTTGTACTCAATCTTGTCTACTTAGAATGTAGAGTTGACAGATAAAATATAGGATACCCAGTCAAATTTGAATTTCAGATAAGTATTTGTTGTTTATCTGAAGTTCAAATTTAGCTGAGAGTCATGTATTTTTATTTACTAAGTCTGGCAACCCTGTCTGAAGACACATTATTTTTTGTAAAAATGTTCTCCTGATATTTTCTGTATAACACCACAAACAAGGGGAAAGTGTCACTGGTAGATCCATTTCTAAGGACCCTAAGTGCATCTGTTTCTAAGAACTAACATCTCTTTTGAGATATGTTATGCGAAGAGGTTGAATAATAGCATTACATTTTCACCCTTGGAAAATGACACATTCTGGCTCATGCTGAGATACTTCTGAATACACTAAGTACTTTACTGGTCACATAAGGGATCCTGTTTTGATGCAACTTTTTATTTCCTTAGCCTTCAGATCCCCTGTAAAAGGTTAAAGGGTAACTAATAGCATAGCCACTGAGTATGGACTGGCAGGGTAGACTTGATCAGCCAGTGGCTTCTGGACACACGTGACCAAAGGTCCAGAAGAAGGTAATGCGGTCTAGTGGCTTCAGGCCTGTCCTGGATAACTGTCCAATCACAATTTACCCTTAACATATACATAGTACTATATTTACGTACTCATACTATACTCAAATACAATTTGAGGTATTGAACGTATGAGTTAAATCAGTAATAGAATTCAGATTAATTTGGGCATTGCAATAGGCCCACCTACAGCCACAGTGCATTTGGGCAAGCTATCACAAACACACAAGGATGGACATCTCTACTGGGGACCTTTATTAACATGAAATAGTAAGATGTCCTAGAAAATATAAGTATGAAAATGTGTAGCATAAGACAGAGAAAGACAGTCCAGTGGAGTAGATGGATGTAGAAATGTATAAAAATAGTACAGTCTTACTGGTGTCATGCTCCTGTGGGAGGAGTGAGGGGCACATATAATCCATCCATGTGGGGAGCTAGAAAGGCATCCCGAGAAAATCAGTCTTTGAACTAAGTGGAGTTATTTAAAGAAAACTAGCTGAAAAGATGGAGAGGACATAGAGAGAAAGTTTATGAGCACAAGGCTGGATGTGAGAAGCCCTGTAAATGTTGTGAACATCACCGAAGTAAATACTTCTGAGGTATACATTTTAATGCAGAGAGGAAAAAAAAATCAAAGCCAAAAACTTAGAGGGCCTCATTTTATGTCAGACTAAAGAGCTTGGACTTTATTCTGCAAACCACTGGGAATCATTGACAGATTTTAAGCAGGGCCTAAAAAGGTCAGATGTGCAGTTTAGTTGGAATATTTTGCCAATTATGTGGTGAATGGATCTGAAAGGGGCCAAATTGCAGGCAAGAAGATCAGGTAAGTAACTATGAGACTAAAGCAAAGATGAAAAGATGAAGTTGGGAAGGTTGTTGGTGAAAGTGGTTGGTCGAGGGGGGAACTGCTCCGATTGAAGAAATACTATATAGAGTAAAATTGGAAGTGCTTGGTGATCAGTTCGATGCATAAACCAGGAATGCAGAAATGTCTAGCACTAGGTTGGATATATGACTGTGAAGACATGGGGAAAAGTCTAAGTTGGAAAGTTGGAACAAATGAATTAAGGTTCATCAACTTCGAGTAAAATCCTGAGTGTGTATGGGATCACCTTGAAGAGTGTGAACACAAGTGGAGAGCTAACAAGAAAATGGAAGGCTAGAGAACATCGAAATTGAACGTGCAGGTGAGGGAAGATGAGGAGGAGGGGGAGGAGGAGGGGAGGTACCGATCAGAGAAAGAGAGGGAAAACAGAATAGTGTGACTTATGAAAACAAGAACATAAAAAGTGGACACAAGAATAATGGTGCCAGGTAGAGCACAGAGGTTCTGCAGGACATATATTCATCCAAATCTTTTCCAGACTATCTTTATAACACAGAACTCAACATAGATTCGTTTAATTTTCTCACCCCTGTTTGGAGAACAGATTTTAAATTAAGAAGGTGCTTATCCCAGACTAGTCATGACATTTGATAAAGATTTTTTGCCCTATTTAATGTACAGTCTGGAAAAGTTTCATAATGAACTGATTAGAATTTAAATGATACCTGTTTTAAAACATCTTTTCATACTGCATATATTTATAGGACAGATTATTCACGTTCCTAAGTCTATCAGGAAATTAATTTACAGTTTAAAATGAACTAAATATATACTGTGTCTGCATCTAAATTCCTCAAGAGAGAAATTATATTCTATCAAGCATAAAATACATATTTAAATATTATCTGTTTACATATGCTTACATGATAAACTCTAAGAGCCTTTTCAGAAGCATTATGGGATATCCATTAAATACAATAAAATGTACTGCATTTCTGCAAAGGAAGACACTTCTTTCTGATTTCTGACTTTAACAATGCTTTACAGAGACTTGTACATTTAAAGACCAGTAACTGAGTGGGAGAGAAGTTCACTGGGAAAGAAACTGAGGAGAGATCAGAAAAGCTGAGTGTGAGGAAGGGTTAGAAAAACCAACAGTGTTAGTACCACAATTTTCATGGGGTTTGAAGTAGTGAGGCTAAGACAGAAGATCCTACTTGATTTATTTATTTAAACACATAAACCCCATTTGTTTTCTCAGAAATTTCTTGCTGGACATCTTCTTTAAGGCTAGGTTTACTGTCATACCACATGGGTTTATGAACCTCTCTATCTTGAGTCTCTTCATCCTTACTCCTTCTCATCGCTGTATCATTTGCTGTCCCTTCATCAACCCCACAACCTTTTCTATTCTCTCTCTCTCTCTCTCTCTCTACACACACACACACACACACACACACACACACACTGAAGGAAATGTATCTATGTATACAGACGTATAAATAATATATACATTTCCATCCTGCTATGTATAGATGATGTATACGGATAGTTACATGTATTTGCAGAGGCATATATGTGTGGGCATGTGTAACAAAACCATGAGGTTTTGATTATTCACATTTTTCATTTCCCATGATTTGAACATTTCATTTAACAAAAGGGAAAGCTGAGAAAGAAGTGCTTTAACTTTTCTTGTGTCGCAGGACATATCCTCAGGCTCATCTGACCCCAGAGCAGCTGTTTTAGACTACTAGACTTCAATGATAGGGCTGCTTTGGCAAGACCACCTGCGATACTGGTTGGCAGTGGCCTGTGCTTGGCTTCTCCAGCAAGGAATCCCAGCTGGTGGCTGCTGTCTGTCATCTTAGGATTGACTTGGCTCCCCTGAATTTGTATTCACTGAATCATACCACTAAATGCATATTGCTTCTTGAGAATAAGAATTCTCTCCTCGATGATGGTACTTATTATAATATTTGATGGGCTTTTCTGAAAGTTAACTTCTATGTGAGAACAAAGTCAAAGCAGTTCTTTACAAGTGTGAGTCCTCTCCCCTGTTTTTAGTAGAATGGAGTTTAGTATACATGTGAGAAAATGTATCACATACTGGTGCATGGGCAGTAATTCAGGCATTCTTGATATACTAAATGAATTTCAATACTAATACTCTCATGTATTTTTTTTTCACTATTTTCTTGGAAAGAAATTATTGCCCATGGGCAATCTAAATAAAAAAAATAAATAAAAAACAAAAGCTTCAGACTTTATACTTCCAAAATGTAATTTAAACCACTATAAGATTATTTCAGGTGACAAAAATGTTTTTATAAACAGCCATACATTTGGTGACTCTTTTGAACAAAGCAATGTCACATCATGGTTAACAGTAAGGACTCTGAAGCCACATCAGCCTGAGTCTGATTCTGAGCTCTACTACTGACTAGCTTCACCATCTTGGGCAAGGTGGTGTCAGCCTTTCTGGGTGTCAGTTTTTCTCCACTCCAAAATGGGGTTAATACTACTACCAACTCAATAAAAAAATACTACTACCAATGCAGAGAGTTTTAACAAGGATTCAGTGGGTTGGGTTCTAAAAATACCATTTATGAAAATCTGTCAAACAAAATAAATATAATATCCTGTCATTGGTAACCACAAGTTTAAATTGAACTAATTTCTAAATTTTCCCAATTCTACCTCCCAGGGTAAAGTTTGTTGTTCTCTCCTTGTGTTTCGTCCATACTTCTTTTTCTACTTCTTCTCTTCCCAGTTCCCTATTAACTAACTATAGTGGCTTGATTTGTTTACATGATGGTGTCTACCACTGGACTACAAAATCTTGGAGAGCATAAATTATGTTGTGATTACGTTTTTATCTCTAGGGTCTTGTAGCCCTTCTGGTACAACATGGACGGATAATGAAGATTTATATTAGATTAAATAATAATCTCCTGCATTTCTAGCCTAATATGGGAATTATTAGTTTGTTCCATAAGTATTCACAAAATCTTTTTCCCCCCATCCTGGGGCTTCCTAATTATTTTTATACCCTCATTTCTCAGGGCCCACTGAACATGTACATTTAAAAAAAAAATAAGGCTTTATAAGTAATTTTATTTGTAATAAAATATATTTTTTCCATCACCTTTCCTATTTATTATTTCACTTTAATTCTAAACTCTATGAATGTAGACAGTACCATAAGTGAGAAAATTAAAAGGAAAGGGTGTATAAATTTGTTAAGATATCTCCGAGGGGAAGTCATGTTTTCCAACTTTGGATCCACTGCTCTCTCAGAAATCCTTCTTTCTTTCCTTTTTTCTCCCCTGAAATTCCATTGGAATTAGTGATTTGAGAACTAAATCAGAATTTTAAGCAGGGAAAGGCAATTACAGTTGCCTAAAAAACTCTGGAATTTTAAAGACGGAACACATTAGGTTTGAGTGAGAAAGACATCATTGTTTTACCTGTGGTCATTTTCGTGTCCAGGAATTTCAGGTGAGTGAGGTCTCATCCAGAAGGAACAAGAGAAGAGGAGGCAGTCCCCCATCAGAAATACAGAATTCTGAACAATACATTATCAGGGCATGTTTCTCATGAATTAGACTGTGCAAAGCTGGGAGGAAGTTGCCGTTGCAGAGTAAACACTGTACTTGAAGCATTAGGAATAGGGATTGCTTTTACTAGGTTGGGCAGAATCATTTCAACAACCTTAATTTAATTTCAAAACAGATTATTTACAAACTCAACCCTTTTGCTATTTCTATTTTGTAATGTTTGATTGGCAACAAAGTAATCATTTAAAGACAACTGAAATGTGAATAAAAATCCATAAAAAACACAATTTCTACCAGGTTTCCATAGAAACATAGAAAACCATGACCCTCAGGCTCAACCATCTTTTCTTTTCTGTTGGATCATTTACAGTGAACTTACGTGTTCCCAAAGACACTTGAACACACTCAGAAGAAACTATACATTTAATAGCACCTTTTATTTCCAAAAATGAAAGGACAGATTTAATATTGTAGTTAAACCGTAACTGTAATCTGAAGGACATGTAGCAGTCCGTTTTCCCAGACCAAGTCTTTATTTGACACATACGGATCTAACTGTAAATTTTATTTGTTGATGTTCTTCATTTCTGGCTTTTTAGTGGGTGGCAGGGGACACCCTTAATAAAATTAAGTCTAATACAAGTCTGTCCAAAATGTAGGGAATAACCCTAAATCTTTTATCATATGCAAGTAAACTAAAATTAAAAATGAGTAAAAATGATATGTTGAGCTTAATTTCATAACGTCCTATTACTTCTTAATTCTTACTATCCTATGTGGAGGAGATAGCTGATTATTTGATATGCTTATTGAAAATGTGTTAATTCAGAGCTCTGTTATGAAGAAATGCAAATAAAAACAAATGAAACCTGCTTATAACCTGTATTAAGAAAAATGAAAAAAATATTGGACTTATGAAAAATCACCTTTTGAATACTTGGCTGTTCTCAAAGCTGAGAGCATATTAATTGAAATTTGAAATCCCAGAATAAGTAAAAGAGGTTTTTGCCTTACCAGTATATTACATTTCTAGTGTATATTTGTATCTGTATAGATATTTCCATACCATAATGATATTCAGAAAAGCTCAAATTAGGAAAAATAGCTAAAACACCCAACAGATAATATTCGATGTATGTGCATGTGGAAAAATTAAATGATGCTCTCCTATAGTTCATGTAAAAAAAATGTATCTCTCAAATACCTTCCGTGGTAGAGCTGAAGCATGAGCTCTCTGTTCATGGCTATATAATCTAGCATCTGGTCACAATTTGTATTTTGCAAAAGTAAATTATCTGCATGTTAATTTAAATATGATGGCATTTTGAATTTAAATTGTGTTAAAATAATGACATGTTTGGTGGAATATGTCGATTAAATTGGAATTAGACACAGATAATATTGAAAATTATTATAACTTATTTAGGAGTGAATCTTTTACTATATAGATTGCAAGCCATATAGAATATTTACTCTAGTATATATTATACTATAGCATCTAGATTATGACTACATAGATGCTATATAAATACTACCATATAAGTATTGCACTATGCTATTTATTATACTGCTATATAGATTATGAAAAATCTATCAGTAAACCCAAATTTTTCATGGTATATCACAAATTAATAATAATTATTTCTGATGCTTGATGCTGAGGCTACAAAGGAATAGATTCCTAGAGAAGCTTCTAGATTTCTGAGAAATAAGATTCTAAATAGGCTAACAGCAATAAGCAATAACTCTGCTAGGTATTTCCACAAATGTTTCTCACTTAACGCCATAGCCTGGTCCTACAGATAATGCTGTGCTCACTCTACTGGGGCAGAAACTGAGGAAGAAAGAAGTTAAGATAATTCAGTAGGATTATACAATTATTAAGTGCGAAACATGAATCTCAAGTCCTAGTTTTCTGACCTCAAACCTAGTGCAGGTGATAGTAGCAACAACATGTTGTACCATTGATCAATGAAAAGAAAAAAAAAATATTATGCTTTCCAACTGTTAGGAAGGATTTAGTTGATGATATTTGACACGAAATGAGCTTGGAAGAAATGGCTGGGCTTTAAGAAGTAGGGAGAGAGGGTGTCTTGGGCCAGAAGGACAGTGTAAGCAAAGACAAAGAAATGTCTAACCATGAATGATGGCTAAGACATATTGATGTCATGGAGTTTTCCTAAATGAGGGAGGTAGAGAAAGTGTAGGCTTCAGTTTGCAGAGGGCCTCGAGCACCAGGCTAAATCTGCAATGAATCTGATGCATGCATGTTGTGTGGCAGATGAGCACGGCGATAGAAGGGAAGCGAAGTGCAGGGTAGGTTTTGATTACGTGTTGTGAAAATAAAGAATGTGTAGCCTTACCCGTGCAGTGTGAGAGCGCTAGCAGAGGAGAAAAAGGCCACAGTGAACACTGTGCCTGTTTCTGGGGTGGTTTTCTGTTCAAAGTATTACTCAAAGCAGTGGATAATTATGTTATTTAAATGTTCAAGTAATATTCTGAACAGGGGCTTTCCGGCAAACATATTTTAGTTTCATCATTAAACTAATTCAGTTGTTCTAGAATATATGACCTACCACCTGCAATGGAACATTTCTGAGGCCTTCTGGGCAGATGTAATGGACTAGAGATTGCTGAAGACAGATTCCTTGCAGAGAAGGATTTGTGAAATCCTGCAGGGAACCAAGGAAACTATATTCCCAAACGCTCTCCCCCGCAGAGAAGGCTTTATCATTGACTGTCTCTTAACACTTCAAAAAAACTTTGAATTTGTAAGTGGTAATTACTGTTACCTTATATTATAAATCCCCACAGAGAATTACAGAAATATTGATGGTTATCCTATGAGTAGAGGCTCTAATCTTAATAATAATCTTTATGTTCATAAACCTAACTTCTTTCTCTGGGTATATAAGGGAAATACATATTTGCAAGTAGAGAAGAATTTAAAAAAAAATCTATTTGTATACATTTGCTGAAAACATGTTCTGCCTCAAATGGTGCTGGATTTGGGTTATATGAAGTTAAATAAAACACAGTCCCTTCCTAAGAATATTCATGATTTGTTTAGCTTCTCTGTTATTTTCAGAAAATATTTGAATTCTAACTCTTTACAAGAATATGTCTGATTGCCTGTAGGTCGCTTCCAAATCAAGTTAATTTCAAGGTACTCTCGGCATTTTGGGCAGATTCCCATGTACTAGGTAAACAAGAGGAGATTGCATGATGAACTTGTTTCTGTTCTTACCTCAGGTGACTCTAGAGTGGAAGCATAAATGATGCCATGTCTTATCTTAGGTTTTTAACTGTGTAGGTGTGAATGAGATGTGTGATGGGTAAGCGGTTGTAAGAACCTTCTGAAATTTTATTCTGTACCACACAATATTGTGGGGTTTTTCTTTCTGTTTATAGCATGACACTTCAAATGATGTTATACGAACATGCTCAGAAGCTACGTGCACAGATGAAATGTTTTAGGGAAATTCATAATGCCCAGAAATGTTGTATGTCGTTTTCACACCAGACTGATAGTTTTCATTTTTGCCTTAGAATGCATTTGGAGAGCATCATTATAAATATTAAGAGAAAAATATTACAGAGACCCTCTAAAGATTCATTCCTCTTTGGGGATTTCCAGGCCCCTTTGATCAGCATTCCTGTGATAAAGTCCAACAAAAATCCTTACTACTGAATGTTCTCTTGTTCTGCTTTAAAGAAGAAAAAGCTGTTTAAAAACTAGTTCTGTACAGTTTTCCAGGATTCTTTCTCATCTTCCTTTGATTTGGAACTTTGTGTTCTTCTGTGATTTTAATGCACACTTGAATGCCCCATAAAGTATGAGATGGATGAATTAAAGCAATAGTGTGAAAGTAGATTCTACTTAAAGGCATTTTCTCTTATGTTGCTTTTTCCCTCAAAGCACCCTTAGCAAGTGATACAAAGATTCAAGTATTGTGAATTCATGAATGTTTCTACAGGCATACAGATATTCTTTCTAAATAGGTAAGTCTAGTGTTCCCTTTGAGGATGTTGTTGGTGTGAATAGTTCTTTTCCTTAAAAAAAGCGTCTCTTATTATTTTTAAATGTTGATAGGTATAAAAGTAAATTTCTCTCATTTGGAACATGTTGTGGTTCATATTTTCCACAAAATTAAACTGTTTATGCTATTATAATTCATCAAGTGAATATATATCTTCCTATTAAGAAAACGGTTTGTCAGATGTCGTAAAACATTTTTTAACAGTAAAGGTCACATTTTATTGCAAAAACCTGTCAGTGCTTTATGTCCAAGCTGCGAAGTGTTATTGCTTGAGGGTGATTATATGGGAGGGGGTTGTGTTTAAGAATGCCTTTCTGTGGCCAGCTATGATTTACAGCAGCAAATAGAGAATTAAACCCTTAATTGAAGCCTACAGAGCTGTACCTAGAGGCTACATTCAGCCTGAAATTTGATTCAGACAATTTTCTTAGTCAAGCCCCTATGGGCTTACCAGTTGATTCTCATGAGTTTTGATTGTGATTGAAAAGACAAGCTGTTTTCTGCTTTGCCCTGAACTCCCCTAAGGTAAAGCCCCAGTTTGAGTAAGCTTCTTGATTAACGTGAAGGGAGACATAATGGGAGAGAGAGAGAGCACACGCACAGGATTTTAACTATTTCCTCAAGTTCCACAATGAAAGTATCTTAACATTTCAGATATTTCCTAGAAGAAATCCTCATTTAGTAAACTAGTAAATCTACTTACCCTGAAATTATGATGGAACTGTCGTGCTCTCATGCCCTTGCCCCTGTGCCTCTGAGAGAGGGTGAGTGGGTCATTGATTAGAGGTACCTTCTATTTGTTTGGGCCACATTGGGGTGTCACCAATGGATGGCTGATTTAGATGGGACATAAATGTCAGTCCCCAGATCACATGGTCCTCAATAAATCTTTTCATCCCTTCCTATCCACAAGCTATACCCTTGTTTGTTCCTCATATTTTCTATTTATTCTCTTTTTCTTTGGCATCTCTTATAGGTTACTAAAGTACTCACTCTATTAATGAGGCATATTAAAGTCTGCCTTTGTCTCACTACTTGTTTCTGACTACTGTGCTTAACACATTTTATGAGATTTTCCCATATCTCTTAAGCCTAATTTATATCAGTGCTTAATACTTAAGATTATCCACCATCCTTCTGCTTTCTTGTCCCCTATAGCAGAATATTTGCAAATAATTTCGCAAACTCACATTAAGTATTGAATGCTTAAGATATGCAAGGTAATGTGCTGGGTGGTAATGAAGATAGAAAGATAAAATAGAATCCTCAATTTAAGTTTATGGGGTAGTGGAGGGGCTATGCTATTTAACTTAAGTTATAATGCCAGGCAGGTAGAAATTTCTGTGGAATGGGGTACTTACATGACAACAATTCTGATTTAGGGAAACGAATCTGGAAGTGGTGTATGACATGGGTCATGGGAGGAAAGGTTGGATAAATGAGGTCATTTTAGTGGTCCAGGAAAGTACCAATGTTGTCCCAAACCACTGAAGTGGTTATGAGTTAACAGAGAAAGGATCAGGCACAAATTATATTTTGGCTGTAGAACTAACATTTGATAACCTACTGTATATAGGTAGTTCAGGGGCAGGAGAGAGGACGCTAAGGTAATCTTGAGTGTTTGAGCCTGGGTGAATGGTAGTAAAGAAATTAAATAAAAATAGGAAATTAAGGGTGGAGCCAGCTGAGGCAAAAGATGGCTTTCCAGATGGAAGCATATTGAATGGAATATTCCCACAGGACATGTACACAGAGATGTAAGGCAAACAGGAAATGCCAAATAAAGGGTATGACCAGAAATCAAATTTGGGAATCCTCTCAGTAGAAGGGCATGCTCAACCAAGGCATTTGTTTCTTTATTCAGAAGAAAGAATATACAGATAAAAGAGAGAAAATGATGGAACTTTGAGAATTAGCAACACTTCGGGTGGGGAGGAAGAGGGAAATAGAGAGGAGGAAGCAAGACTAAACAGAGGATTGTCAGAGGTTTGGTTTTGGGAAAACCTAAAGTGAGGAATGGGGAAAAGCCTTTAGGTAAAAGCAAGATAATTAGATGATAGTGAAAAGGTAATTATACTTAGCCAATAATAATTTACTGATAGTTTGGGGAGAAATATTTCAGTAAAATAGTGAGGGAGTAAATTACATTTTGAGGTATTTATGACTGAGAAGTGATAACCCAGAAGCAGTGAGAATAGACCCGTTTCAGTTGAAAATGTGCCGGTAAAGGAGAGACACAAAGGAGAAGCGAGACTGAAGAAAAGATTGGGTTACATTATGAGCCTGTGGGCTGAATGGATTGTGACAGAGAAGATGGAGGGATGGAAGATGTAAAGGAGGAAAGACATAGTGATAGAACCTGATGGGAAGCAAGAAGGTTGAGGTCAAGGAAGCAGAGTGAAGGGTGTAGCTTCATGTGGTGCTAATAGAGAGTAAAATTTCCCCAGACCAGCGAGAGGTTTTCTGCCATTTCTTATCCTCTCCCTCTATGAATGGACTGCATTCTTGTCAGCCAAACTTAAAGAGACCTGATTTGGATGTTCAGATGATCAATTTATTTATACCTTCATCATCCAAAAGTGCCCACAAATGTCCTCTCCTATCTTGTATGTATATGGATAAATAGCTGAGGCTCTGACTCTCCCTAATGTTAATGACCACATGAAATAATTTACATGAAAACAAACTGATGTAAAAAATGAATATGAATATGAAAGCAAGAGACACGATCTCAAATAAAGAAGCATTGCTTTTCATATAGGCAAGTACATTTAGTGATAGGACATGAAGAAAAAATTAGAAATTCAGTTGTTGGAGCGTCTGGTTTTCAGATAGTAAATATAGCCAATAAATGATGCAATTTAATATTTAATTCAGGGACTCCCGCTACGTGTAAGGTAGTATTAGATAAGATTTTTCTATAAATTCTTTTGTTATTCCTTGCTTCACACTTGATCTCCGCAGTTTATGCAACGTGTTACCACAAGTACACCTAGATTCAGACTGAGTGTGAACATCTTACCTCATTCTAGAAAGAGGAGATTGTACTTCATTTTCTAAGGACCCAGACTGTTGCCTTTTAATATATAATATTTTATATATGGGAGTATAGTCCTTTTTTTTTTTATAAGTTGGTCCATTTATTTTTTTCCTTTTTTTTCTTTTTTTCTAATTATGTTAATCACCATACATTACATCATGAGTTTTTTTTAATTTTTTATTGTTATGTTAATCACCATATATTACATCATTTGTTTTGGTGCAGTGTTCCATGATTCATTGTTTGTTCATAACACCCAGTGCTCCATGCAGAACGTGCCCTCCTTAATACCCATCACCAGGCTAACCCATCCCCCTACCCTCCTCCGCTCTAGAACCCTCAGTTTGTTTTTCAGAGTCCATCATCTCTCCTGGTTCGTCTCCCCCTCTGACTTACTCCCCTTCATTCTTCCTCTCCTGCTATCTTCTTCTTTTTCTTTTTTCTTAAAATATGTTGCGTCAATTGTTTCAGAAGTACAGATCTGTGATTCAACAGTCTTGCACAATTCACAGCGCTCACCGTAGCACACACCCTCCCCAATGTCTATCACCCAGCCACCCCATCCCTCCCACCCCCGACCACTCCAGCAACCCTCAGTTTGTTCCTGAGATTAAGAATTCCTCATATCAGTGAGGTCATATGATACATGTCTTTCTCTGATTGACTTATTTCACTAAGCATAGCACCCTCCAGTTCCATCATGAGTTTTTGATGTAGTGTTCCATGATTCATTGTTTGCGTATAACACCCAGTGCTCCGTTCAGTATGTGCCCTCTTTAATACTTATTTTATAAAAACAATGATAAAGTATATCAGTTTAATGATGATGATAGCAAATTTAATTATAAATGGTGCTGAGACTATAGATGTCTCTCGTTTTTAGGTGACTTCCTGGGGAAATAATGGTATTTACTGACCGAGACTAAGATTATCTTCCTTAGCACTGCTGAATAATCTAGAGAATTTTTAAGACAAATTAAGAGCAAAATAACTTTACCCAACTTTTCTTCCTGAAAGAAATAAAAATATGGGGATTTTGTTTTGTTTTTAAAGATTTATTTTGACTACAATTATTTTGGCATACGTGGCTGACTTCCACTCAATTCTGTTTAACACATATTCATGCAAATACCTATCATCTTTGCCAGACCTTAAAGGCCTAGGAGTGTTATGATCAAGAACACAGACCAGTGGCCTTTGCCATCATGGGATCATATATCCCAGAGTTGTAAGATTTCAAGGGAGAATAAGAAATACATAGAGCACAAAGGACGATCATTTACATTTTGAGGGGTTAGAGAACATTTGTTAGGTTTCTGGTCTGGGCATTTCAGCAGACTGTGGTGTATTTCTTAGAGAAAGTAAGTTTTACAAGAGCTTAGCTTATTTAAAATTTCTGAGTATAGGGCGCCTGGGTGACTCAGTTGGTTGGGCAACTGCCTTCGGCTCGGGTCATGATCCTGGAATCCCGGGATCGAGTCCCACATCGGGCTCTCTGTTTGGCAGGGAGTCTGCTTCTCCCTCTGACCCTCCCCCCCGCCATGTGCTTTCTCTCTCTCTCATTCTCTCTCAAATAAATAAATAAAATCTTTAAAAAAATAAATAAAATTTCTGAGTATAAATTAAGGAGTGGGGATGTATAAAATGGTGAGTGGAATATGGACTTTTGTACTAAGGGGAATAAGGAATCACTGAAGGGTTATAAGCAAAGTGGTGACATGATGAAAATTGCACTTTGCAAAGATCTGATCAGTGGTGAGAATAAGGTAGATGAAGCAAGTCTGGAATCAGGAATCTTTATTAGGTGATAGCTGAATTAATGCGGGCCATATATGATGGCAGCCTAAACTAGTGCTGGTCTATGCAATTAGAGAATTGAAATGAGGGGTGCTAAAGAGATGAATCTACAGTTCCTGGTACTTACAGGGCGATGAGGGAGGGAGAAGAAAGAATCAATGATGCCCAGGTTTCTGGTTTGGGTAACTGAGTAGACTGTGGTGCTTTTCTCTGAACTTGGAATCACAGGAAGAAGATCTAGTTTGAGGGCAGAAGAAACAAGCTCCATTGTGGGTCCATTGGCTTTAGCAGTCTCCATCCGCACGGAGCTCTCAGTTGGCCATCTGTTGTGTGGACCTGAGGGTTCTGGAGAGAGAAAGTGAGCAGCACTATACCTGGGGATCATAGCTGTGGTGGAAGTGGCTGCTCCGGGAATATGTAGAGTGAGAAGAGAGCCTCCGGCAGGGTCTACAAAGTTTTTGTGTAAGGAGCCATGTAGTTAATGTTTTAGGGTCTGTGGACCATATTGTCACAACTGTTCAGCTCTGCTCTTGTAGCACTGAGGCAGCCACGAACAGTCCACAAGTTGAGTGGCTGTGGCTGTGGCACATTCAAAGTTAATTATGGATGCTGAAATTTAATTTCATGTAATTATCACATATCAATAAATATTATACTTCCTTTAATTTTTGTTTTGTTTTGTCAGCCGTTTAAAACTATACAAGTCCAGGATGCCTAGGTGGCTCGGTCAGTTAAGTGTCTACCTTCAGCTCAGGTCTTGATCCCAGGGTCCTGGGAAGGAGCCCCGAGTGGGGCTCCCTGCTCAGCAGGGAGTCTGCTTCTCTCTCTGCCCCCTCCCTGCTCGTGCTCTCTCTCGCTCGCTCGCTCACTCTCGCTCTCTCTATCTCAAATAAATAAATAAAATCTTAGAAAAAATAAAACTATCCAAGTCCATTCTTAGTTTGTGGACCAAACAAGAAAATCAGTGGGTTACCTATGGCCCATGGGCCACAGTTTGTAGACCCCTGGCCTAGATCATTTCCCTTCAGTTCACAGAAACCAAAGAGGAAATGACAGGCATTGAGCAGAAAGGTAGAAGAAAAAATTAAGAGCATAACATAAAAAATATACGTATTATATAATTTTGAGTTTATTAGCTCTGACATTTGTGGTAGCTCACTGCCAGAAAGTTAACATATGCAGCAATGAATGAGATATACAGGTAGTGAAAGGTGGGATTTTCAATAAATGTACTTCATTTACTATTGTAAATGTAATAAACATAGAGGTGTTGGAAAAGAGAAGTCATCCCTTCCCCATCTCCATCCCCCTTTCTGCCACCACTTCCAATCCCCAAAAGCATGAGTTTAGATGTCCTAGAAACCTGAGTTCTATCTATTCTTGGCTATCTCATAATAGCCAGTTAATTAACTTCTCCAGTCTCAGTTTATTTTTCTGTAAAATAAAGATAATTTGGTGGAAAAAGAGAGAACAAGTGAGAAGACATGTATGCATGTGCTAGAATTTGAGTTCATAGAGTTTGGGGGAAATTAGAGCAGATATTATATATATATAGTATACATATATGTACTCTTTAGCAGAAAGTATAGAATATATTTAAATGCTTTTCAAATGTTATTTATCTCCTTTACAAAATATTTGCAATTTAATGTCCTGTGTGAATTTTAATCATTTCTAGGGAAGTGATCTGTTTTTCTGGCTTCAGGTAAGAATAGATGAAGCAACCAATATTTGTTGAGTAAGGGATTGAATGAATGATCCTTTTATTTATTTTTTTAAAGATTTTATTTATTTATTTGAGAGAGAGAGAATGAGAGATAGAGAGCACGAGAGGGAAGAGGGTCAGAGGGAGAAGCAGACTCGAGGCCGATGCGGGACTCGATCCCGGGACTCCAGGATCATGACCTGAGCCGAATGATCCTTTTAAAAATGTGAGTATCTGTGCATGGGTGATACAAAATGCTTCACTGCAATGGGTTCTCAATTATTGCACGTTTCTTGTGATGAAAATCCTGCTGGCCACTAGAGAATCAAGTCAAGGTGCTGGATGGATTTTTGCATTTGTGCCCACCAATAAACACAAGTGCAAGAAAATTGGAGAAGCGGTTTGAGGGGAGGGAAATAAATGATTCATGTTAGAACCCAACTTTGCCATTTATTTGACAAAGACAACTTAGGGCAAGTTATTTAACCGCCTCTCTAAGCCTCAATTTCATTATCTATAAAATGTGGATAAACTGTCTCTTTGTGGGTTATGGTGTGACTTAAATGAGAGGACATAGGATATCGAGCACAGTGGCTGACATGTAGTAGGTGCTCAATAAATATTAGTTCCTCCCTTTCCATTCCCTCTTACAAGAAAATCAATTTTGACCTTTATTTCTAACTGCTGTGGGCCGTTTGCCTTAAAGAACAAACCTAAATGAAAAAGAAGTTTTATTGATGTGTTTGCAAATGGGTTGTTGGGAATGTGGAATCTGTTACATTTGAAGTACATAAATTCCACTGTGATAGGAGCCTCGTGCGCAGCTAGGAAGAGGTCTATAATTTGTTTTATTTAAAACATTGAATTATGATGGCTCACTTAATAACTCCAAACTACTAAGCTAAACTACATTTGTGTTCAGAAAACAGTCATAAAAATCCCTGTTAGACATTTAATTACGGCACAAATTGTTTTATAAAGCACTGTAAAACAAACATGTTGATTAGCAAAAAAGAAATAGAGATGCGATTGCAAAAACACTAATCTTTTTAAATGTATAAATTTAGCTGCAACCAAGTATTCTATCATATGGAACTCTTTAGCCCTTAAGGCTTGTCATTCTTATGTAACCCTGTCCACTTTCAAAGATAAAACTTCACATGTAGAATCTTTTCATGTGTACAAATTGAAAAGAGATTTACTGTATCCTCATGAAAAATGCTTTGTTGTATTTTTTTCCTTAATGACGACTTACATCAACATTTGTGAACATGAATTTACAGAATCAAATTTGCAAAGACAGGCCAAAATCAATGCTTGAGTAAATCATGAAATAAGTGAGTGTCAGACTAAGGAGATGGCAACAGTCATTAAGATTCAGGGTGGGGTGGGGAAGGGGAATTAGTTATTGGCTCTCTTCAGAGGAACCAATTCTGAAGTCATCACTCAAAGTCCCTCATATCTAAGGCAGAGGACCTGTCTTCCCAAGAGCATTAATGTGATCTTCATCAATGCCTTTTCTGTTATTTATATATATATATATTTAATGAAGATGCTAGTTCTAAATTCAAATCAGGAAGGCTGCATTGTGACTTCTACCAGAGGAGAATTTATAGTGGTTAAAAATCCTTTTTAAGATTCTTGGCCTAATCATCGTTGAAATTATAGCATAATTTTGGCAAGATCATTTAGAGTTATAACTGGCAGTTATTATTAGAGACTAAACACATGCATGTATGAAGACAGCCATACTCTCACACACATACAAAAACCCTCATAGATTTAACAAGAGTGATGCACATCAGACAGCTTTATGATTTTGACTTAACCAAAATGCAAGAGCAAGAGAGAGAGAGGTGGAGGGATGGAAAGAAGTAGAGAGAATGGGAAAGAGAGAGAGAGAGAGAGAGAGAGAGAGAGAGGGGAGTGGGGCCATTTTTCATTAGTGTATTCATTCAACAAATACTTCTTTAGTAACATGTTATTTATCAGTCATTATAGTTGCAAGGATGAATTAGAATTCTTATTTATGTAAATCTTACAGTTTTTTTTAATCTTACAGTTTTGGTGGGAGAGAAAGAAATATAAGCAATTTAAATAATCAGAGAAAAATATAATATTAATAGATCACTGACTCATTTTGGAAAATGGAAAGATGCTTCCAGAATGAGATGACATCATTTAATGCATTTTGGTACTTTTGAGGGCCTAATATAACAATGGGCACAACTCTATTCTGGGCTGTCATAACAAGGAAGAGCAGGGTGTGGTCCTTGTCCTCTAGGAGTTTGCCTATATAATCATGTTGAGAAACCTGTTAACTGATGCAAAGGAGAGGAATAAATCAAGCAATGTTGTGAAAACTTGTATTGAGGAAATGTACAAGACAATATACAAATATAGATGAGCAGCAAACACACACATAGGTTATCACTATCAACATAATCCCATGGGCCTTGAAGGAACCCTAACCTATAAGAAGGATCTCCTTTAAAGATGAGAGAACTGTCTCTTCCAAGTTCTTCTGGGCCTGTTCCCAACTCCATGACTCTACTATTTGTTACTTTGTGCCGGCAAAAATATTGACCTCTAATGGAACATCAAATCCTCCTCATTCTGTTCACAAAATTCAGACAAGAAGTGAGGTAAATCTAAGAGCATATGTGGTATCTCCAATATGAGTGGCAGTTGCACCAATTTTGAAGTGAATACCATCATAAAATAAACACTTAGATTTTACTGGATTTCATAAAGCAATACTGAAATGGGGACCAAACTTTGGAGATTTTCTTTCATTAATTCTAGGGAAAAGACTGGAAACTAAATATTTAAAAATCTTCCCATGAGAGATTAATGATCAATCAAGAGTAGAAACCATTATACTAAACATAATCTTTGAGAAACCAGCTTCTGGGCAGCTAATAAGCTGACTGGTTCCATTTCCAGTGATTTTATGTTTTTCCTCTTCTCTGTGGGAGATAGATAATAAATAATACAATGTGCACTTATTTATAAATAGTCTATATGTATTTATTTTGTTTTTAGAGTTAGTAGAATAATATTTTACTAAACTGGTCTGTGATACATCTAAGTTTTAAGTAGGCACCGTGACCTTTCCAAACCTATATACTTATAAGAGATGCTATGGTCTGACGATTTTTACTGGTGAAACATTTCAGGTGCCAGTATCATGCAGGTACAAAAAAGGGATAAATCAGAGATGCCCCGTTTTTTCACTTCTAGAATTGAATATTTCAGCCTTCATAAAGTAAATACAGGCCAACAAAGGGGAAAATAATATTTAAATTTCAACAGAAAACAAAAATAATATTTAAATCTCAACAAAGCAAAATGACAGCTTATACTCCTTGGTGCCTTTGTGATATGAGGAACAGAAAATAGGTTATGATTTCCACTTTACATTTTCAGATCTAAAGTGAAGCACATAGCATTTTTCAGTCTATATTTTACTTTTTTTTTGCCAAGCAACACACTTTACTCAAAGTAGTGATAAGTATATAAACTAGAAAGAATACTGAATTTGGATAATCCACCTCTTGGATTACTCCCAACCTGTATAACAACGAATACATTACATTATTTATTATCACACTTTCTGTCTGTGCTTGTGGTAGGCAGAACAAAGGACTTGCCCAAAGATGTCCAGGTCCCAGAACCAGAAAAATGTGAATTACATTTTTTTTTATGTATCAAAAAGGACTTTGCAGATGTGATTAAAGTAAGGACTTTAAGATTATCCTAGATTATCTGTTGGGTCAACATAATTACAGAGATCCTTAAAAGTAGGAGAGGGAGGCAGAGGAAAAGAGAGGTGAGGACAGAAGCAGAGTTTGGATGATGTGATGTGAGAAAGACTTAATCTACCATTGCTGGCATTGGATATATGGGTCCATGAGCCAAGAAATGTAGGCAGCCTCTAGAAGGTGGAAAAGGTAAGAGGATGGAATTTCCCCTTGAGACTCCCAAAAGGAACAAGCTCTGCTGATACCTTGATCTTAGCCAAGTGAGATCAATGCCAGACCTCTGATCTACCAAACTGTAAAATAATAAATTTGTGATGAACAATTTTAAATTTGTAAAAGGATACATTTTTAAGTCAGTGATCTTTGGTAACCCGTAACAGTTGCAAAAGGAATCTAATACAAATTTTAGTACCTGGAGGTGGTATATTACTATAACAAATACCTAAAAAGTGTGGAAGTGACTTTGGAATTGAGCGAAGGACAGAGGCTGGAAAATATTTGAGGAATGTTTAAAAAACCTAGGTTGTCTTCAAAAGACAGTAGAAACAGAGATGTTAATGACTGCTAGTGAGGACTTAAGGAAGTGAGGAGCATGGTAGAGAAAACACGTATCAGCTTAGAGAATATCTACATCATCATAAGTAGGCTGTGAGGAGAAATATAGAGATTAAAGGCACTGCTTGTGAAAGAACAGAAGGAAATGAAGTACATGTTATTGGAAATTGGAGGAAAGGGAATCCTTATCATAAAATGGCAAAAACTTAGCAGAATTATGTTCTGTAGTTAGGTTGAAAGCAGAATTCATAAGTGATGAACTTGGATATTTAGATGAGATTTCCAAGTAAAGTATTGAATGTGTGGCCTGGTTTCCTTCTTACCACTTATAGTAAAATGTGAGAGGAGACAATGATTTTGCTAATGCTTAGCCTACCCAAATGGCAAAGGATGCTAAAGTTTAGATTCATTGGAAAGAAACTGTGGTCTGGAGAAAAAAAAAAAAAAAAAAACAATGTGTGTCTGGACAACCTTTTTTAATGCATCAGAAGAATGGAAAGGTCAGAATATTCAGTCACACAAAAGTCTCTGTGAAGAGATTAAGTATGTGACTCCTAGTTCCCCTCAGCTATCCCAGGAAAAGCCAAAAACAGAGATGGGATTATCGAGGAAAAATACATGTGGAGTACTTTGTTGTTTAATAGATTGAATAAATGAGAGACCCACAAAGTTCTTGAGAATTTTATTTCAGCATTAAAAAATGCCAGTGTGGACTAGAAAAGACAGAGTACAAAATAAAAGAAGACTTTTGGACCACCAAACTGATACAGGTAGGAAATAGGCAGATAAAAATACTCAGCTGCAAACATGTGCTACCTTCCATGGGAAAAAAAAAAAAAAAAAAAAAAAAGATCATTCTGAAGATGAGGACCAGAGGGTGGAGCTATGAGCCACAGAAGATTATTCTTAAACCTTAAAAGAATGGAGAGAGCCTGGATGGATTTTGAAATTGCTTTAAACCAGTAACTTTTTTCCCTTTCATTTTTCTACTTTTCCCCCCTTGTTGTTATTTTTAAAATTTTAATTCAGGCATAATTAACATACAGTGTTATATTAGTTTCAGGTGTGCAATATAGTGATTCTCCAATTCTATACATTACTCCGTGCTCACCACGATAAGTGTACTTTTAATCCCCTTCATCTATTTTACCCATCCCCGCAACAACCTCGTCTCTGACATTTTTATCCTTTTTGAACCAAAAGATCTATAGTTATTATCCTGTGTCTGTATGACCACTATAGTCTGGGAACAAAGGACTTGCTTTTTGCATTCCATAGACTCAAAGATGGAGAGAAGTTTTGCCCTAGGATGAATCATACCCAGAGTCTTACCCATAGCTAATTTAGATAATTTTGATAGGATTTTTGCTAATGAGTTAGATAACATTTTGTACTTTAGTTAATGCTGTGTTGGGTTGAAAATTTGGGTGACTTTGAATGGATGAGGCTGTTTTGCATTTGGAATGAATGGGAATCTTTGGAGACCAAAAGGTAGACTGTGGTAGGAAGAATAAATCCCCCTCTGCAAGGTTGTCCACATTCTAATCCCTGGAACCTGTAAATGCGATGTTACGTAGCAGAGGGGAATTAAAGTGGAAGATGGTATTAGAGTTGCTAATCAGTTGACCTTAAAATAGAGACTTTTTTTTTTTTTTTTTGGATTATCAGGGTAGGCCCTGTGTAATCATATGTGTATTTAAAAGTAAAAGGGTGGGGTACAGAGAGTCAGGGAAACGCGACTATGGAAGAGGTCAGGATGGTGCTAAATGAGAAGGAGTTAACTAGCTATTTTTGCCTGTAAAGCTGGAGAAAGGAGGCCTTAAGTTCCCCTTGAATAAAGGAAAGGAAAAGGAAAGTGAGCAACCTTTTAAAAAGCTGGGAGAAGTCCAGGAAACATATTGTCCCCTAGAGTCTTGGAAAATAAATATACCCTTTTGACACCTTGATTTTAGCCTAGTAAGATCCATGTCAGATTTCTGATGTACAGAACTAAAAATAATAAATTTGTGTTTTTGTGGTACTTGACATAGCCATGATAGGAAACTAATACGATGCCATTCTATGATGACTCATTTAAAGGCATCTAATTTGTAGTGAATCTGTATCACAGACTTACAGTTTTCAACAAATATTTTATTGTTGAAATGTTTCAGGATTGTCTTTTCTACTGGTGCTGTGATATATATTCATTATCTTTGGCTTACTTTTTCTCTCTTCTCTGTATTAAGACACAACTCAAAATTCTTCTGTTGCTTCTGTCACTGGTTGGGAGTTTCTTTCTAGGTACGTGGAGATATATATGTATATATGCAGATTATAATAACCGAAAAATTAGTAGTGCTCCATGTCAATTTTTCTGTCTTTATATACATCCTTTTGAATAAATACTTCTTTTTATTTCATCAGTCAGCTCAAGTCATTACTTGATCTGAAAACAGGAAGGTAAATACAAATAGCTTTTTGGCGTGTACGTGTGTGTGCATGCATGCGGCATGTTTGCACATGTTAAGAAAGGAAGACAGATGTAATTTGTAATGTTGAGTCTCAACTGTAGAAGTCAGATGTTGCATAGAATGCTGTATCAGTCAAGGTAGGGCAGAAAGAAATGTACGTGGTAGTCATAGTTCTTGGGGTCATATGACACACTTCCCCTTCCTGGCAGTCCTGAAGATTGGAATTAGAGAGTCAAAATACAGATTCACTGCCATGCCTTCCTATTAAACAGCTAATGAGCTAGAATAATGACCTTTTCTCCTAACTGGTTGTAAGAATAATTAGATTTAAAAATACTTCATACATGAATGAAATCACAGTGTTGCCAGTCAGAGAAAGTGAAGACAGAGCACCATACTTAATTTTGCTCAGTCTGATACAAGCCATTGTGGTGTATGGATGACAAACAGAAGAATTGCAATATTAATCTGTCCAGTATCACTAAAATATTGAAAAACAGGATACAGAAATCTGGATCATTAGTAGGACTATGTGAAATGTAAAAAAAAAAAAAAAAAAGTTCTAAATATTACAAGGTGCTTTTATGCTAGAATAAAATTGAAATTAACCAAATTATTCAAATTTCATGTTCTAATAATTTGGGTACACTGAGACCTAGGAAGAAAACATATTTATTTAAAGAATTCTTGCCAAAATCTTTCTAAAATATACTAGAAGTACATTATTCAGTGATAATTCAAAATCTTGGAGTGCTTCAAGAATCGTCATTCTGGATATAAATCTTAATCATGTACTATTGGCCATACAAAATTTATAAAAAATAGGCATGTATGTGCAGTGATTCTAGGAAATGCTTATAGGACGGAGAACAGGATTCCAGACTGCATCTTGTGTTATATTCCAAAGCCCATATACTTTCCTGTGATGATTCCTACATTTATATTAAGATTAAATAAAATCCTGGACATTTTAGTAGTATTTCTCTAATTTTAGAGGATTACAATAGTAATGTTTATTTCATATTATCTAGAAATGCTGATTTCGTCAAAGGTTAGGTTTTGAATTAATATTTATCACAAAGTTTTAAAGAGATTCAAGGTTGAGGGAATACATTTTTGTTACATCTTTTAGTTTAGCTTAATTCACAATTATTTGCGGAAATGACAACAGTCTATTATAATTTAGAAGTCTCTGGTATAGTCACTGTTAAGGCCAGGCAGAGGAAAATATATTTTTGATTGAACAGAACCTCTTTTGTTATTTCTTGAAAATAGAACCAAACAAACAGAAGGTCAAGGCTTGATACTAATTGTACATGTCAGTTTCAGTGTCACTCTTAATACCCTCAATGTTGAGAATTTAACTTTCTAAGAGCATCTTCTTTGTAAAAGCTCTTACTCTATTTTTTTTTTTTGATAGTCCCTGCCTTATAGCTTTATTGGCTTTCAGACAACTTCCATCTGTCTAAAATACAGTTAAGTGATGAGTGCAGTTCTCTATCCATTGTAAATTCATGGCAATTAATTACTTTAAACGAAGTTTATACTGAGAAATGGGGAAAATAACTTTATATTCAATTCTTGATCTGTTATCAAGGAAATGAAAAAATAATAACACGTGATACATAAATACATTATAAATAACGAATAAATAGAATTTGTGAGAGGCATATTTATTGTTACTCTTATTTTTTTCAAACCAAACTTGTTTTTTTAATTTTTCAAGTGATACTTCTATATATAGAAGTTATTAGATAGAGCTAATATTTTCTAATATTGAACATAATGCTTCCAGGTCCCCCAAAAAGATCAACAAAACATAATTTGAAAATATTAAATATGTTCAAAACTATCTGAAAACAAAAGTGTTATGCTGAAAATATCTGGGTGCGTAATACTTTTAAATCATAATTGTTTTTCATACCTGTAAAGATTGTTAAAGCACAGAAATAGTATTGATAAATGATGTCTTACTCTCATTAAAGGTCCCATTGTCTGATTATTGTCAATCAAGTAGTTTGTTTTATTCAGTACATTCCTTAAGTTGCTTCAGATTTAGTTGTCAAAACTTCAATGTAGTAATTGTCATCATTTAATTCACAGGAGCCCGAGTGCTGTGTCATCCCTGATAAATTGTCCTGCCATAAAGCAACATTAATTATTTCTGGTCCATCTAGTAGACATCAACATCAAAATTTTTCCTCAGCTTTCCTCTTATGGCTGAAGTGGCCCATTCATCATCTTTTTGGAAATGAATGGATTTGGATCATGAAATATTTTTATGATTGGCAGGCTTCATGGTGGATGTGAATAAGCAGTGGTCAGCAAAGACCTTGCAGATTTATTTTCCTGGTCATGCTGCTGCCTCCAATAACTCACTACTTCATGCTGGCAACTTTTAGAGGTCAGAAAGGTGACAGTATGCGAGGAGGAGCAAGCACAATTTCTAGATCATCTTCTCCATTGTCCTTTTGATTTTTTTTCGAGCATACAGAGGGCACCTACAGACATAAAAACAATAGCAGCCACTTTACCATCCAAGTCCTCTGGGTCAAAGTCTGAAGATTGTCCAAGGTCATAGCTGGTGTGTAATGGAACTTGTTAAATGTTTACGTGTGAAGAGCTAGCTTCTGGAGTAGAAACTATCTGTGAGAATCGCTCCAGCAGATTCTTAAGTAATCTTTAATGAACAACTCCTGGGCGGTAGAAGCAGCCGCCCTCTCCCTCCATCAAGGATTTTTCTCAATGACAGTCTCCTATGCCAGAGGCATCCATCAAGGTAAAAGTTGATCAAAGTAGGGAGTAATTCCAGAAATTCCAGTGTGGCCTCCACAAATTTATTAATCTGAAATTCCCTGTTCTGAACCTAGAAGTATTAACCCAAATGAAAGTCAGTGTTGTAGGTGTTTCTGTTTTGAACTTGACTTACCATTAAACTCGTAAGATTCCTTACCTCTGGCCCTCAAAATTTAAGTAAATACTGAAGAAGATAATACTGTCAGCACTGAACTTTTGGCTTGATTAAACTTTGATACCTATCCTAATAGTCATTTAATATGATTATGTTAATGTGATGATTCCTACATTTATATTACGATTAAATAAAATCCTGGAAATTTTAGTAGTATTTCTCTAACTTTAGAGGATTACAAGAGTAATGTTTATTTCATATTATCTAGAAATGCTGATCTTGTCAACAGTTAAGTTTTGAATTAATATTTATCACAAAGTGTTTCACAGAGATTCAAGGTTGAGGGAATACATTTTTGTTACATGTTTTAGTTTCGCTTAAATTCACAATTATTTGTGGAAATGACAACAGTCTATTATAATTTAGAAGTCTCTGGTACAGAGGGAATGCTGAAATATTTTGCATAAATTGAATGCTTTCCAATGAATTTTACTAAGATTTCACAGATGTTTTAAAACTGTAGGCGTGTCCATGTTCCTTTCCCTGCTTGCTGGACAATACCTTGTGTTAAATTCTTTGGTATAAATTAATGAAGTTTATGCTTTATTATAGGCATAGTACTTTATCGTATTACCTAGAAAGAATTTTTCACCTCAGTCCCGATAAATTCTTTGTCAGAATAGTTCAGGAAGAGACCTAAAGGGTTTCCTATTGAGTGTCCACATGTCTCGGGTAAGAATAAAAATCAAGTGAGTTTGGTTCAACTCCTCACCTGATGGCATTCTTTCATTCCAAGATTTAAATGAAAATATTGTCATCACAAGTTCTCCAGACATTTTTGATATACATTTACCCACACAAGCAATCTGAGCATGGCGGCTCTCTGAGCTACTCATTCTGAGCCATTCTTCAACTCTTTTTTTTTTTTAAAGTAATGTGTAAAAATTAAAATGTTTCTTAGAAAATATACATTGAATGTATAAGAGAAATTAATAGTGATTCCTGCTTGATGGAATCTAATTTCTCTCCATGTCTGTTATTCTTCTTGGTATAATGATTTTCATCTGTATCCTTTCATATCTCCGATTCTAACTTCACTCTTGTTTCCTGAAAAACTCACTCTAGGGCAACACCTCCCTATTCATCCATGAACTCTAATCATAGGTTCATTAGGACCATACTCTGCCTTTCCTTTTATGTCTTATGTTTCTCAAAGTGCTCATCTGAGTAGGTGTTCAGTAAATATTTATTGACAAATTAACTTCTCTATTAACCCAGTTACCTTATTTTATTTTAAAGATTTTATTTATCTATGTGTCAGAGAGAGAGAGAGAGAGAGAGAGAGCACAAGCAGGGGGAGTGGCAGGCAGAGGGAGAAGCACACTCTCTGCTGAGTAGGGAGCCCGATGCGAGACTCAATCCCAGGACCCTGGGATTATGACCAGAGCCGAAGGCAGACGCCTAACTGACTCGGCCACTCGGGTGTCCCCGCAGTTACCTTATTTTAAACTAATTTTATACATTGGCAATTGTTGTACATGTGATTGTGTAATTGATGACTGCCAGAGAGATAATGATTACCTCTAAATATGCCTTCTCTGAGAGGCTTTTTCATGGAGTAAAAACACAAATACAGATTTTCCAAAAGATAACATTTATTGCAGTATTTTGTCTAGCCAAAGCTATATTACTACCCTCAAGGAGATATAAGATAGCAATGTTACTATTTTTCCTTTGTTAAACAATGAAAAATAAGCCAGAACAATCCAAAAATAAACCCAACCTATACCAGGTTTTAAAATCTTTGACATACCCATCCACCTCTTATGGATTTTCTAACTTCCAGAGTAAGAGGGAGGATCAGAGAGAAAAACTCTGGCGAGCTGGGAGATATAATACTCCTTGACAACAGATTTTCCACAGTCTCCTCTTTAAAAGCCTTTGAGGTTCTTGCATTTAACCTTTTCAGAGGCAACACATCCCTGATGGCTCCATCTGACACCCAGCAACCCATAAAAGCATGCAGGCTTAAAAACTCCCAGGTCTGGCACTGTGAGCCACAACTTAGTATATGGAATGGAATCTACTATCACTTCGAGGGAAGGAAACATGATTCATCTCAAACATATGCAGCTGAACCATTTCTCTTTACTTAATCTCTTTGTAGAAATGTCTTTTTCAGGAATTTGATTTAGATATTGAATAGAAAAAGTTCGAAGGATTTTAAATGCACTCTGAAATTTTATTCTGGCAAGAACTCCTGAGATTTTCATCTTCTGTTTAAATTACAGTTAAAAAAAAAAGGAAAGAAAACTTCTCTAAGAAAAGGTAAAATGTTTTCACAAGCATGATATAAAAGAGTGAATACCTTTTTGTAAGTGTGGGTAAGGCATTCCACACTCTGTAAATAAGAACTCATTCAACTATATACGTCACATAAAGACATATTTTGAAGATTTCATGAAAAAGAAAAAATGATTCCAGTACTTCTACTTTGAGGGTCTGTCCTTTTAGCTCATACGTGATATGCTCCTTCTAAAATGAATTACGGAGATAATTGATTTCCAATATCTATAATCAGCCTCCCTGACTCAGAAAAACAAAACAAAACAAACAACAGAGCAGTCATATGAAAAGAAGGAAAGAAGAAAAGAAAGGAAGGAAGGATGGATGGATGGAAGGAAGGTGGAGGGAGGAAGGAAGGGAGGGAGGAAACATATTTCTTAGCAAGAAAGAAAAATGTATTTCTAATTTATATATAATTTGATAATGACCTCTCCTAATGCATAGGTAGAAAACAAATCAAATTATGACTAAGAACTTTTAAAATTTTTGTGTACTATCTCACAGACAACTGTTTCCATGATTAGATTAGATAACTCCATAGTTATCTCCACATCATCTATATTAAGTGCCTCCCTAGAGAGTAACTCTATCATTTAGCATGATCAATTTAAACATAAAACTCACTTTTGTGTAGGGAGGTGGCAAGGATAGAATAAACAACATGTACTTTGAGCTCAGACATACTTGACTCGAATCCTGGTATTATTATTATTATTATTATTATTATTATTTTAATAACTATACTGAAGTATGATTTCCATACCACATAATTCACCCATTTTTAGAGTACAATTGTAAGACTTTCAGTATATTTACATAGTGCAACTATCACCACAATCTAATTTTAGAATATTTCGATCATCCCCAAAAGAAACCTTGTGCCATTTGTAGGCAGTCTCCATTCCTACCCTGATCCTAGGCAACCACCAATCTACTTTATGTCCCTTGAATTCTGGTATTGATACCCCTCTTTCAAAGACATGTACTTTGTCAGTCAGAGACGTGAGGCGGTCTTCTCAAGAACAAATAAGTAACACATTCCATATTGTAGATGTGGAGAATGCTTATGGCAACCCCTTAAATCATCCCCTGCTATTTGCCTTATTTTACAAATGTGGAAAATGTGGTATAGAAAGGTGAAGTAATTAGTATAGAAAGGTGAAGTGAAAAGTTATACATTTAGAGAAGAATGAGGGAGCCAGATTAGATAGACAGATTTCCTGTAGTCTTAATCATCGTGCTGGTTCTTAAAGCTGATCAGCATAACAGGGGTTATGAAGATGAGAGAGATTTAAAGTTGTAGTTTCATTTTCTAATAATTCATGTTTTAGATAACGGTAGGCTGAGCACCAATTGTATGTAAAGCATTAGGCTAGGCTAGGAGAGAAATGGAAGTGAAATATTCTAAGGTATTTCTCAACAGAGAAAGAACAGTAGGCTAACAACTAAAGCAATGGAATGGGTGAAGATGGAGTCAAGAACAGGGTAGGTGTCCTGCTGTGAAGGATGAGTACAGAGGTGGTCAGGCTGGAAACACAGAGGAAGTTTTACTATTGTTAAGTACCACTTTAAGATCAAATCCCAGTAGCACATATTATTAGCAAAGCTTATCTTCATCTGTGAGGCAGGGCAGCTAGCCACCTGGGGTTGCTGAGGGTAGAGAAGGCAGTACTTTAAACATCTTAACAAAGTGATGGAAGCATCATCTCTATACTAAAATTGAAAAGGGGCATAGTAGTGCAATGTAAAAGCAAAAGTACATTTTAATCCTCATTTCTGCATTTTAAACACCCTGAATTCTCTTATTGGTCAATTAGGCAAAGAACCTTTCATTTCACAAACATGCACTGAAAGCCTGCTTTGCATATAAAGAGGTTAAGATGCATACCTTGCCCTGTAGCAAGGGTGCAACTGTCAGTAACCGTGACTCTCGCCACGGAAATCTGCGTAGACACAGGGATATTTGAAGGAAGGTTTCTTTGATTCTGTGGTAGCGAATAGGTAAAGATTCTCAGAAAAGGAGTTATTTTTTTCTTTTTTTTTCTTTTCTTTTCTTTTCTTTTTTTATTGTTATGTTAACCACCATACCTTACATCATTAGTTTTTGATGTAGTGTTCCATGATTCATTGTTTGTGCATAACACCCAGTGCTCCACGCAGAATGTGCCCTCTTTAATACCCATCACCAGGCTAACCCATCCCCCCACCCCCCTCCCCTCTAGAACCCTCAGTTTGTTTCAGAGTCCATCGTCTCTCATGGTTCCTCTCCCCCTCCGACTTACTCCCCTTCATTCTTCCCCTCCTGCTATCTTCTTAGAAAAGGAGTTGTTTAAGCTCGATCTTAACCTCTTTCAAGATCAAGAAAGCAAAAATTCAGGCAAAGGGTTTAAGGTGAAACACAAATTTAATCCATGTCATAACTTTATGATCTGCTTTCTAATTCCAGTTGTTTATGAGATAATGTCCTACAATCTGAAAAGTGTTATACCCTTTTAAGTGTTCTTTTTATTAAAAAAAAATGGAAAGGGCGCCTGGGTGGCTCAGTTGGTTAAGCGACTGCCTTCGGCTCAGGTCATGATCCTAGAGTCCCAGGATCGAGTCCCACATCGGGCTCCCTGCTCAGCGGGGAGTCTGCTTCTCCCTCCGACCCTCTTCCCTCTCGTGCTGTCTATCTCTCATTCTCTCTCTCACAAATAAATAAATAAATAAAATCTTTAAAAAAACAAACAAAAAAAAAATGGAAAAAGCAATTAGGAGTGTACCAGGGGCAAAGCTAAGATAGATTATTAAAGCCCCAAATCCCAGCTGTTTTTATTTTCTTAAAATTAATCAATGATTTTGAAATCAGTAGTTTTCCATCTTCCCCAGCAGCTTTCCATATCATTAGACTTCAGCATGGATGTAAACATTTGGAAGAAATACTGGGCCGTCTGTTCTCTCCTCCACTCCCCTTTATTGCACATAAGAGAATTTGAGTTTCCATTACCATAGAACTTGGGTATTTCAGGTCACTGAAACACACTCTACCGGTTTCATGGCCCTGATCTCTGATTGCATGGGCACAGGCACTGCCTTCTTACATAAGTGAAACAAGAAATGGTTATTCCCATTCAGGCTTTCTAAATCAGGCCTAGATATGGGGATTGGGGTAATTAAGGTGTAATGTTCACAGTAGAGAAGTATATGAGGCAATAAATAGTGGTTGAGGTTGGTTAAACGCCAAAATGAAGCAGCGATGTTTGATAACCACTAAAGCTATTTATGGTAAATATACTCCTAAACCATGAACATTAGTCCCATTAGATGACAGAATTTAAAAGCAGTAAGAAACCATAAAAAGTAAAACGTGCAATTTTCTTTCTTTGTGAGGGATATGAAAATGCTGAGTTGTCTGTTTTTTCCATTGAGAATGCATTTAGCACATTATTTAAGTGCAAAGGTAACATAGTATAAACAAAGGTATTTATTGACCATAAAAGGTTATTAAATATAAAATAGATTGCTGGGGCTGAAATTATCATAGCAGAGGAAGAGAAGTATGTTGGGAGAAAAGAAGGCAAATATGCAAAAGAGATTTAAATTTTGCTCATATTTAATTTTATAAAATTGAACACTCCTGATGATAATCATCTCATGCATTTTGCTGATGAAGGGGCCATAAAGTCTTAGCAAGGGCAAGAATACAGATTTTAGCAATTCCTGAAATTTATTTCATCAATGTTTTCTGATAAATGAAGAGAAGACCTTAAGACAGTATTTTTTGGTTGTCTGTTGATTTTATGTTTGTGTTTATTTTCTGCTGAACCACTTCCCTATCCAGAATAAAGCTTAAATGCTTTTGTATTATATTCAGTCACCTCCAGAGGCTGCCCAACCTTTCCTAATAGATTTATATACATTGCTATTGTATAAACCATACTCTCAAAATTTTAATGATGAAAGGTTTTACACATTAGTATGATGGATGTGGCTCATTGTATGATTAGTGCAGAATTATTTTCTTCATCTGTAGTGTCTGGGGAAGTTTTAGTTTGTCTTTTAAACTCCTGACCACCATGCCCTTTCTTTCAGTACTGTTACATGAGACAGAAGAGAGTTGGTTGCTATAACACTTACAACGACAAACAGTTCAAATAGTGTTTTCTTGTAGGAAATGAGAGTACAAAAAAATCTATTTTCATTTATTGTCAACATTTCTAAAAAATAGTAAATGTTCTACTGTGAAAGTCACTCAAATAAAAACTTTACTTAGTAAAGTCTTGCAGAATTAGGAGACATTGTTTTTCAGCAACCTGTGGGTTAGTAATAAGATGTGAGGTGAGCCTCTGGACTCCGGGAAACAAACTAAAGATTACAGAAGGATGGGGGTGGGGCGGTAGGGTCACCAGGTGATGGGTAATAAGGAGGACATGTGTTGTGATGAGAATTGGGTATTATATGCCACTAATGAATCGTTGAACACTGCATCAGAAACTAATGATGTACTATATGTCGGCTAACTGAACATAATAATAAAAAAAAAGATGTGAGGTGAGCAGAGTCAGTGCTTCATGGACGTTTTGGAAAATGATGTGAGTATTGTGTCTTTAAGATCCACTGTTGGAGAATGGTGACAATGGTTCATAGGTTCTGATGGCAAGGGTGCAAACATGGGAAGTTCATGAAGGTGCCTGAGATATGAAACAATCTCATGTAATAGGGTGAACAAGGTGGAAAAATAATGTATTTAGCAGGGTTATGTATTAGGCTCAAATATCTATATGGATTAATTAAACAATCAAGCTTCAATTATAACTCCAGGAGCTCTCATACCTTTGGCTATTTTTTTTTTTATTATTTCTGTCCATTACAGGTTTTTATTTTTCCTTAATATTTATCTTTTCTCCACAAATAGTCTTCTAAAGCCTGTAAACAATATGATGAGCTCTTCAATACGTCTTTAGATTCTTCTGCTATCCTCAAAGTACAACATTTGTCAGGTCTCAGTTTAAATTTTCCACCACGGAGGGTGTTTTCTAACCCTCTATCCAAAGTTCTCCCTGCCTGCTATTCTCTATGTCAACACCCTATTTGTTTCCTTCATAATATTTATGACTGTTTGTAAATATGTCTATTTACTATGCCTCCAGTTTGCCCCTAGACTCTAAGTTTTGTAATGGAAGCTCTTCTATCTCCTTCACTATTATATCCCTAGCACTTAGGATGGTTACTTATGCACGGGAGTGGCATAATGTATATTTGGTGAGGGAAAGACGGAATGAATGATGTTTTCTCCCACACAATGAGCTTTTCTCCATGGCTCACTAACTCTAGAGATAAGATTTGAGTTACTTGTAAATTTCAATTCATATTATATTATATGTATATATTAGATACAAATATATATTTATGTATCATATATTTATATATTATTTAAATATTAAAATAAGAATAGTGAAAAATATCCACTTTTTAACACTAGAGTCTAGGAGGGGTATCTTATAGCAGTGATCCTTTGAATTAATTTCTGCTATGCTCTTTTATTTCTAATGGTTATCTGCATGAGATAGTTATGTGTGCTTCTAGAATACTGAGCCAAATGAGATGAAAACATTTTCAAAAGGAAATTGCTAATTGCCACAGTGATGTTGTCTTAACTATTTTTTTATATTTCATAGCCTCAGTTTGGCTAAGGAAATATCAGAGTCCTGTTTGAAAATAATGTTATATTTTAATTTCTGATATCTGTTCACTGAGATAGTGCAACCAATATAACTCTATTTTCACTGTTTCTCAGCAAAACAAACAAGGGATCCTGTTTTGTTGGTCTCCATCCTGTAGACTAGAACACTTTCCCTTTTTTGCCTTATGACACATCTAAGCAACTTTCTAAGCAGTTGGATTTAAGATTTAAGTAAGCTCAAAATTTGATTCCTTTTGTGTATTCATTAACTTCATGCAGACAAAGCAGATGGTCACTTGTATAATTGCTTATGTGTTTATCAAGAAAATCAATTAGCACTAGCTCTGTGGAGTTCTTACCTTTTTCCTCCTTAAATTCTCATCAACAAATGTATTGTTAGAGTCAGCTTTTGGCATGCAAATTCCCATACTTGTGTGTAGGCTGAGAGGTCTTTACCCATGTTAAGGAGGCTTGAAGAGAATCAAGAAAAGCACAGGGGAGACAGTGAGAGAGGGGAAAGGAAAGAATGATAGTGACGGAAAAAAAGGGTGAGGGAACAGAGCAGCACCCTGCGGGCACACTTAGAAATTTGCCATTAATCATAAGGAGGAGCACTTTTTCAGCAATCCCTAAGAAGGCTTACGAAAGGGGTTATTGGCTAGATTGTACCTGAAGCATTTTTAAAAGATAGGAGAATAATGTACACAATGTACTGAAACTCTGTGAGTTTTGAGCAGAGAATTGTTGTTCCTGGAAGTTGATCACTCATCAAGCTGTCTGGAGTCAAGGATAATGGGAGCAAGCTTTTCCCGTGCTGTTCATCCTTGACACAACCTGCGTGCTACTACAGTGTGGGCACAGAGCCTGCCAGGCTCTTTCAAAGGTGCCCTGGTTGTGGGACTTGGGGAAAATGGTTGTAGGAGACTAAAAGTTGAGTTTCCATATCCATTTTTTATCTTATTTAGACTTAAAATGAGGGGGGTGTCATTACTCAAAGATTAAAAAAACAAAACAGTACTAAAAGAGACTTTTTGTTTATTTTTAGTTGCTTATTTTTATCTTGCAAAAATTTAAAAATGAAGGAAAAGACTGATCTGCTTTTTGTTTATTCATTTGTTTTTGTTTTGTCATGTTTTTTAGATTCCACCTATAAGTGGAATCAAAGGGTATTTGCCTTTTTTGGTCTCACTTAGCATATTACTCTCTAGGTTCATCCATGTTTTTGCAAATGGTATTATCTCATCTTTTTTATAGCTGTATAATATCCCATTGTGTGTGTGTGTGTTTGTGTGTGTGTGTGTGTGTGTGTGTTTACCACATCTTCCTCCTCCATTCATCTGTTGATGGAAACTTGGGTTGCTTTCATGTCTTGGCTATTGTAAATAATGCTACAATAAGCAGAGGAGTGCATGTATCTTTTTGAGTTAGAGAGTTGCTAGAAGGGTGGGAGTAGGGGGATGATCAACATGGGTAAAGGGGAGTGGAATTCATACAGGCATGAATAGGTCACAGGAATAGAAGGGTACAACATAAGGAATGTAACCAGTGATACTGTGATAACACTGTATGGTGGCAGGTGGTAGCTTAGTATAATGTATAAACTTGTCAAATCACTATGTTGCACAACTGAAACTGATGTAACATTGTATGTCAACTATACTCAAATTTAAACAAAAAGAAAACAAAACGAAGGAAAGTAGTTTTTACATAATATAAGATTCCTGATCATTTCCTTAGGTCTGATATTTAACTACCTTGAGGGAAGGGATGAGAAGTTTATCACAATCAGTGGTCCTTTCACTATAAGGAAGCAAAGAGCACAGATGCTTATTGTCACAGTTCTGTCATTATTGAACTGTTTGCCAATATATTGGAGATGTCATCATGGTTTCAACAAGCACTTCTATTTCCATAATTTTGAAGTCTTCTGACCAAAATAACATTACCTAGAACATGCAACCTTTACCCATGTGATTTTAAAATATTTCTAGATGTGTAAATTTGGCAAAAGTGGTAAATCTGCTCTTCACAACTCCTCAGGTTGAAATCCGTTGACTCTCCAACAAATTTCTCATGCTGCCTATCTTGTTCTTAAAGTCAATTATTTTTCCTCAGTGGTATTATCTTAACAATCAACCAGTATTAATTTTTTTTATTAAAAAGTTCCTCCAACAAAATGTGTCTCTATTAAGTAAACAGTATGAGGTTTGTATGTGTCCCTTTGTTTATGCACAAACTAACATAGACTTATGTATTTCAATATAATCTACTACATACTACACATGTTATTCTGCAACTTAACTTTTTTGCTCAACAATATGCTTGAATATTCTTTTATGTTTCTAAATCCAGAGATTTGAAATACACTTTTGAAGGCTATGTGGTATTCTAAAGTATGAATACATCTTTAATTATTTCTGTATTTATTGTCAATTACCTTTTTTTCCATTATTCCACACGTTGAGACAAGTCTGTAGTGAATATAATGAAAAAGTATATGTGATACACCTTTGCTTATTAGTGTATTTTTGGACTTGAGTTTCCTGAAGGTAAAACTGCCAGGTTATAGAGATTCTGTATTTTAAAATTTAGCAAGTCTAATAATAAAAAAGTAAAAATAAATAAAAACTTGGTAAGTCTTATTACTAAATTGCTCTCCAAAAATATTGTATCAATTTATAAATCCACCAATATTATAGACAATTGTCTTTTCCCCACATTCTCACCAAGAATGCCCATGTTAGAAAGGAGTCTTCATACTCTATCTGCTTGGTAATCACTTTACTTTAACACTCTTCTACTTTAGGGACCACACTCTATTCACATGTTCATATTATCCTCATTCATGGTATTTGTGTCAAAAGGTGAACTTCACTTCTGCCTCCAGTGTTAAGTATTATTTTCTGCCTTCTGCATACCCCAACAATGTGTTTGTCGAAACTTTCCTCACCTAACATTTCTTAGGGCCGTAACTTTTATGTTAGTATTTCTTTTATTCCTGGGGAGCTTGACTTGAGAATAAACTCATATATTTTCTTGGCACATATTTATTTGCTTGGTGGACTCCCACATCATGTGAAAAAATATTTAATATAAATGAGGTAAAATTTAGGATGTTTCCTAATTTCCTATATAAAAATTTATCTGGGAAGAGAGTTCATGGGAAAAAGGCTGCTTCAAGACAAGAGATAAATGCCTTTTACAGTAGTATCCTCAAAATACTCTTTTCTGAGTTTGAGGGGTAGAGGAATCCCTTACTACATATGGACTAACTTGTTCAAAAATTTTTTTCTGGCCTATTGATAAAAATTGGAATCAAGTAAGCTAATTGAGTCATGTTAGACATTCTCTTCAATTCAAGGTAAGTTTCTAAAAGACATAAGTAGCCAATAAATTTATCTTGACACTGAGATTTTTTTATGGCAAAAATAGAATTGTAGGGGATTTGATGTCTTGATATTTCTCCCTCCTCACTTATTCAGACTGGCAATTTTTATCTTCTATGCAAAAATAGAAAACCATTTACTGCATTATGGCAGCTGTCAAAATAATGCTTTCCTATTGTTTTCAGTAACTTTTATGACCTACATGCAAGCTAGACAGTAAGATTGTATACCTAGATTGAAATGAGTAAGGTTTTGAATGATGATACACTTGTTACAGCACTAGGAATTATTTTTGTCACTTGAAGCTGGTGAGAAGTACAAGATTTAAATCTCTTTTACGGACAATTGCAAATGAATATATAAGAGATATGTGTTGCACTCACGGTGTACATACACACATGTGCACCTAGAAAATAATTATATAGTATATATATAAATATATAAATATTACATAGTTCAATAGAAAAAAAACTATTAGGACAGTGATAAGCAAGAGAAGTGCAATCAAACAACTAAATATTTTGAAAGCTTTGGAGTCCAAACTGAAAAGGAGGGTAAATGCTCCTCTTAGGCCATAGAGGTTTATACTTTTGGAGTTCTCTATTTCTTCAAACATGAATCTTAGTAACAGAGCTGGCATTGGCAGCCATGCATTAGGTGGGCTTAATGACTTTTACCATATGAAGTATTTTATTCATGACAAGAAAGATCCAGAATAACAATCTTTTATCTCTTTATTTTTATCTCTGTGCTAATAAAGTAAAAAAAAAAAAAAGAAAATTTGCCATAAATATTATTTGTTCTTACCTGATTGAAGATAGAAGGGATTTGAGACCATCTTAAATGAATTGGTGTTTCAGTAATTGTCCATTTGCTTGTCCATCTGTCTTTCTTTCAAATATTTGATGTAAATTGAATGGATAGGGATAGAGATAGATCTCTTTCAGAGCAGTGGATGAAATCTTTTCAAGGTAATTTGGCAATCATGTGAATATTGCAGTGCTGTAATTGAATGAAAGGAGGGAGACATTATCAGCAGAAAGGGCCACCAAACATTGATATATAATCAAACAGTATAAGACCCTTTAAAGATGGGGCACCTGGGTGGCTCAGTTGGTTGAATGTCTAGCTCTTGGTTTTGGCCCAGGTCATGATCACAGGGTTGTGAGATTAAGCCCTGCATTGAGCTCCATGCTCAATGGGGAGTCTGCTTCAGATTCTCTCTCTCTCTCTCTCCTTCTGTCTCTAAAAATAAATAAATAAACATTTTTTAAGAAGACCCCTAGGAGTACCCAGTATTGGCAGATACTTTCATGTTAATAAAATCTGATAGTGCATAGTTCATATAATGTTTGCCACCCTTACTGTCATCATATTTTGTCTTGAATCCGAATCTTGTCCTGAAGTGGTATTTATTGATGTTCCTTGATACCTCTGTGAAAGTTGGAACAAAGCTATGATAGGATGTGTGGATCAAATCTATTCCTAAGAATGGTGTAAAGAAGACAAAGAACAAACATCTGGAGGAAAATATGATGTGTGTTACCATTTAAGAAAAAAATCTCTGTGCTAGTAGAAAAGCTTACTAATTACATATAAACATATGGAGGGGCACCTGGGTGGCTCAGTCAGATAGGCAACTGACTTTTGATTTGGGTTCAGGTCATGATCTCAGGGTCGTGAGATGGCGCCCCAGGCGGGCTCCTCGCTGAGCGTGGAGCCTGCTCAAGATTCTCTCCCTCCCTCTACCCCTCCTTCCTCCCCTCCCCCTCCCCTGCTCACAAATGCACACATGCGTGCTCTCTCAAAAAAATAATAATAACATGGAAAAGTTTGAGATTTTCTTATAACTACTTTGATGTTTTTCAGTCTTTTCCTGATTACTCATGCACTTAGTACAAAGACTTTTCTTAGGAAAAAAAGGGTCATTTCTTTTACTTTTTATTTATTTTTTCTAAAGATTTTTTTTTATTATTTATTTGACAGAGAGAGAGACAGTGAGAGAGGGAACACAAGCAGGGGGAGTGGGAGAGGGAGAGGGAGAAGCAGGCTTGCCGCTGAGCAGAGAGCCCGATGTGATCCCACACCCTGGAATCATGACCTGATCCGAAGGCAGATGCTTAACGACTGAGCCACCCAGGCTCCCCAGGGTCATTTCTTTTAATAATCAATACTCTTCCTGGATTTCTTAAATATAGTAGCTCCATTAATTTAATACAAATAATCCTTGGTCAAGTACATGCTATTAGAATTGGAATGATGCTTTGAGATATTTAGAAACCCTTGATTTAAACAAATTATTCCTACCTTAAAATATTTCCACTTTTTAGTAGAATGGAGAATTAATCACCTAAATTAAACATTTTTTTAAACAGATACACCTCAGGTCTGATAATTTGTAGTTTCAGGTTTTTCGAGAAAGGCAGTGAATCTTCTCTTTATGGGTCCGTTGCAAATACACTAATCTTTGGAGTATGCTGTTTTCATTGCCCAATACTGATGCTTCTTCATCTACTTCAGTACATCTACTTCTCACATCATCTGCTTGGCAATGGGAGAATATTGGAGGAACTTTCATAATAGCAATCTTTAGTATGAAATACAATTTTTAAAAACACTACAAGTAGCAAGAGCATGTGCTTCAGGCTGGTAACAAATGCAAATAAACAATTTGAAATTCTGTCATATCTTTGTAACAAACTGTTTTGCAAACGGTCAAAAATATTGGCTGTATTCAGGGATGTTTAAGGTGTTTGAAAGTCATGTACATACTGGAAAGAGTTTCATCCTTTCTTTTAAGACGAAAGCTCAGAAAATAACCCTTTTTGGCAGTTGCTGAAAGTGCAGAAGTAGGCTAAGTAAAAATCAGTTATTTGCAATTCAGTGCTTGTGAGTGGAATCGAGGTGCTTCAGCAGGTCTGGAAAGCCCTAGGAAGTACTTTTACAACAGTAAGCAACAATGTACAGAATAGTCATTCCTGACAGTAAAATATTCTCACAGTGCAAGGTCTGGGTTTGGGCTACTATGTTAACAATAATAGACAGAAATACCTCCCTCACATTTGCATAGGGCTTAGATTATTCAGAGTAGGAAAACTGCTGTAACAAAGAACCCCAGGATGTCAGTTGCTTGGCATAACAAACATTTATCTATTTATTGTCTACCTAGTCTAGTGTAGACCCTGGGGGTGCCATGGGCTTCTATTAGCTCTCTTCTCCCCTAGGGCCTTGCAGTTGTCCTGGATTCTCTGCAGTAGATGAGGGAAGGAGCAGAGTAGAGCATTTCACAGTATGTTTTTATGGGCTTGTTTTAGGAATAGCTTCTATCGCCTCTATCCACAATCTATAAGCCAGAACTCATTCAGATTGCCACACCTTAACAGGAAAATTGGGCAGATATAGTGTAGCTTTCCGCCCAGAGGGTGAGGTGAAATCGTTTGTGAACATCTAGCCAGTCTCTGTCAAAGCCCTTTATGGTATATGAGTTCATTTCATGCCATACGAGCCTAAAAACCATCATATAACATTCGTAAGGGGGTCATTTTACTCCAAAGAATTGATGAAAGTTAAACACATAACAGAATTATTAACAAGCCAACCTAGAAACCACTACCAATCTTCTGAATGAGTTTTTTTCTATCAAGAAACCCAACATTTTTTTCCAATGAAGTATGTGAACTGTTAAGTTTAATAGGAGAGTTTTAGTTTTATTCTATGTGACAACATATAAACCAAGAATAGAGAGTCAATATACTGGTGATCCTAAAGTCAGAGCATCCCTGTGCAACTCTGGCAAGTAGATTTCCATAGACTACAATTAAATGTCACCTCCCAAGGATTGGGCCTGCATGGCCTCTATAACCATGTAAGGCAGATCTGACTTAAGTACAGCGATTTGCACAATTAAGATTTCGACTAAAAAGGATCAACTCCATGCCAAACTTCATATTTGAGTTATTATATAGAGTGAAAGAGCCTTTTGTTTAGTGTAAGATGCTTGGGTTTGAGTCCCTACTCTGCTAGTTACAACTGTGATATTGAGCATGTTAGTTAATCCATAAGAGCTTCACTCCTCATACATATAGGGATGTATAAAATGGCATATTCTCAATGTCTGGAAATGAATCAATGTTCAATAATTGCTAGATCCTTTCTTTAACAAGCCAAAAAAAAAAAAAAAAGAAAATAGGGACAAAACTTTAGAGATAATGCCTACTTTTATAAGATGAAAGCAAAGGATAGTTTATGTGAATTCTGGTAGGAAATCAGGGTTCCCTAAGCTAATGGAAACTGACAGAAGGGGAACACTGCATTATATCGACTGATCTTTTAATTCAGTGGTCAAAGTGTGTTGAGTGCCCATAATTTGCCATGAGTTTTTTTAGGGCATCTTTATAATATTTTCTATTTTTGTTTACTCAAAAAATTACATACAATTACTGTGTTGTTTTCCTCCCTCACCTCAAACTTTCATTTAGGGTGGAGAGAAAGTCGGTCTGTGTAAGTGAACAAGCTCCACGCCTATCGGTGGACATGGTGCCCCTGAAAATAAGAGCCCAATGGACCGTGTCAGTTGCCAGTTTAAACCAATTTTAGTGGTAATGTGTTATAGTCCTGGCATGATGGTGTGTTGTTCAGAGTGCTGAGGTCATCTGTGGTAGCCCAAATGTTGACTCTGGAATGGCCCAGAGTCCAGAAGTTCTTTTAGTCTTCTGTTTGCCATTATTTGGATAAATCTGATCACATGTTTTAATTTGTCAGTCTTACAGAAACTGCCCTCAGCCCAAAAAAGAGAAAGAAATTTAGTCCATGTTTACACATATGAATTTTAACAGCAGTGGCTGAACAGGCAGGAAAAGAGAATTTTGTAATACTAAGACTCTAAGAACCATGAACACCATGCATGCTTCTTTCTGTCCTTTCTCGACTGATGTAACATTCTAGAAATATTCAGTGCAACATTTAACTTCTGTAGTTGAAGCTCCACATTACAAATTACATGTCTTATTTTTTAACATAATGCAGGAGAAAGTGAGATCAGAAATCTTGAGGTACTTAATCTTCTTTTTGTTTCTCCTTTTATTCTATGGGTTATGGCCCTGCTTTACAACTGTCCAATTAAGAAATACTTTGTGGAATTGAAGCAGATCATTCTGTCACTACCCTAAATAGTGGCCTTCTGTTTTATCCATATTTCACTTTGAATAATCTCAAAGCAGAAGATGGATTCCATTAGTATTCATATAATAAATGTCAACATGTGTTCCATACTTTTAATTTCTTTTTCTCAAGTGTGGACATTATTGCCAAAGAGATGAAGGCTCAGATCCCAAGCTTGACATTTACTGACTATGTGGCCTTGGGCAAGTGACAGAAGGGCTCTGAAAACCTGCTAACTCTTTTGCAGAATGAAAACAATTAGATCGTACTTGGGGGTTGTTTAAAAGTTAGAGATTACATATAGTAAGCAAGATATATGCTAAGCATGATCTATCACATTATTAAGTATTATTCTTATCAGAAGTTATATTATAATAGTTTAAAAATAATTAAGTTTATTTACATTGACCAAATAAAGTAAACATAAGCAGAATATCAGTGATCACTAATTGCATATCTAATCTTTTTCCTTCAACAATGCATATAAAGTAAAGGAGAGATTTTGACTCTAAATGCTAGTTAATGCTATTAAAGAAAAAAATACAATCCAAATTGATAAAAAACAAATACATCATTTTATCATAATATTGCAATTGGAATGAAACTCTTTCCTTGAAAAGCAAGCATGGGGATGATGGGGAAGTGAATTTTTTTTTAAAGATTTTATTTATTTATTTGAGAGAGAGAGAATGAGAGATAGAGAGCACAAGAGGGAAGAGGGTCAGAGGGAGAAGCAGACTCCCCACTGAGCAGGGAGCCCAACGCAGGACTCGATCCCGGGACTCCAGGATCATGACCGGAGCCAAAGGCAATCGCTTAACCAACTGAGCCACCCAGGCGCCTGGGTGAAGTGAATATTTAAAGTGAGAAATTAAGATTCAAATTCTCACCCAATTTTATGAAATGCGATAGGAATAGAAGCAATTTAAAAGTAGAAATTTGAAAGACAACCCTGAAGCACTGTGGGAATGGTACAATCCTGGGACTGTTCTATTCCTACTTACTCCTACACATGCACTTCCTTTTTTGTTGTTTTTTTCTTGGGTAATATTGTAATGTAGAAAGTGTATATTTGCATTTACAGGATGTCAGTAATCTTGAAAACTAAAATACAAAGTGTTATATGCATAGTTTCAAAAAGGAAATTACATTTGAAGAGAACTCATGTAACTTTTCCTTACTTTTTATGTAAGTCAATGCATATAGAGATGGAGAAACTAATAGGTTGACTATTGAAAATTGGCTCCATCCAGCTACTCTCAAGTATTTTTATATTTAGCATGGTATAAATATTAGCATGTGTCTCTACGCCCAAGAAAGAAGTAAAATGTGTCAAACCTAAGAGAGATTTTATCAGTTTGAAATCTCCTTTCTGTTAAGTGTTACATTTTCATGATAATTATGAGTGTTTCTGTACCAGGATGCCCCTTAATGTCTTTTTATGACTTAGGGTACAGGAAGAAATAGTCGTGAAGAGAAATAGAATTTGGTGAATGTCCCTGGGACTTTAGATTTTGTAGTCTGGAATAAAATTTGCTTGTTGAAAAATTTCTCTGTTAAAGTTGAGTTTGTGTTATATAAAATAATTGAAATGGCTGGCACGTATGTATTTATCAAATAACTTAGTACACACACGTGTTTTATCATTCTCAGACCTTTTTCAGAAGCTCACTGTGTGCACATCTCTCTGTTCTGCAGGAGGGGCATGCAAAGCTCAGCTCAAACTCTGAAAGAGATCATTGTACTAAATTATATGGGTGGCTTGCCTGCCTAAAGAAGCAGGTACTAGCCAGTTTATTTGTAGGCTGCAACATGGATCAACTAATATTTTGCTTTGCTATGTGAACTAATTGTATTTCCTGGTTCCCTGACCTATGACTGTGTGAAAATTCACCCATAGATGGAAGAATATAACTCCTCTTTTTTTTTTTTTTAATGTACATACAAAAGAAGGGGTTGTAGTGTCTTGTAGTATTAGCAAAAAAGGACTGTTTGTCAAGTTCTAAATAATTGACCCAAGTTTAAAATTATGATAAAAATCATGCTTAACATTTGTTCTTTAAAACTGAAAAAGCAAAATTGTGATAGACATATGTAAAATATAATACCATATATATTGAAGATAAAAAATATAGCTCAGATGCTCATGCATATTTGGGAAGCAAAATACCCCCAAATAGGGATACCAGTGAGCTAGTTAAATCACAACTTTTCCAGATTAGAGAAGTCTATAAATATTATAATTTATTTATTCAAAATATTTCTTAAGTATCTGTTGCATTGCAGGCCCTTTAGGTCTAAATTTTATTCTTTCTTTAACATATATCTGAAAATATGACACTGCAAAATTACTCCTCTTGCCCATTTGAAAGTCAGTAGTAGGGAGGACTTGAAAGAATGAGAGGCTAATTATTTTAACAAAAAGATCTTAGTGAGTGAATAAGTGTACACCTGTGTGCTATCATATCTTCTGGAGAAAAGACTTAAAGTCATTGAGCTGTTGAAAAATGTACTGAGAGCTGATTTTTAAAGAAAAAAATAGAATTGGTCAATGAAACAGTTAATAATTTTTGGTTAATAAAATGACAATATATGCTCTCTCTCTTTCACTTATTTGGTGTCCCATAACTGTCCAGCTGACATCCAGTATATAAATCACTTAGTGTTTCTGTTTTAAATTCTTCAGACCTATCTATCCTGCTGGCCTAAAGATAGGGAAGTCTTGTTGTTGTTGTTGTGTTCTGTGTAAAATCGTATGTCAGCTTTGATTAAAGGTTCACATTGTCATTTAGTTCTAAAAGATGTTCAAAGACCATCTATGACCAGTGCTGTCACACCATAGGGAATCTAGGGAAGTGACTTTAATAATGGTGGACTTGAAAAAGTGGGAATTATTCAGTGCATTAAGAATTTGAGTACTATACATTCATTATAAAAATAATGAATAGAAATAATGAATAAAGAAAATTCATATTGATTGTTTTTCAGTGTTTGATATGTCTGGCTCTTGAAATATATATGTTTTCCATCAGTTTTATCACTTGCTTAGCTAAGGAATGTGACTCCACTTAAACCCAGTTAACACAGATTAGTGACCATCGGGGAGTATTTAAGATGAAGTTTTCCAGTAGATTAAGAGTAGGCAGAGATAAATGAAAACTGTATTATATCTTGTCCAATGTTTCCCAAATTGGATTCCATGGACTAATAGTGTCCTTGGAGACACTAAAAATGGTAGGTGTTGAAATTAGTTGATATGTGCACTGAATTATATCAACTCCCCCTTGAAAGATCAGACTACATAGAGAAAAGAGTGAGGAATCCTGGAATGAAGGCACCTGCTTAATCTGGTTAATGCACCGTTCAACCAAAACAATAAAAGACACAACAACCCTTTTCTGTGTGTGTACATAAAAAAAAGGGGGGGTTACCTGGGGGGCTCAGTAGGTAAGCATTGGACTTTTGATTTTGGCTCAGGTCATGATCTCAGGGTTGTGAGACCCAGCCCCCTGCATCAGGCTCTGCCCTCAGCAGGGAGTCTGCTTGAGATTCTCTCTCTCCAGCTCCCTCTGTCCCTCCCCCCTTAAATAAATAAATAAATCTTTTTTTTTTAAGATTTTATTTATTTATTTGAGAGAGAGAATGAGAGAGACAGAGAGAGCAGGAGAGGGGGGAAGATCAGAGGGAGAAGCAGACTCCCCACTGAGCAGGGAGTCCGATGCGGGACTCGATCCTGGGACTCCAGGATCATGACCTGAGCTGAAGGCAGTCGCTTAACCAACTGAGCCACCCAGGTGCCCAATAAATAAATAAATCTTAAAAAAGAAAAGAAAAGAAAAAGAAAAAGGAACCAGAGTCTTTCTTCCCTGGATGAATTTCCATGTGACTAATTCCAAATCATGAGGGTTTGGGTAGGATTCAGGTGGTTAGACAAACATATTCCAATATTTTTACTAAGGGGTACACATTATAGATATAGATTGAGAAAGGCTGTTCTGGAACTAGTATATATAGCTAAGGTAGTCCTTGCCAGGACTGTTGAAGAAACATTGCCCAATTTTTATTATTGCTAGTAACAGACCCTTAAATAAAAAAAAGGGCTGAATTAAGAACCACCAAGGACAGTAGAGGTCAAAAGGTATACAGACGTAAATATGGAATTATTGTGTATATTATTGCTTTAAGAGGACACAGTTTCTGAATTTGCTTATATTTATTCCAGGCCATTCTATTTGGAACATTCAGAAAAGAAATAATATATTTCAACTTCCTGTCCTAATTAGCTCAGCCTTCACCAATGAACACAAACATTTTAGAGGTCATTATTATTCTTACCTACATTTTTACAGCACACTGACCTATGTGCTACTTAAATTCTGAGGTTTTAATTTCATCATCATTATTGCAGTTTTCCAAATGCCACTGGATGTAGATTACTGCCAAGTAAGGCTTATTATCAGCAGGCTGGGGTTATGATGTACTGCAGACAGTAGCATTCAGTTAAGGCCAAAGTCATTTATTTCATGTGGCTAGCTTACAGCACACAATATGCAGAATACACTGACTATTGACAAAACTACAGGAAAAAAATGCTCAAGTACAATATTCTTTTTACCATTTACTTTGAAGTTACATCACCAAATTTAAGACTTCTCCATTTATTTTAACATAATGAAAAAAGTTACCATCTTTTTTCCCCACAATGAGGAGCAGTGTCACTGTGTAGACTGATTTTAATTTAGGCTCGTGTTTTCCATAAATTTAAAATATGTGTAATATGTGAGTTTTAAATTTAAAAGTTGTGCTGAGAAATTTTGGAGAATATGTAATTTAAAACCCACATAGTATCTTTGTGCAATAGTAAACTCTTGGACTTTGTATCCTCTTGCACCGAATTTCAGGGCTTACCTGGCTATGTTACTGAAAATTAGAATACTCACAGTATAAGCCAGCACAACAAAAGTTTATCCTGAAAATTCTTAAGAGTCCATCAGTTCCTATAGAGTTGAACTCATATCGAGACACAAAATATTTGTTTAAAAAATCATTCTTTGGGTTTCAAAGCTAGACAAATGAAAAAATAAAATCAAAAGTGGGATTTTGCTTTCTTGTGTTTTGTTTTGCCTACCTGGGGTTTGTTTTTCATTCAAAGATACAGTTTTCAGAAATTATTGTCTCAGCCAATATCATTGCCCTTTTCTTTTTTTCATGTGATAAACTTACACTTTCTACCTAATAGCTTTTCCTTCTACCTCTTCTCTATGTTTATTCCAATGAAAAGTTGTTTTGGGAACATAACTCGATTCAGCTCCCACAAAGCTAATGAGTCAGATATGGCTGTGCCTTGGAGTGACCAACTCCTCCTCTGAGTTGTTATGTAATGGCTTCCTTGTCACCGACAGGTCTCTGGGACATTCCACCAGAAGCAAGTCACAACTCATCTCTTTCAAAGATGCAGTCTTAACTAACAGCATGCAAATTCAACTACAAAAGTAAATATAGGTCCAGGAAGAAAGTAAATCAGGAAAAAAAAAGTTGGCATTGGTTCTATGACATTTACAAATACATTTTCACAAGCTAAGGAAGCATCTCAGTGGAAGTGCTCATCTAATTATTGAAATATTGAAGTTTGTAGATGTCCCTTACTGGGCACTACATAAATGATGGTATCAGAGAGATTAACTAAGGGTGCTTAAGGTTGTAGGTACTCACTAAAATCTTTGGGTTTAAGTCTTTTCAGTTAAGCAACTAAAAATTCCTCTACCTCTGTGATGTATGTCTTAACTGTCAGTCAGCTAAAATGCAAGTCAATTCATTTAGAAGAGAAAAGAAAAAGAAAAATAGGTCTAACTCATTTGACTGCCAGGCTAAATAGTTCAATCTTCCATTTTCTTTGTAAATGTGATTGACATTCTCATAGACCATGAATCACTCATAGACAGAGACTATTTAAAAAACACGTTATTTGTTAATTTTTTGGGTCTTGTTTTCAGTACAAAGTTACTGGATTATTAAAAAAAATTATCAGCAAAACTTTTAATGTGTATTTTTTATACTAGATTTAAAACTTTGTTCCTTTGATTCCATAGCATAATGCATAACTGTTTTTGGCCTATTTTGTTTTTATCTCTATCAAAGAGAATATGTTTTCAAATGGTAAAGGCAGAACAAATACTCATAAGGAAATTGAACTAAAAAAGAAATAAGGAAATTAAATAAGAACACAGAATTCCTCTAAATGATTTCAAGCCTCTTGCTCAGAATAAATTTACCTCCTAGGACATTTAAATGTTACTTTAGAACCCTCTTATTCTTGAGGTGCCTGGGTGGCTCAGTCGTTAAGCGTCTGCCTTTGGCTCAGGTCATGATCCCAGGGTCCTGGGATCGAGCCCCACGTCGTGTTCCCTACTCCGCAGATTCTGAGAGAAAGCCTGTTTCTCTCTTTCCTACTCCCCCTGCTTGTGTTCCCTCTCTCGCTGTGTCTCTCTCTGTCAGATAAATAAATAAAATCTTAAAAAAAAAGGCACCCTTTTATTCTTTGAAGAACGATAACAAATAGAAGATATAGAAGACGAACCATGAGAGACTATGGACTCTGAGAAACGAACTGGGGGTTCTAGAAGGGAGGGGGGTGAGGGGATGGGTTAGCCTGGTGATGGGTATTAAAGAGGGCATGTACTGAACGGAGCAGTGGGTGTTATATGCAAACAATGAATCATGGAACACTACATCAAAAACTGGTGATTACCATGACATAATAAAATTTAAAAATAAATAAATAAAAAGAAGTATTCTAATAAAAAAATAAAAGAACATATAGAAGAATATAAACAGAAATTTTCTGATTTTTAAAAAGTGAAAAATATTATAAACTTAATATTATTTCTGGCAAATATTAAAAAGGTTAAGTAGATGGCTGCAGCATTATAAAAAAAGTCAATCACTGGAAACCAAATTGTGCTCACTAAATGTATAAACAAATAAAAACACATTCTAATCCAATCTCATTTCATTTTTTATGGACTAGAGTACTCTGGGGAGAAGAATCAGTATTGAGGAAGATATGCTATATCAATTGCATTATCTTCTTATCAGCAATTAATTTAATGGCTCTCAGTAGCCCAAAAGGAGGAACTATGAAAAATAGAATTAGCTGAATTTTGTAATTGGTTGGATAGCAAGTTTCTTGAAATGATGCTTGATTGATTGACGGAAGTCTATAGGATCGTCCTGTATCCTTTGCTTTAGTCAAGTATTTTCAAAAATTTTAGTAATGACTTAAATGAAAATATTTTTGTCATTTCTAGTTGATACAAAACAATGAGGAATAGTGAATACAATGGTGACAGATGGAAGCAATCAAATATAAAGTAGCTAAATTTAGATTTATAAAAGCATACTTTCACTGACCCATTCACTAAATCTTTTCCCTGACCCACTTGTCATCACCACATCGACCTACTCTGATATATGCAATTGGACATGCTTTACCACACATACACACCAGCCCCCCACAACCCCAGTGATTCTGTTTGGTTTGTGTTTGGGTAAGGGTTCTACTTACTGCCCTTCTTTTAATCTGAGCATTATAAGGCAACTGGTGTTCCTTAGCACCTATTCTATTCTTTTATTTAGGACCGGAGCCTCTTAACTACTGTTTCCAGTACCCCGGTCTGTCAATTACACACATATAAACACACATCGCAGTACATTCTATGGAGTTCTAAGAAAATATAAGGATGACAAAGATTGATGTGACTCACAGGATCACAGGATTTAGAGATTTTATTGGTATTATGAGGCTAATTTGCAATGTAGAAGAGACATCCATTGTTACCTGTATCTTGGCCCACTAAGGTATATTTTGACCAAGATTATTTAGTATGGAAAAACTTCCAATGACTGCACATTTTATGATCATCCCCAGTTAAAGTTTCTCCTTCCATGACTAAAAACCCACTTTTCATGATAAGATGTAAGGATAGTACTGAGAGAGGGAAGAAAGTGTGCCTACTAATCATTGGCTGCATCAGAAATGTTGCACAGAAATCTCCAGACATAAATCATTTCTTCTTGTGGGCTCTTGTTATATTGTGACATAAAGTCCATATACATGAGCAAGGAAAAAACGGCAAAGGACTTAGACTTTTCATAACATCTTGTCATCAAGGCTACATCTTGCTCTCAAGACTACACTACACAGTAGTCTTTTCTACTGTCCAGCTTGCAAATATCAAATGAATACCAATCCTGAAAAAAAAAAGGCTACATCTCACCTAAGTGAAAGGTGGAGAGGAAATATGTGCAGATAAGGAGAAATGGGATGTCACTGGGTGGTTTTACCCAACTGAAAAGGGCACAAAGGATGACAGATGGTTTTGATAGGCACAAACCTATAGATCATAGAGGAAGGGATGCTGTCCATTGTAAATTTAATTCCAGACTTGCCTTTGTGCAGAGCAGAGGGCTGATTCCCTAAGAACCAGTCCTTCCACAGTGAGTGAGAATGATCTGTTTTGTCCAATTGCCGGTTTCCATTAAATGATGTAAATTATGAGAAGGGCTTAGTATAATGTCTGACCCTATAACTATTGAGTATTGCTATTGCTGTTTTTTGTTTTGTTTTGTTTTTGTACAATCACTGTCCATTCTTGAGACTTGCATGCATCAGATATCAGCAGTTGATGTAGTTCAATCTTAATATGCTTTTCTTTGAGTTTGTTGGTAGCTGGGCTTAGAAGCTAAAGTTTCTTGTGTCATTCCTACTACAAATCATATGGGATTACTTAGAATTTGGAGTCCCTGTCTCATTCACTGAATTCAGGATATCACCATTTAAAACAGATACCAACAGCTTAAGTCTGTTTAGAAGTCAGCAATCCTTCTGCCTTGCAAGCTCTGACATCATGTAAATGAGCAATAACTGAAGGAAACAAGAATGTTCATAACCTAGATGTGATAAAACTTAGAGATCAAAATGCTCTTTGAAATATTTAAAGAGGAAATGTATTTCTTTCATATTATTTTGAGGATGGAACTGGATCCAGGGGTAAAAACTACTAGAAGATGAATATCAGTTAAACATAAGAGCACTCCAGATGCAGAATATCTGCCTCATTAGGTGGCACCTTCTCTCACTGATGTGGAACAATCTAAGAGTTCGCATCAAAGCTCAGGGATGCTGCACAGGAAATTGATGTGGCCACTGTAAGATTCTGTTAAAAACCTGTGGTTATTATCTAATAAGTGTCTGACGTTCTTCTTTGTATAGCTCCTTAAAAATGTTTATACTTAGAATTTATAAACTTTTAGAACTGTAGAAAATGCATCAGTGAAACTTGTAGTCTGCCACTGTCACTTTAAGGTTGGTTCAAAAGAGGGTAAGCAACTTCCTTAAAGTCACATACAAGTCGGTGACTGACTAGAATGGGGAGTTAGATGTGCGCATTCCGAGTGCAGTGTCATTTCCCCTATCCCAGGTTTCACCACCTTTTAATTATAACTAATATTCTACAGATCCTGCTTTTTCCAGATTGGGGATTTCAAAGTAGAATTTAAGTACTGTGTCTCTTTTCCAGGCTACATTGTCACTCCAGGGTTTCACCTCAGGTGCTGAACGTTTTCTTTCCCTCCAAACTTCTTATCCTGCTACTTTTCATTATCTCTTAAGTGATTTTCTACCTGCTGTGTATCTGCAGCTGTGCCCCGTCCTTATTTAGTTCTCAACCAGACTTACAAACAGCACAATGTGCATGGTGTTCAGTCTTTGTAACTCATTTCCCAGCATTCCCTGGAGGATATGCTAGTTGCTGAAACCACTATGCTGGATGAACTTGGAAAGCCAGGCTTTCTGAAAGAGAGAGCAGTATGGAAGTGAATCCAAAATAAATCTCCTCCTTGTCATTTTTCTTCAGGAATACAGAATTCAAAATAGCCCTGTGGTTTTGTGTCTGTGTTTGTTTTGGGTATGTGGCAGGCATTTGTGATTGTGAACAAAGAAAAAAAAAAGAAGAAGTCAGATGACTATCAGTATTAATGAGTCTTTCTTTTTCTCATCCATGTCATAGATACATATAGTACATATAGTACTCTGTGTGACCCAACATCAGTGCCAAGTTAGCAAATCCTTTGTGAGTATGAATGTGTCCTTATATTAAAAAAAAAAAAATCTGTTGAACTAGCTAGTGCCAATCTGTATTGAAGAACATACGATAGAAGTATCACAATGGGTTAGGAATCTTAATCTTTTTTATTAGGAAAGCATGACTAAATGAAATACTTAGTGAATTCACCACTCTTGAGTCTTTGCGATTAAAACATTTATCAAGGACTTTGCCAAGGTTTTGGATATGCATATTGTTTCTGTGAAAATGTACAAGTTCTGCAGTTAACCCATGAAAACAGCTGTGTCCGTTTTAAATTTAATTGTTATTACTTAAGTGAAAGAAAATTCAATGTATAAAATGTGGAACAGATTTTATTTTATAAGAAGATTGTAGGGAAAATGTTACTGCTCTAACATTTTCTGTTGATGGTAGTTTTGAAAATTTTAAAACAATACAGCTTTTTTTTAATCTTTTAGACTTCATACCATACTGCCATCGGGTATAATAATAACAGCAATTAAGCATTCAAAATGGTGGATAAAGAAAAATTCATATATCTGGTATTAAGAAATCAAGTGCCAAGGAAGATAAAAAAGAAATATGTAATTTTTCAAAAATGTCTTTTTATAAGATTGAGCCTCTGGACTAGATCTATCCTTATTAACTGAGAATTATGTTTTAAAATGTCAATGGCTGACATGACTTTCTTATTTTTAAATTGGCCATGAAAAGCTTGGTTTTCTCCCTATCTGATGACAGATCACATCAAGCAGCCCCTAAGCAGGAAAATAATAAATTTTGAAGGCTTGTATGCTCACCATCTTTGCTCCTGATTGGGCAGACTAGAAAGGGAATATTATCAAGGGTGTTCTGGGGCAGTGTTCCCAGGGCGATGTTGTATTAGCTGGGAATTATTGGGGGGAAAGGTTCAATTGGCTTATAGGTAACAGAGCAAGGAGTTAAAGGGAATTTAAAAGACAAAATCCAAAGATGAAATTCTCACCAAAACAACTGGACTGAACTATGAGTTATGGAAACAAAACCCATAAGCAGTGGGTCTTATTCTGATCACATAATTAGAATACAGGAAGGTGACTTCAAAAGGAAGGTCAGGCTATAAAAGTTAAGTGTTACAGTGGTTCTCAACTCGAGCTACACAGTAGAGTCATCTGTAAAGATTTTAAAAATACAAATGAGTGGGCTTTGTTACCCAGGAATACTGAAATCAGCTTCTCTTGATAATTAGGGCCCAAGAAACTGTATTTCTTCAAAGCTTCACCAGTGATTTTGATGAGCAGTCAAATTTTAGAACCACCTGTGCTGGGAAAATTCCTTGAAGTGGCTGGAGTATTGCCATGTGGTTCTCAATGTAGCACCTGCACCATTACCCACAGGTGAGGAGGAAGGACTAAGGGTGTTCTTCCATGCTATACAGAGAAACTGATTCCATTCAGCATCAAAGTCCTTGTGACTAATATGTAACTGGGACGTTTTCTGGGGAAAATAAATCAAACCAAAAAAGTGCATATAAAAAGAAATGTTGAATCTTCTCTGTCAACTTGGTTTTGGTTTAGAGATGGCATTAATTATACCACTGGAAACGAGTAGTACAGTGTACCCTACATGTTTTAAATGGTTGGTAATTGAATGGAATGGAGTTTAGGTCTTTGCTCATCATAGTTACTTAACTGCATTTCTGTATCAAATGTTCTTATTCTACCAATAAGTTGTTTACTTTCATCATAATTTTATAGCTTTTCAAAAATGTGATTATTTTACATATAAATCTGGAAGAATTCACATAAAAAACAGTTATTGAAGGCCTACTATTTGATAGACTCTGATAAGTTTATAGTTACTCTGATAATATGACATATTCCCTATACTACTATTATTATAGTATGGGTGGCTACCCATTATGAATATTATTGATTAATATTATCATAAATTCACTTATAGTTTCTTAGATTCCTAAATGTCAAGATCTATTTAAATATTTATTATTTTAATAATGAAGATCCTGGTATCTATTTAGGAGTTAGCAAAGTTCTTAAGTTCAAGGCAATTCAAGATACAATCATTTATCACTTAAAAACCAAAATACAAATGATACATAATACACTTGTAGTATGAACTAAAAAATACTTCCCGAAAGGATGATTAATTCTAATTCCAGGGAGTGCATGTCCCAAAATGTTTAAAGAGGAGGCACCACTGAAAGTGGATTTTGTCAGCTCAATAAGAAAAGAAAGCCTTAGGTACAGTGGGAACAGTACAAATAAAAGCATATTGGGGGGATGAGTAGGAGACAGCTATCATTAGAATAGGTATGAATACATTTAGAGATTAAGCAAAAAGGCAGGCAAATTGGATGTTAGAGCATTAAGAGTTTATTCCAAAAGGCAACAGAAAAAATATGTGATAATAATATTCTATAAATATTTTTTAAAAACTGCCAATGTTTTAGGAGCATAACTGTGAAAGCAACGTGCAGAGTTGATTAGATAAGAAACAACTGGGTGGCAAGGAGGCATGAATAGTCCAGGTAAGGAGACTATAGAAAGAAGGGTATATTTGAGAAATGTTTTGCATGTAGAATCATCAGGACTTAGTGGACACTTGGGAAGTACAAGGTAAGGGAGGTAGGTAGAGATGATTCCAAGTTCCTGGCCTGGATATGGGGACATCATAGGCTGTAATTTCAAAACAAACACCCAAACCAAACCCAAGCAGAATATCAGATTGAGTTTGTGGAACAAAATGAGTTCTTTTTTGAACAAAGTATATTTGAGGTCCCTGTGATATATTTGGATCAAACTGGAAAATGAATATTTGAAAATATGAGTCTGGAACTCAGGTGAAAATACCCTGGATGAATAGTAGCTTTTGGCTACTAGTGACAGATAACTCAGATACAATGGTTTAACAATAAAAAGAGTAATTATTATAAAACCAGATGTTTTAGGTTGGGACACCTGCCTTAATTCAGTACCAGATATTCCAGTAATTTTACTCTGCCATTTGACTTTATTAGTGGGAAGTCTTCTTCAGTGCCTTCAAAGAAGAGATCTCATCTCCTTGACAGTGACTGGGACACTTATCCCTTCTTAAACCAGTTCCTAGAAGAACACTGAAACAACCAGGATTGGTTTAGATTATGCTGCTTCAAAGGGGCTGGGATTAAGTCCATTTTGTTGTTGTTGTTGTTGTTATTTAACTACTTGGATGAAGAATCTTTGCTTCGACCAGAAAAAAGGAAGTGTGTGAGAATGGATAGGTAGGAAGGAATGCATTCTAGGAAGAAAACAATGTATTCTATCAAAGAAGTTATAGGCATGAAAGTAATGATGGATGTTTGGAAGTAGAGAAAAAAAATGAAGAACAATAAAAAAAATAAGCATAGAATTAAAAGGGCTGACATTTTAAATTTTTATTCATTTATTTATTTGAGAGAGAGAGAGAATGAGAGAGAGAGCATGAGGGGGGGAGGGTCAGAGGGAGAAGCAGACTCCCCAACCGAGCAGGGAGCCCGATGTGGGACTCAGTCCTGGGACTCCAGGATCATGACCAGAGCCTAAGGCAGTCGCCCCACCAACTGAGCCACCCAGGCGCCCCCAAAAGGGCTGACATTTTAAGACAGAAATTTAGGGTGGGGAAGGCAGGCAAATATCCAGTTTCTGAAGCAGTATAATTTAAACCACCCTACTCAATATTATAATATGTTATATTTCAAAACAATTGTCATACAAATTATGGGAATTAATTTGGGCAATATCCTGGTAGAGGATATTAATGATTCTCAGTAGCCTGATGATGGTGACAGAATCTCCTAGTTGGGGGAACTGAGAGATTTTTATATTCACATAAGAAAGACTGACAGCTGCTGATGTAAGAATGAAGTACAAAAATAAATAAATAATTTAAAAAGTGGTTCCGCCATCAGAGGGGAGAATCCTGGGCCAGTGGTATTATGAAGCCAGGTAAGAAGATTGTCCTCAAAGAAGGAGAAGAGTAACCTATGCAGAATAGTGTTAAAATTAAAAAAAAAAAAAACTGTCAAAGCCCTGTATGTCTACGTGTAATTGTAAACAGACAAACAAATAAATGAAAGAGATACTGCTAGTGATATATTTTGGGGCCCAAAACTAAAAACAGTAAGAAGATGGTTAAGATTTTTTTTTAGCTAGATAATGATGTGGCTGCTGATATTTAGGAAAATAATTTCCATAGATAGGAAGGATGAAGGCCAGATTTCATTCAATGCTAAGAAAGAAGCAGCAGCAAGTTGTCCAGCTTTTGAACAGGCAAACGCCTCACCATGATTATGGGCTGAGGGATAGGATTCAGCAGAGATTAAGAGATTGGCGACAAATCATTCAGAAAGAGGGATATAATTGACAAGAGAAGATGGGATGAAGAACAGTGGTGGGGAGGTTTGCATGGTGGGTTAGAAGGATTAACACATGCATCCAAACAAGAGAGAAAAACAGGTGAAGCTCCAGATGATGTCACAGCTGGGAAGGAAGAAGTGGACGAATTGGTGCCCATCTGTTGACATCTATGGGAATCTTGGTTAGATGCTCTGTTGGTTTGCTAGGGTTGCTATCGTGAGTGGCTTAAACAACAGAAATTTAGTCTTATAGTTTTGGGGACTAGACATCCCCAAGATCAAGGTGTTTGCAGGTCCATGCTTCCTCTGAAGGTGCTAGAGGAGGATCAGAATCAGGCTTCCTTCCTAGTTTCTGGCAGTTAGTTGGTCTGTGGGAGGGCAATTTCAGTTTTCAGGAGGCATTCTCCCTAGGTGTTTGTCTGTCCCTTCACATGGCATTCTTTTTATAAGGACACCAGTTGTATTTAACTAGGGACCCACCCTGGTCCAATATGACTTCATCGTAATTAATTAAATCCACAGTGACTATTTCCAAGTAAGTTTAAATTCTGAGGTGCTGGAGACTGAGGACTTCAACATATGAATTTGGGGGCCCAAGACAACTTGTAACAGATGCTGAATAATGGAAGAAGGGAAATTTGGTAAAGCAGCTTGGGGGAATGGGAAGAGCAGTTGGCGATATGCCATTTTTCTTTAGAAAACCAATACAGTAAGTGAATCCTATCAATGAATACGGAAAATCAGCTTTCTCCAAATATATCTGCTTTTACCAAGTATAGTTAGTTCAGCAATAACATAAGAATACAAATTATTGCAGTGATTTGATGGTATAAGTCTGTCTATCTAGCATGTGCACATTTATCTCATTATAAACACACAAAAAGAAAGTCATATCACATGGTGGGTAAAGTTAACACAGAAACAGAATAAGGAGAAGACTGGTGTGCAGACTTGTAAAAAGCCCATACGTGACAGAGTATATGATTCAGCATAAAAATATGTGGTGGTGTAAGAAATAACACAAAAAGCTTGAAATCATGCTGCAACCCTAAAAAAATTGTCTTTGACAGGTCTGTAAGAACAAAATTGCAACATCAGTGGAGATAAAAATAGGTTTGAGCGGGACTGAGGAACATTTGGATTTCAAATATCTAATAAATCGTGGCTGGGAAAAGCTAAAGTACTTCAATGACACTGCTTGCTACTGAATATTTAGAACAACCAGCTCCAATTTCAAGATAACTAATATCACCAAGGCCTGTCCTTACCATCAAGAGTAATTTCTTTCTAGGTCAGGAGTCCCAGGCATGTCAGCTCTAATAAAAATCTTACACAAGTAACTTTCTTATACTTGCCCTGTACCCCGACTCCATCCCTAACACAGATCTATTCTGTCTTTATTAGTTGAGTTCCTGGTTTTAATATATGCTCTGAAGAATAGAGTCAGTAATTCAGGATTTAAATTGCCTTGTACTACTAAAGCTTCTGTTTCTTTCCAAAATATTCCTTCATAATATCCTAGCCCCCAGATATCTGCCATCTCATTTTCATCATTTTCTTGGTATCAACTTAATCAGGAAAATATTCCAGGGTCATCGATCATTTAAAGTTTCATATAATGAGCAAAGAATGACAATCATTACTAAATATATAAGCCCTCTGATAGGCTAGTCCATAAATTTACCTAAATTACAACCACCAATATGTTTAGCAGTGGTTTTTCAATTCACGTTCCTTGCCTTAATGAACATGAGAAGTAAATATTGACTGCTTTTTAATGCAATTCAATCTTTTATAGCCATCTTCATAACTTTGATAAGCATAATTGCAACTGGTTTTATGAGACATGCCTTAAGGAGCTGCATTCTACCTGGTCACCCCCATCTAGGAGCTTACCATTTAAAAAATACACTTATGAAAATACGTGCTCATCACACTGATGCATTCAATTCAAATATTTAACCACAATATGATCAGAACATGCAGGGTTTTTTTTTTTTTCTGTAAAGGACAGATTATGAGTATTTTTCAAACGTGGTGGGGAAGAGTGAAAAATGGCTAAAAAAGAAAAAAGTTTAAAAAGTCTGTGTTTAGTCACTGATTAAAGAGGAGGTCTTTGTTTCAAGCTCTAATAAATTCAACCTCTTTAATCTTCCTGTCACAACAGAAATTAATTGCATCAAGTAGTTTTGAGAAGAGCAAAGGAGAAAACACAAATGGGGTGATCTTCAGAAACCAGTAAGAATCTAGAGTTAAAGAAGTATGGATTAGTTTTATCAAAAAGGTGCTGTGGTTAAAAAATATTGAGGAAAAATGGGATGGACTTTTTAGAGGTTTAGATATGTTGGACATATGTTGGGGTTGGGCATTTTGAATTGGAGACGTTTGTAGAATAACTTGTGAACAACTCCGGACCAAAGCACAGGAGTTCATTCTTGTCCTTTTTTTTCTCTTATAGCTTTTCTCTCCTTCACTTCTCTGGACCCAGGTTTGTTTATGAAAATAAATTGAGGGGCGCCTGGGCGGCTCAGTCGGTTAAGCATCTGCCTTCGGCTCAGGTCCTGATCCCAGGGTCCTGGGATCGAGCCCCGCGTCCCTCTGCCTGCCTCTGTCTCTCTCTCTCTGATAAATAAATAAAAATCTTAAAAAAAAATTGAGAGTGAATGTCTTTATCTTTACTATTTCTTTTTTTTTTTTTAAGATTTTATTTATTTATCTGACAGAGAGAGACACAGCAAGAGAGGGAACACAAGCAGGGGGAGTGGGAGCAGGGGAGTAGTAGGGAAGTTGGCTTCCCGTGGAGCAGGGAGCCCGACGCGGGGCTCGATCCCAGGACCCTGGGACCAGGACCTGAGCCGAAGGCAGACGCTTAACCGACTGAGCCACCCAGGAGCCCCTATCTTCTCTATTTCTATCGTTATTTGAACAGGTAACTTTAAGCGTAGGATAAAAGAAGTCATCATAAATCATGAGATTAAAATCAGCAAGTCTTAGACATTTCTTTACTTATACCTTTCAACCTCCAGGAAAGCTTCTCCATGTCCTCACCAGAACTGGATTTTGTCGTTTAAAAAAATTATTTTAGCTGTTCTATTAGGAATATAATGATATCTTATTGTGGTATTAATCTGCATTTCAACATAGGGAGACTTTTTAAATTTCTGGGATTCACCCTCTGAACATTCTGACTCTAACTCTTGGATAGGGCCCCAAAACTGCATTTAACAACTTCTCTATGTGATTTTTACATTTGGTCAAGTATAGGGACAGAAGCAGCAGAATCATTCAAGAATTTAGGTATTGCCAATGATGAATGAGGGAGTTAAAAAGTGGATGGGCCAATAATATGAAAACAACCCAATAAAAATTGGCAAAATATTTGAGCAACACCTCACCAAGATGTAAAGATAGATAATAGCTTATGAAAAGATGCTTACTATCATCAGTCATTAAATTAGAACCCTAATGAGATACCACTCACATCTGTTAGAATGGCTGGGGCAAGGGGAGCAAAAACCTGTCAATACCAAGTGCTTGTGAAAAAGTGAAGAAATTGGAACTCTCATACATTGTTGACGAGAATGCAAAATGTTACACCCCCTTTGGAAAACAGCTTGGTAGTTCCTTACAAAGGTAAAATCAAATTACCCAATGACCCTGGAATCCCACTTCTAAGCATTTACCTAGGAGAAATTAACCTATGAGAAATTTGGTGTTAATACAAAATCTATATGTGAATGTTTATAGCAATTTTGTACGTAATTATCAAAAATGGGGAAGAATCCAAATCTCCTTCAATTGTGAGTGGGTAAAGAAACTGTGGTCCATCTATACGATGGAGTAGTACTCAGCAATACAAGTGGTTGAATCATCGATACACATGACAGATCACAAGTACATTAAATTAAGTGAAAGAACTCAGACTCAAAATACTACATACTCTGTAATTCCATTTATGGAACAGTCTGGAAAAGGCAAAATGGTAAGAATGGAGAATAGATCAGTGTTTGCTGGAGGTGGGGACATTGGAAAGGTTGACTACCAGGGAGCAGCACAAGGGCAGGTAATGGATTTATTATGTATCCTGATTGTGTTGGGGGTTGCCCAGCTCTATGCATTTGTCAAACTCCTAGAACTATGCACTAAAAAGGGAGAGTTTTATCGGAGACAAATTTATTTAAAAAAAAAATGTAAACCCAGCAAAGCATCCCCTCTGTCCAGCTCCTTTAGGACCAGGGCAATCTTTGTTTTTGCTCATAGATTAGGACTGATCCTTAGACATAATAGGGACTCAGTAAGTAAATAGTGACAGAATGAATGATTAAAGGGGGTATTAAAGGTTAATGTGAATTTATATTTTTTAAAGTTCTGTGTTATAATTAGTGATAAAATGAGCCACAAACCATTTAGTCGGTGCTCACTAACATGGGATAATGAGCCAAAAGTTGAAACAGGTACTTGTCTGTCTAATCTAATCCAGAGTCCTGAAAAGACAGCTACCCTCAGTCAAAATGCAAAAATATAGATTTCAAATGAAAAATATGTTGTCACTCTTGGTATCTATTTCAAAGTCACTAGGAGAGAACATTACATCACTGTAAAGTTGCAAATTCTTTTTTTTCAAATATTTTATTTTTATTTATTTGAGAGAGAGTGAGAGAGAGAGAGAGCACCTGTGTGAGCACAGTGGGGGGGGGCAGAGAAAGAGGGAGAAGCAGACTCCCTCCTGAGCAGGGAGCCTGGTGCTGGGCTGGATCCCAGGACCCAGGGATCCTGACCTAAGCTGAAGGCAGACGGCTTACCGGCTAACCGACTGAGCCACCTAGGCACCGCAAAGTTGCAAACTCTTAAATTTCATCTGGATATGATTTTCAAGCCATGCGGTCCTGGGGACATCGCTAAGCCTATGTGTCCCTCTCTGTTTTGTAATCTAAGAAATGGTAAATATACTACTTACTTCAGTGGGTCATTGCAGGGAATAAATGGATAAATACATGTGAAGGAGTTAGAATAGGTCCTTGCACATAACAAGCCCTTGATGAAGGTCAGCTACTGTGAGCCTGTTTGACAGTATAGTAGACATCCCATTCATATATTTTTGTACCATTTTCTCGACAGAGAAAGGTAGATATATGGCCTCTGTATTATACTTACTGTGCAATCTCCATATTTATAGACTATAAATATATGTCATGAATGTGTAATGGAAAGAAAAAAACAAGAATGCTGGGTTCGAATATTTGGGTTTACACTTATTTTCAGCATAGTATTTAAAAAAGGAACAACCTCTACAAATCTGAATTTCTTTATTTACAAGATGAAATGACTAGTCTGTTGGACCTTTTAAATTCCGGGATTCTCATATATGCATCAACAATAGATGAATACAGCAGTTTGACCACTCTCTGTAGGAAACAGTGTTCACATGGCCTGATATATGTTACTCATACTCTGCACACAAAGCACATGCAAATTCCCCTCATCTGTATCACCTGAGTAAGGGTGACCTTTTGCAATCTGGTATGAATTACAAATCTTTTCTAGCTGCAACAAGTGAATAGATCATATTCTTGTAGTACCCATAAAAGTCATACTTGCTGTCAACTTGAGAAATTTTGGCTTGGTGCTCATGTTTCTCTTTCCCTGTCATAGGAGAAAGGCAATTCTTCTTAGGAGGGGGACAAGATGTACCATGAGGAAATCTCATGAAAAATAACCCACTGCTGGCCCCAATAGCTCCAGAAGCTGCATATTTGAAAACAAAAATATGTTTATATTTTTATGTAAATAGTCAAGCTATGTGTTTTAATCTCCCTGCAATGTCGTCATTTCAGTTAAGATTGAGCTATACCCTTTAGAAAATAGCACCCTCCCCACTCCTACCAAAATATAACTTTTACTGCATGAAGGACTTTTTATTTGTTTGGCTGTAACGTAAATGTCAATTCACTTCACCATCTGGGGAAGAGGTTTTAAGTTAGCCTTTCAGTAAATTTACCTAATTGAATGTAGCTTATTAAATATAGTCACTAGAGGTTTGTTGGGATGGAAAAAATCGTGTGTGTGTATGTGTGTGTACGGATTTATATATATATATATATATACACTCCAAATACACTTCAAAAGAAATGATGATTTGGAAAAGACCTAAGGTGTTATTTATCACATAGATTTATTCTCTCTGGAATGTGACCATTATGACATGACATGGCAGGCCTCGTTGCAGGAACTATCCTTCAAAACTATGAATATAGCATCGGGCTTTTTTCTTCAGCTGTCTCAATATGGTTATGCACATGAGCTGAAAGCGAAAAATGGTGCAACTTGATTGAAGCACAGGCATAAAACTCATATCTTAACAGATGTTTTCTTTAGGTTTAAAATGGAAGTAAAAATGGGAATCAACTTCTATCGAAGTTTATATAGCTGTTGCTGTGCTTTAAAGGTGACAGTGTCTTGACAGTTCCCAAGAAAGAGGCAAAAAATAAAGCATGAGGGTGTTTTTTTTTTTTTTTTTGGACGAGATTTTGAAATGTTGATCTTCTTAAAAAACTTTAATGTGTTTCATGGACCACGTAACTATCAGATCTAGTCAATGTCTCCTCTGTCTCTTTTCTCTTCTCACCCTTGTGAGAGCAGGGCTTATCTTGTTCACTCTGTGAGTTGGGAGGCAATGCATAGTGGAAACTTATGGGAGGGTGCCAGCTAGTAAGTTAAATCTATTCATCCTTGTTATCACTATAATTCTATACTTGCTTTAGCCTTCCATTAAAAAAAAAATGAAACACATTCCTTCACATAGTATGTAAAGCTTTTTCCTATTTAGATGTTATTGAAAATCATTGACCAATGAACTCATCAATACATTATCACCCACATTGTGTGAAAGTTATTCCTCTGGGAGAAATAAATTTGTCTTTTTTTAAAAAGATTTTATTTATTTATTTGACAGAGAGACACAGCCAGAGAGGGAACACAAGCAGGGGGAGTGGGAGAGGGAGAAGCAGGCTCCCAGCCGAGCAGGGAGCCCGATGCGGGGCTCGATCCCAGGACCCTGGGATCATGACCAGAGCCGGAGGCAGATGCTTAACTGACTGAGCCACCCAGGCACCCCTAAATTTGTCTTTTTAAAGGAATTTTTAACCTAAGACACACTCAAACTACCAAGTGACACAAAACCCACCCAAGTGACTTCTTCCTAAGTGCTCTAGGAGGAACAGTACCCTGCTCTTCTTTGCTGTCATACCACTTTGTGTTCTCCCCTTCTAATCACCGTTATTGCTACACTCCTATTATTAAAATCCCAGGTTGTAGACATATTGCCTGGATTCATATTTCTATGGTTTAGTAAAATACTTGCATCTCCTGTTTTCTAAATAGAGTACTAAAAGTACTTGCCTCATGGAGTTGGTATGCTGATAGAATAGCACTATGATCCTAAAGTGTTGTTTTGATATCTGTAGGAAATAGTGGTTGATGGTTAACTATGAAGCTGCTCCTAGTAAAAGATTAGCAAAAACAGAAACAAACAAACAAACCAAAACCAAAACCAAAAATGGTTGTTGTAAAACTACAGATAGAAAACATTCTATGGAATTAGAAATTATATGTTGACTGACTGAGTCAGACAGGGGAACCTGTTTGGAATGGGGAGAAGGTTATGAAGGAGAAGGAGAGGCAAGATGGCTGACAGGATAATAATGGTACCAGTAATAGGAAAATTCCTTCTAGGAAAAAAGAAAGTGTATAGTTAGAAGCATATCACAAGGGGCGCCTGGGTGGCTCAGTCGTTAAACGTCTGCCTTCGGCTCAGGTCATGATCCCAGGGCCCTGGGATCGAGCCCCGCATCGGACTCCCTGCTCCACGGGAAGCCTGCTTCTCCCTCTCCCACTCCCCCTGCTTGTCTTCCCTCTCTTGCTGTGTCTCTCTCTGTCAAATAAATAAATAAAATCTTAAAAAAAAGAAGCATATCACAAAACAATCAGTTTCTCTGCTTTATTTTTCTTCCCAATGCATACTACTACCTAGGGTGTATTTCACATTTTTTTGTTTGTTTTATTTTCTCTTTTCCCAACCAGAATATAAGTTCTGTTATAACAGAAACACTCTTTGTGCTCTCTTTATCTCCACTTAGGAGATATTTAATAAATAGCTATTGAATAATTGAGCAGAAGAAGGAATTCAAATGTGAGTTCAGAAGGCAAGTGTAGATTTTGTAGTTGAGTCCCAGAAGAATTGTACCTAATCTAATAAAAAAAAAGAAAAACAGATTACAGAGTAGCAGTAAAAACGTGGAAAATTCAATTAATATGAGTTTGTAGAGGGCCAAGCAAATAGGTTTTAGCATTTTTTTTTTCTATAAAATTCTGTAGCTCAGGAGCAAACAAAGAAACAAACAAAAGAGTTCAGCTGATAACTGACGTGACAAACACACAAGGAAAGTGAAAGAGGTTGGAGAAACTAGGTCTTAAGGCAGTTATTCCTCAAGTTTGATCCCTGGACCAGCAGCATCAGAATCACCTGGGAAACCATGGGACCCCATCCTTTTCAGGAGATATCACCCTACATCTACTAAATCAGAAAATCTGAAGTGGAGCCAGTAATCTGTGCTTTAACATCTTCTAGGTGTTTATGATGCAGGCCAAATTTAAGACCCAGTGTCCTAAATTGTTGAAATTGCTGAAATGTAAAGCTTAGCTGAGAAAAGAGTTAGGATACCAACAGAACAGAGAAGGTTATTAGACAGTCACTATGTTCTGGGAAGCCCTGAATGAGGGGCACATCTGATGTTGAGGCAGTGATTATAAAGTCTAGAGATTATGGTTGTGTTTCTGGATGGTTGTGAGATGAGAGAGGAGAGAATAGGCACTCTTGCTCTGGGAATATGACTAGTGCGTTTGTGTGCAATGTATCTTAAAATGGCATATCTGAACAATATGATTGTAATGAAAGTACAAGCCATCTGCAAAATGGATTGTGGAACTATTCTTTGGTTAACAGCTCAAGTTGCCACCAAGGGAGACCTTGGGTACTGTTGTTTCCCTTTGGCTTTGATGTCCGTCACCAGGATGTCCGTCCAGTGCTTCCATATGACAAAAAAATAACTTCCTAAATAAATAACAAAATGAGTTAAATTCATCCAAAATAAATCATGTCCCTCTATATCTGAAACCAGGAATTGCATCAGTTGCTTAGAAAACAGACTGGATTTTTAGCAAATGCAATAAGGATGACTACAGTTTCTTTCTCCTCTGTGACTAAGTACATTTCATTGGTTATACCAAATGATAATCTGATTCTTACAATTAATTACTACCTAGCACACTGTGACTTGACCCAAGCTGTTCATATGGCTACTTAGTCTAACAGACAAACCTCTTCCATTCACAGGTGCAGTGTGAGGCTAAAGTCATTCCCAATGCACATACTTTTTTTTTTTTTTTTGGCACAGCTACTTCATAGCATAAACCAAAATGGAATTTATATTCATATGTGACCATATCCTGTTTTGTTAAAAGAATGTATCTCAAAATACATATCACATGAAAGTCACGTTTGATAGAAGCGATAGGATTATTATAAAAATGGAAATCATCACTTGAGGAGGAAGGGGGTGAAGGTACCTACTCAATAACCACATAAAACCCTCTGGAGAGACAGGGCTAGACTGGCACATGATAGAAGGGAGAAAATATGTGAGATGTGAGAATTAACAGGTAACTCTTCATCCCAACCTCAAACTGTCTTTTCCGCAGCTTTCCATTGTGCCTGGAATTTTACCACTAGTGATCTTTTCATAGGATCGCGGCAAGGTGTCTCTAGTTGTCTCATGTTTAAATGTCAGTGATCCCAGGAGAAGTACTATCTTTGTAGGAACAGTCATTGGTCCCATATCATGAGTTAGCTTATTGTACTTGGAGAGGTGTGAGTACTTTTGCAAAACGACCCAAAGAACAGGTCTGCCATGTTCTAAAGTACATGTACTCTTGGTAAGCACGTGACTTATTGGAATCTTTACTCCAGACATAAAGTAGGAATCACTTATTAAGAAAAAAGAATATGTGAGCTTCAGCCATTTACTTCATGACCAGGAGTTGAGTTACAGTCACTACAAGGCAACGGAATGAGGAATTAAGCTGAATACCAAGAAATGAGGAATTGAACTGAAAGTAGTGATCGGCCACACTGAGACACTGATGTTGGGTTGGGGAGGAGGTAATAATGTATTTATTGAGTCAATTCATTATGTGTAATAACATGTGGGCAAGGGTAAATACACAAACCAGAAGCTGTGAAATATTCCAGCTCAGGGCTGACACAGAGAGGGGAGAGTGAGGTTGTTGAAAGAGGTTCAGATAAGGGTAAATTCACAGTAGATTCAGATACAATCCTTCTGACAGTATATGCTCTCTTTTTGCGCTATTGCAGTGCCTGGCCTCCAGGGATCTCTAGCCGTGGTCTTCCAGTCACAGCATCATAAAATTATGAAATTTGGTTACTAGGTAGTCTTAACATGATTTAATGAGAAACCATTCCATAGAATTAGCTATAACCTGCAGTAATAGAAAGTTCAACTAAGGAGTATACCTAGAATGTCATACACTTAGATTAGACTAGACCTGTAAAGTTCCTTTTAGTATGTGCTACTAACAAAAAAAAAAATGCACCTCTTACAGACACTACTCACCTTTTAAACCAAAACGAAAAATAATACTAAAATGTAATGTTTCAATTCATATCATTACTTTTCAAGGCTAAACATAGCAGAAATTATGCTACCCATTCTTAATTGAAAAGTATTTCATTGTTGATTTTTTACATAATGCCTTAAAGAGTTCACTGTAGAGTCTGTTTTTCCATTCGTTTTTCCTTACTCATGTTGGAAAAACAAAGCGAGATGATTTAATAGGTCCAGGACTGGCCCCAATCTAGTGAACTTTCATTATATTCCTATAAAAATAATAATCAAAATATACACTTCTGATCTGACATTCACAAGTCCTAATATAGTAGGATGAATCTTAGTTTCATGCTTCTCGTGTTCTAAGAGTGTAAATCACTTTATGCAAATTTACATTTTTATGAAGTAGAAATTCTCAATATTTTTAGCCTTGAAATGGCTTTAAAATGCAATAATCTTTTGGCACCAGAGCTTAACAAGGACAAATATCTTGCAATGAAACAAAAGGTCAACTGATTGAGAATATTCAAATATGTTCTTCATCTTTATGCAAAAATAGTATACTTTTGTTCTATCTTATAAAAGTGAAACTTATGAACCTTTGTTAATTTTTATTATATTCTATTTTCCCTGTTAAATATCATTGCAACATTCCATAGGGCTGCTAATATTTTATGAGTAAATTCTATATCACCAGAAGTTCTTTATTGGAAGTTATACTCTAATTAAGGCTAGCACCAAATCATGAGTATCAGATTCAACTACATAAAAACTCTCCTTGGAGCAGGAGGTTAAACTTGTATCTATTTTCCTTAAAGATATCATTTGCTACAGTGATATTCGCAAAATAACTAATATATAGTCTATTAGCATCGATATTTAAAACACTAAAACACATTTAAAAAATAGATGTCTTCAAGTGCTCTTCTTTTCATTAATGAAATTCTGATTTGCTCTATGAATTTTAACATAGGCTCAAAAAGTCAAGTAATACTATTTTGGGTCTTTTCATTTTCTGGTGTGACATAAAAAAATTACCAAAAAAGTCTCAAAAAGCTATGCAAGACAATTTACATAAAGTACATAAACTTGAGTATTTGATAGTACCACTAATAACATTGCTTGTTTCATTGATCCTTGATTGTGAATCATTGTATGTTTAGAATGGAAGGTACATATAAGAATGCCAAGTAAAGAAGAACATGTGTTTTCTGCATTGTCAAAGGTTTGTTGGTTTGCTTTTTTACCTAAGTTAATAAGAGGCTAACATTTATTGTGATATTGATATTCGATCACTTTTTATATAGGTATGAAATGAGAAAGCTTTATTTTTTGAGGCCAGATGTACTTACTGTCACTCACGGAAGGAGATTTTGCAACTTTGCAATTAGTGTCTGGAGTGAACATTTACTACCTGCTTTGCTTTTCTAGCAAGAATCAAGAGAGCAAGAAAGTAAAATTGACCTGAACTTGTAGAAGAGCTCCGATGCTAAATCCTGAAATTAATTAGAAGATGTATGACCACCCCTGATCTTGATTCTAATCCAGTTCTAATTAAACCTACACCATAAACCAAGAATTCACACACTGGGAAGGCTTATTTTTTATTTATTTTATTTTTACTTATTTTTTTCTATTTCATTCAAAGGCTCAAAATAAGTTCTAATTAGCTAAGTTACTCACTGAACATTCTCTGTGGATAGAAGCACAAAATAAAGTTGAGCCAGCAAATAGCAGAAAACAGCAATGATTCAGGAAATGGTACGATTTGATAGATAGTAGCCCCCAGTTTTATTCTGAAGAGTTTTATCAGCTTAGTAGCCTGAACATATAAGTATGCTATCTTAGAGATTATCACAAGGGAAAAAATGAAACAAAAAAAAAATAAATAGGAAGTATAAGCTCTCATCCTTGACATTCAAAGACCTTGCACCAAATGCTTTCAGTATGTCTCTGTCATCTTACAAAACTCCCCTAAGCATACTCCAGTTCTGGGTGAGCTAGACACTTCTGAGCATGCTTTGGGTCTCCCCTATGTATACTTTTCTGTTATCCTTCAGGGTTTATGTCAAATGTCACATGCTTTCTGACACATTTTTTTTAAAACTGCTTATGACCCTTTTCTCCTGTGAACCACCATGGCCCTTTGACTGTAGTTGCCTTACTTCTTGATGACCTATATGCCAGGCACTTGTGTAGGTGCTGGGGATAGATCAGTGAGCAAAACAAACAAAAGTTTTTGCTGTCTTGGAGATTGCATTCTAATGTGGTGAGACAGACAATGCGCATGTTGCATAAAAGTTACATATTATAGAAAGGTATAACAGCTATGGAAAAAATAAAGCCGGGAAAGGGAGTGGAGATTTTGGCAATGGGGGCATATACAATTTTAAATCCAATGTTTAAGTAAGACCTCAATGAAAAGGTGACATTTGAGCAAGGTTCTGGAGAGTTGTGGATATTTGGAGAGGTGTTCTGGAGGTAGGAGTAGTCACAGAAAGCGTCCTGAGGTGGGGCTTGAACCGGGGCAGAGTGATCCAGGAGGTAGAACTAGAGGAGTTATCCTGGGTCAGATGTTAGAGGGCTTTGTTGGCGATGTAAGGACTCTGCTTTTACTCTAGCAAGGTGGAAACTATTGGGGATTTTGAGCAGAGGAGCACCAAAACCTGAACTAGGTTTATGAAGCATGACTCTGGACCCTGTGTTGAGATAGACTGTAGTGGGGAAGGATAGAAATAGGAGTGTCGTTGGAGTTTACTGTAATAAGCAGGGAAGTGACAATAATGACTTGAACTGAGTAGTAGCACTGGAGGTGACAAGAAGTGGCCACTTGGTATATAAAAATGGACTTAAGGCAATACAGTTTTCTGACAGATTACATATACTCTATGAGTGAAAATGAGGAGTCAAAGAACTCCTCAAGTTATCCTGTATTATAATGAGCGAATTTACCTTATTTTTCCTTCCACTGCTTAACTATTGAACTAACACATCTAGTTACGCTCATAATCATACACTTGCATTCCTCTTCAATAATTTAGACTGTTAGTCTACACAATAGAGTAAATTTCTCTGTGGATTGTGGAAATTAAGAATGAAATAAGGGTTAGCACCAGTTAAAAGATTTGAGAGGGCTAAAATCTTTTATTTTAATTTTGAATTAGATGTAATTTTGCTTCAGGCTAGCTGGAAGAGTTTTGTAAGTGACAATTTAAACTTAAATTAATCTCACTTTAAAGCCTTTTTAATAAAGCTTTTCTGCAAAGCACTAAAAAGCCAACAGTATGAGGGTTGTAACATTCCCAAGAATATGTAATCTAAAACTATAACTTAATTTGAATTTTACTGTGCTTTTTAATTAAATTCAAGATCTTTACAATTAGTATACATGTACAAGACATATATATCTGGAAAGTGATGTGAGGTGGAGAATTTAGGCATTTATCTTGATAGTGAAAACTCCAAATCTGGCTTCTGAGGCAAAATGTGTGAGTCAGGCTTAGAATTTCATTAGATAGAAATACTAATTCAGCAATTATTCAGTTCTATATTTGACTTAATCTTTCTGGACATGGGCACATTTTTGAGATGGATAAAAGTCTAATTCATGTAGACTTTGTGGCTTTAAAAAAAGAAGTATATTTTGTGTCAGGATTGATGCATTTTCTTTTCAACTCAAATTAGATAAACCCAGGCAAAAACAGCTACATTAAATGTGGGTTGAATTTCATTCTTGGAGAAGCAATCTAAATATAAAAAAATATGTGCAATATAAGAAAAAAAAGTTATAAAATGAAACACAGAAAAATTCTACAATAAATTCTTTTTTTATTATTTGAATAACTTTATATTCTGTAAAGGGAGTTATTACAAATAGATTGACTGCAATTCACACTTCCATCATATGTTATAAAGTTAGAGTCTGAGTGTCTATATCCTAATATGGCTGACTTTTGGTTATTCATTTCCACCTGAAGGGAGATATTTATTTAGAAAATGGCATGGCTATTCCAGGAAAAGGAGACAGCATGATTTAAATATCAACAGCAACTTAAGAAGAATGATGACAATAATGTTATTATAGCACATTTAATCAGAGAAAGTGACAAACAATTTGTTGTAAAACACATAAATACTAGTTGATAACTCATTCTAGCCACATAAAGGGCATTAACTTTTTCACACCAAGGCCCAGGAAATCTTATGTATAGCATATAATTATTTAGACTACAAATGATGGAGCATTGGAATGCAAGACCCTGCTATCTTGTGTTCATGCTCTGAAGTTAAAATAGGATAACTCTGAAAACACTAAAACAATGACAAAAGCATGTAAATAAATAGATGAGCACAAGTAGAAAATTTGTTGCTTCACACCAATTTACAAATATATTTCTATAATTCCACATAATATTTACTGAGCCCCTCCACTTGCCAGGCTGTTACAAGATTTGGGAACCTGAAGAATGAAAAATGACAAAAAGCTAGGAATTACCTCATTTAAAGGCACATAAATCTAGAATGTAGTATGTATTATAATCCTGGGAAAGAATGGCTAATTATTTAATACATCTTGGATTATAATTATATATTTGTATATATATATTCATAAAGATAGGCTTAATTCTCACTTTAGTATTCACAATTCATGTTCTAATATTTCTGTGTGAATATTAAGTAAAGGGAAAATACCTTGCAGAAAGACAAGAATATACACTCAATTATGGCATCAATTTCATCAAATTCTGGACTCAGAGGATTAAAAGCCAATTTTTCTAAGGCTAATATTTCTATCTTTTGTTGTTACATCTCTCCTTGTTAACTTTTTTAAATATCTATTAACTAGTTTTCCTATTTTTAATATTTAATATTCTTCTCTACTTTTTTTTCCCATTTCACAAACCTGTAGAGTAACACAGCCACCTTATCTAGATACTGTCCTCTTGCATTCAAATCTACAATTATTTTTTCATAAAGGTAACATTCTCTTTGAGTCCATGTAACTTTACAATTCCATTGATGGTAATATTTATAAAAGAAACTTTATGGCTCCCTATTTATGGCTGTTAACATTTTTGTTTTACCATAAGAAAATAGTTAAAAATAATTATGTCTCAAAAACAAAACAAAAATTATATCACTCACTACTATAATTTTATTTAGGAAAAAATATTTAGCCCCCCAAAAGTAGGCAATAAATACTCATGGATCATTTGATTTGTTTTTATTTACCTTTAAATTCTCCCCGCCTTTCCACCAAATTTCACCATGGGTCAGTGAAAATATTTTCTTCAGATTAATTAAGAATCTGAGATAGGTTGGGGCGCCTGGGTGGCTCAGTCGTTAAGCGTCTGCCTTCGGCTCAGGTCATGATCCCAGAGTCCTGGGATCGAGCCCCGCATTGAGCCCTGCATCGGCTCCCTACTCTGCGGGAAGCCTGCTTCTCCCTCTCCCACTCCCCCTGCTTGTGTTCCCTCTCTCGCTGTGTCTCTCTCTGTCAAATAAATAAATAAAAATCTTTAAAAAAAAAAAAAGAATCTGAGATAGGTTTTGGGGACTGCTGATCTACCTCTTGCCAGTTCGAATTCCTCACCACTGATCTCTGCAATCCCTGCTTTCTGCCCTCACCACTGTCCTGGATGTACAGTGGTAACTCTGACGACACAGTGGCTGAGTCTAGTAATTGCCAGTTTTCATTGTACTCTGTGTGTTTCCAATATTTGACAGTTAACCATCCACTTGTTTAAAAGGTTTTTGTGACACTGCTCTAACCTTGTTTTACACTTTGTGACAGCTCCTCTTCTTTTCATGTAAAATTGGGCATTTAAAGTTTTTGACAACAGTTTTTAACTTGACATGCCTCTTCCTTCAGTGAGGTATCCATTTACAGAGTTTCAACTATTACTTTTATGAAAATGACTCTAAAATGTGTTTTCAATCATTATTTCCCTATCATCATTCATGATTCAGTAGTTCATTCCTGAAAACGTGCCACTAAATAGGTGCTAATTAGAATTCCAGACCAAAGCCATCAAAAATGCAAATATATTTCATCATCTTTTCTCTTCCAGTTTCTACCCACTATGGAATCCAGATCTTCCTACTCATGTTTTTCTTTTTTAATTGCAATTAATATTCCTAAAACCACCAGTTCACATCACAAATAATAATTTCTGAGACAGTTCCTCCTTATTAGCCAATCATCAAGCTTTTTTTTCCTCAAAAGTTCTCATAGCTCAGACGCCTGGGTGGCTCAGTCGTTAGGTGTCTGCCTTCGGCTCAGGTCATGATCCCAGGGTCCTGGGATCGAGTCCCACATCGGGCTCCCTGCTCGGCGGGGAGCCTGCTTCTCCCTCTCCCACTCCCCCTGCTTGTGTTCCTGCTTTCTCTATCTCTCTCTCTGTCAAATAAATAAAAAATCTTACAAAAAATAAATAAAAGTTTTAAAAAATGTTCTCATAGCTCTCTCTTTTTTTTTTCACTTTCAAGATATGTGTTGTAATACAGAGTAAGGGATTTATTACTTCTGTAAAATGGGTATGACACTGCATGACTAAGAAAGTTCCTGTAAATTTTTTACCCATTGGTGAATGCTAAATGCCTATAAAGTTCTTACTGATCAATGCGTATTAGTTCCTTCTCCGTCTTGACTCTTTTATAAAATTCTATTACATTTTTAACTGTCATCAGTAAAGTGAATTTTTTTTTGTAGAATAGATACCATCCTCCATAATAATTTTCCTATACTAGTCTGCCTATCAGAACTCTTTTCTTTACCTTTAACATCTTTAATGGCTTCCCATTGCTACTTTTCAGGACTCCACACTACACCTTTCCCACCTCTCTAGTCTTATTCCAGTCTTATCTTATTGAAAAGAAAATATAGGGGTGCCTGGGTGGCTCAGTCATTAAGCGTCTGCCTTCGACTCAGGTCATGATCCCAGGGTCCTGGGATCGAGCCCCACATCAGGCTCTCTGCACCGCGGGAAGCCTGCTTCTCCCTTTCCCACTCTCCCTGCTTGTGTTCCCTCTCTCGCTGTGTCTCTCTCTGTCAAATAAATAAATAAAATCTTAAAAAAAGAAAAGAAAAAGTAATAATAATGAATTTGAATCCCATTTTTAGCCATGTAAGTTAAATAAACTGAACAAGTTATTTTCATAGCCAAAACCTTAGTATTTTATCCTCAGCATGAGCATAGTGCTTGGCACATAGTAGGTACTTAATAAAAATATGTATATTATGCATTCATTCTGTTTCCTTTTATTTAAATCTACTGAGTATTTTCTAACTTCCGTGGCTTTTCTAATCCCCCCCATGCCACAGACATGCTAACCACATGGAAGATATCATATTATATACTCCTCCCCAAACTTAGCCCCACTTTTTGTAGTTGAAGGTTGAAGCCTGGAGAAATTAAAGACCTGACAGAGTGAGGATCCTGTTGAATGTTACACAGAAAAGTGTTGGATCCACTATTGTAGACATTCTACTGATTTTACTGGTCTTTGTAAAATCTGAAAATTCTGTTGATTTTGTCCATTTAATTTCTATAAGTGGATTGTAAATGCCATGAACCATACAGGAAAGGTAAATAATACTTGTATTAATTTGAGTGGTATGGTAGAATACCAAAACTAAACCAGATAATCACACTTCACTAAGTTTTGTCGCGAAATAACTGTGTGATCTTGAACATGCCATTTGATATCCTGTGACATCATTTTTCTTTTCTGTTAAATGATGGTGCTGAGGGGCGCCTGGGTGGCTCAGCTGTTAAGCTTCTGCCTTTGGCTCAGGTCATGATCCCAGGGTCCTGGGATCGAGCTCCACATTGGGCTCCCTGCCCCACGAGAAGCCTACTTCTCCCTCTCCACCGCCCCCGCTTGTGTTCCCTCTCTCGCTGTCTCTCTCTCTCTCTGTCATTATTTGTCATTATTTTATTTATTATAAATAAAATCTTTAAATTAAAAAAATAAGAATAAATGATGGTGCTGAAACAAGCAGTCTCTGTAAGCTCTGAATATTATGACTATTATCATAGTCTGATGTGGACTAAGTTTCAATTCAATTTCTTTATAAAAACCACAAAGAATATATATCAGATCATAATTTGACCCCGAGTGAAGACCTGGGTGCTAAGAATAGAACTTATGAAATGAAGAATATAATCTTCTTGACAAAATGAGAATCCAAAGTAAAAATTGATTTAATTTAATATAGTCAAACATCTGGATATGTGACTAAAATTTTCATTTTCCATATGGATGTTTGACTTTGTGTAAATAACATCAACCTAAAAAATAGTACTAAATTTATGTCAAAATAATCCAGGCTTACCTAATTTGAAAAAAGTAAGTTTTAAAAATTTGATTAGTTTATTCTCCTCTAGGATTTTGATGGCTTCCTGTCTCACATTTAAGTTTTTCATCCATTTTGAATTTATTTTTGTGTATGGTGTAAGAAAGTGGTCCAGTTTCATTCTTTTGCATGTTGCTGTCCAGTTTTCCCAACACCATTTGTTGAAGAGATTGCCTTTTTCTATTGGATATTCCTTCTTGCTTTGTCGAAGATTAGTTGACCATATAGTTGTGGGTTCATTTCTGGGTTTTCTATTCTGTTCCATTGGTCCATGTGTCTGTTTTTATGCTAGTATCATACCGTCTTGATCACTATGGCTTTGTAGTATAACTTGAAGTCCAGAATTGTGATGCCTCCAGTTTTGCTTTTCTTTTTCAAGATTGCTTTGGCTATTCAGGGTCTTTTGTGAGTCCATACAAATTTTAGAATTGTTTGTTCTGTGAAAGATGCTGATGGTATTTTGATAGGGATTGCATTAAATGTGTAGAGGAGAACACAGGCATCAATCTCTTTGACTTCAGCCTGTAGCAAATTCTTACCCAATATGTCTCCTAGGGCAAGGGAAACAAAAGCAAAAATAAACTGTTGGCACTTCATCAAAATAAAAAGCTTCTGCACAACAAAGGAAACAGTCAATAAAACTAAAAGGCAACCTTTGGAATGGGAGAAGATATTTGAAAATGAAATATCTGATAAAGGGTTAGTATCCAAAATCTATAAAGAATTATCGGACTTAACACCCCAAAAACAAATAATCCAGTTAAGAAATGGGCAAAAGACATGAATAAACTTTTTTTTCCAAAGAAGATATAAGATGGTTAGCAGACACATGAAAAGATGCTCAACATAAGTCATCATCAAGGAAATACAAATCAAAACTGTAATGAGCTATCATCACCTCATAGCTGTCAGAATGGCTAAAATTAACAATTCAGGAAACAACTTTTGGGCAGGATACAGAGAAAAGGGAACACTCTTACACTGTTGGTGGGAATGCAAGCTGGTGCAGCCACTCTGGAAAACAGTATGGAGGTTCCTCAAAAAATTAAAAATTGAACTAAACCCTACGATCCAGCAATTGCTCTACTAGGTACATACCCAAAGGATACAAAAATACTGATTTGAAGAGATACATGCACCCCAATGTTTACAGCAGCATTATCTATGATAGCCAAATTATGGAAAGAGCCCAAATGTCCATCGACTGATGAATGGATAAAGAAGAGGTAGGATATATATATATATATATGTATATATATATATATCCTGCAATATTACTCAGCCATTAAAAGGAATGAAATTTTGCCATTTGCAAAAACATGTATGGAACTAGAGAGTATTATGCTAAGCAAAATAAGTTAGAGAAAGGCAAATACCATATGTGGAATTTAAGAAACAAAACAGGGAGCCTGGGTGGCTCAGTTGGTTGAGCGACTGCCTTCGGCTCAGGTCATGATCCTGGAGTCCCGGGATCGAGTCCCACATCGGGCTCCCTGCTCAGCAGGGAGTCTCCTTCTCCCTCTGACCCTCTTCCCTCTCGTGCTCTCTATCTCTCATTCTCTCTCTCTCAAATAAATAAATAAAATCTTAAAAAAAAGAAACAAAACAGATGAACATGGTGATGGGTAAAAAAGATAAGAAAGCAAATCATAAGAGACTCTTAGCTATAAAGAAAACTGGGGGTCAATGGGGAGAGGTGGGCAGGAGATGTGCTAAACGGGTGGTGAGTATTAAGGAGGGCACTTGTAATGAGCACTGGATGTTATATGTAACTGATGAATCACTAAATTCTATACCTGAAACTAATATTACACACTGTATGTTAACTAACGGGAACTTGAAACCTGAAGAAAAAAATTGATCAATTTGGACTTAAAGACAGTAATAATTTATTGACCTTTTTTCAGCTTCTTCCTATTATTTAATAGCTAAATATGTTTTAGAAAAATGTGTAGGTATTTGCAGAAGAATAAGTACTTCTGAATAAAATGCTTTTCTTTCTGGTTTTTGTTTTGTTTTGTTTCCATTCTAATTTACTAAATCCTAGACTGTTCGTCTTTTCTTGGATTCTGACCTTCTCCACTGACAAACTTTCACTTAAACCAAAACAAAACAAAAAAAATACCTGAAATTTAGAAATTGTTAAATGTCACAAAATATCAAGTGAGTAAAGAAGACAAAGAGAATCAAAAATGTTTATGTATTTCTTGCTTGATGCTCTTTTTTATTTCATGGATGAGGAAAATTAGTAACCCAACTCTCATTTTGTTTCCGGAGTTGTGGAATGGTGGGGTGATTTCAGGTACCTACAGTATCAGTAGCTTAAAAATATTGATTACAGTGGGTATTAGTTTTAAAAGCACATTGGCAGGCCTTTAAACTATTTAGCAGAAGGCACACAGTCTCTTATGGTGGAAAGAAGTATAATTAAAAAGCTATCGATAGTCTGGGATTGTCAAAACTACTTTGTCACCTGAAGCACATTCCTTGTAATTATCTTTTAGGCTTTAAGCTAGATCACCATTAACCTGAGGAAAAAAAAAAAAAAAGGGGGTTACTATGCTTTCTGGTGTGAGAAATTGTATCATGTTGTAAATTAAACCCCATTTGACAGTCAAATTAGATTTGGGAAATGATTGAGTATTAAACCTACTCATGTATATTATCAAATGACACAAAGTCTGAGAGCACTAAGGGAAAAGAGGAAGAGTTTTCCCCCTTTTGAAAGATTTTGAGATTCCTTATGTGTGTAGAATAGAATTTTGATCATACATTAGAGAAATAAAGTTGAAGCCACATAAAGAAAACTCAAAGGTATTTTTAGCCTTTCCCCAACGATTTTTTTTCAGCTCTCAGACAGTACAAAATGAGTCAACACTTAAGTAAGCCAGAAATAATATAACGAGTCTGCAAAATTATAGCTACCTACAGCTCAGATCTTCAATCAAGTAATTGTTAAATGCTCACTAGAAGGAAGAACAAATACGTTCTCAAGTGAACTTGCTTAATAATTTTAACCTTATTGTCAAAAGAAAAGAGTCATAATTAAGATACCACAATGCACGAGGCCGAGAGCAGCATGACTGCATCTGATGATTAATGTTTATCCCTGAGGTGGTCTCTTCAGTTATGGATCAAGAAAAACCATGTAGCCTTCTATTCTTGCATAAGTCATTGGTGCCTAGTGCCAAATAATCAACTACTGTCATTCCCGGGTGATGCTGGGCTGAGTACGAGTTGTGAAAAGTTATGTTAGTTGCTGTAAGTAATTATCAACTGCATGAGAATATAGCCTACAACCAAATGTGTGCTATCATACTAACCTAGCCTTGGTGATGCAGGGGACACTGGAGTATTCTACTGTGTCTGCTATTTGCAAAGAAACCTGTAAGGCAAAGTTTCTTCAACCTCTACATGGTTGACATTTTGGCCAGATAACTCTTTGCTGTGGGGCTATCCTGTACATAATAACTAGTTTAGAAGAAGCCCTGGCCTCTACCCAGTAGATGCAGTAGTACCCCCTCACTCTCATTTGCGACAAACATAAATGTCTTGACATTGCCAAAATGTCCTCTGGGAGGCAAAGTTGCCCCCAGTTGAGAACTACTGGCTCAAGAGCCTGGGAAATGCTCTGCAGCATAGATTAGATCTATATCCATTTATCTATATGAATAGACACAGACACACACTGCTCCCCCACATATACATGCTCACACCTTTCCGTATATACCATTATATACATCTACATATGGTCAATAATATACATACATCTGTATACACATATGTGCATATATATACATACACACATATATACCCACATGTTTACATATATATCCAATTATGAATATTTAAAATACATTTATATATGCCATTATATATGTACAGATGCATATATACATGCTTACAAACAATATATGCATATGAATATATAATACACATGTGTATATATACACATCTATCTGTATGCATGTGAATATCCTAAACCATAAAGTCTGAAAACATACATAATATCATTTTAATGTTTTTACAGATTGAAGATGTCTTTGACAGCATTAAGTATATTTGCATATGCTTTCAGTTTCATTACGAACACCCTTTAGATTTGAAGTTTTGGAGGAACGACAGAATCGAGTGCAAGGATTCATGTAACACATGAAACATTATGAAGACCTCCAATCTTGTAGAGAAAAATAGACTATATGCAGGTCCATGTGTCAGGAGATTGGGATGAATGTGTAGGACCAGTGCAAGAAGATATCCAGAGATTGGCAGGAGCCAATTCATGTTATCAAGTAAACCTCAGCCTAGGTCGAAGAGAGGGGTAAAACAGGGTATCTTCTTGGTTGCTCATGGAAACAATAGGCAACAAGTGAGACAAAAAAAAAAGCTCTGAGTAATAGCTAAATATTACTTTCCATTTTGTCTTTTTCATCTACTTTGTCCTTTTTCTATGTTTCAGCCATTGAGATACCTTCTCATTCAGATGCTTTATTTTTAGGTAGAGAACATAGTTTCTTGTGTGTCATCATGTGAGAGACATGAGGATAAATCTTTTTGCAGACAAATCTCAAAAACATGTAACCTGCAACAATTTCTGAAATTCTTCCTTTTGAGTGAGTATTCTTATGAGTTAAAGAATTTAGTGTTTAGGAATGGGAATATGTCTTGCCTGAACATCTCTTAATTTTTGTAGTGCGCTGTTTCCCTGATCTTCAGCAGCCTAACAGAGTTTCAAGTAGTTGGGTTTGGGGTAGCTAAATTGCAATGGAGAGTAAGATGGACAGATTTGGTATGTGGAGTTTTATACATAAGTTCACAGAGGACAAGAAAACAAGATATATTAAGTAATATATTAAATACTTACTGTGTTCCAGGAACTTTACATATAAAATGTGGGGCAGCGCTCTGTTGAGTAAAAACTGAAATTCCAGTAGACCAGGATATGGACCTTCCTTACTTCCTGCACTTCCCCACCAATTCTTTAGAGCACTGTGGGGAAAAAAAAAAATCTTCACAGTGCTAGTCATATACTTGGTCAGAAATAGGTAGCCGGCAACAATTTCTGATTCTTCTTTGGAAAGGTTGTTCACTGAAAGCAAGTTAAAGTTTCTAATAATTGAAGTTTTAAGGTAGAGGTAATGGAAGCCAGGTGGCAGAAAGAGAAAAGGCCCCCTGAAATAAAGTCAAAACAATGTCACTATATCTAAATATAATAGCTGGCAGAATGGGCAAGATTCTGTACCTTGATCCATGTGTCCAGAGAAATCAGTAGAGGATCCAATATGAGACTACATTAGAATCTACAGTACATTTGAATCTAGTTCATCCTATTCAGTGGGAAGGACAGATCTGGGCCATGAGGCAAAGCTGACAGACTGTGTCACCAGGGCCCTAGAAGTCGGTGGGGGAACATAGGGCATCCACTGTAGAAGACAAAGGATCTTGGTTCGGTAGTGAAACAGGGCTCCAAGTCTAAATTCAAGTTTATACCACTACTTGGGTAGTCTAACAAAGGAGCATCCCAGGGGCATTAAAGCCCTAGTCATAAATGAATCTTCCTTGTTTCCTTTTAGGATTTCTTTCAGGGATATAGAAATGGGAGAGAGCCACAGGATGTCAAACTGGCCCATAAAGGAAAATGACCTCGTGAATTGTGGGCAAACTGTATAGTGACCCTACTAGGGTTTAGGCAACTAGGTTTATACAAATATCATTTTATTTAATTATCCCCACAGCCCACTGATGTAGGGATCATTATTCTGATTTGCAGATTTGAAGTAGAAATCAGGCTGAATGAGGTTAAATAACTTAATTATGTTTACAGACCCAGTAAGGGATAACGGTAGGAATCATACCATTGTCTGTTTGATAGTAAAGCTATTACATTTTTCTGACTCACAACAGACTCATACAGGCTGTTTAATGAAGAGCAAGGTGCCGATATTTGTTTTAGGATGGATTATGAAAAGAAAGAGTTGAGAGTTAATTAAAGACAATTTTACCTTTTTCTAGCCCTACTTGGGACCCTTTCCTTCATGAAAGTAAATAGGCCAAGTTTCGGTTGTCCATTGTCAAGTAGAGAAAATAAATAGTATGTTTCTCTTCTGGCTGGAGTCAAGAGTTGATAAGTAAGGTTCACTTTGGAACAGCTTGTATTTTGTGGCTGAATGTACATTATTTGTACTTTTATTTGGCAAATATTAACGGCTATACAGGCAAGCCCTTCTTCTCTCAAGATCCATGCATCTTTACAAATACTCATTAACATAGAATCGTTGTTATTTCATCATCAATTAGATACATCTAGAACTTTGACACTAAATTTTAACAAAAAGCACAATACCCTTTTAAGTTATATTGCTAATGATTTGATCCCTACCAAAAGAAGCTTTCTTACAACAAAGTTACAGCATTTTGCTTCTAATTATAAGATGAACAGAGACCTAATTAGATGTTTTAAAACCCAAAAGAAAGAAGATTCCATAACTTTTATCCTAAATTTAAAATCATCTGACTTTAGAAGACCTGATCGTAATTATTTAGGGCCTGATTTCTTGAGTTAGGATGCTACTATTTTTATTAGAGACAGAAAAGTCAAATCTGAAGGCAAATGTGTTATCTTATAGAGATAGTCTAGGCCATTTTTCTTATCTTTTGACAAGTATAAGTTAATTACTGAAAAATCCATAAAATTCAGGTTGTTAGATTCCAGTTCTAAACATTTTTATAAATACATTTTGAAACAAATTTTGGAAACACTTTGTAAAGTATTTCTACCTTCACTTGTATTGAGAAGAGAAAATAAATTAAAAATAGAGTCTAAAATCCCATGTTTTCAACTTTAAAACTCAATCAGAAACATCAGCATTGCAGGAAGACCAGTAGTCTTCCTTGGAAAACATACCAGTACACAACAAAGGGCCTTAGTCTTTCTATGTTTTTAAACAGGAAATTAAAAAAAAAAAAAACTAACCCTCTTTAAAATCTTTCCGGCAATTATAGAAACCATAATTTAACTAAACATTTTAGCTTTCTGCCAAATTACTCCAAGTTGATGGCAGTTGGCTGCCAGGAACTCCAGCCTTCCACTTTATTCAGGTTACTGAATGGATAATCAAAGCTGTGAATGCATAAAAGAAGGTGCAAGAAGTTTCACATAAACTTTTAAAAGCATCAAAATGCAAAGTAAGTCACAGCGATGTGAATGGCATATGAATGCAATTAATTTATACATGAAGAGAAGATTTTTAGTATGCTATTAGCTTCAAAACAGCCTAATATACCAGAAGCCAATCATTAGTTAGCTTGCCAGAGTATGAGAAACTGCTTTTACATGTTTCTTTAAAGATTGAATGGATAGATATTGTTGTCCAGAATGTTTTGATTAACACTTCTATTGCATATTTTTAATTAGTAGAAAAATTAATGTTAATTGAAAAACTTTATTGGATTACAAATGACACTGCAAGAATGCAAGTAATCTTCATGTATGTGCAACTAGAAATTTATGAAATGCAAGGATCGAAAACAATGTATACTTTTTTCTAATGATGTTACTTTTTCTTTACTGATGTCCTCAATTTTTTTTTTTGATCGTTGATAGAAGTATTTAGAAAGGAGCGTAGAAAGGAAGGGAAATGAAAAACAATACTTCAAATAATTTTTACAAAGAAAATTTCTCCTCAACTTTTAAGAAGGTAATGTCAGCAGGCTCCTGGGTGGCTCAGTCGTTAAGCGTCTGCTTTCGGCTCAGGTCGTGATCCCAGGGTCCTGGGATCTTTACCTTTGCCCAGATATTGATTTTCTATCCTTGGAATTCCTACACCTGTATTTTGTTCGTTTCTTCACAATTATCATGTGGTCTATAATGGATGATTATTTAATATTTACTACTGGAAACTTCCTCTAGCCTTCCTTCTCCTGCGATCCTGTTTTTTTCTACAGCACACACGCTATGTAATTGATTCATTTATTATGTTTAGTGTATGATCTATCTGCCCTAAATTAAAGTTCTTCAAGGTAATTGTTTTGTTCACTAATGTATCCCTATGCTTAGAACGGTACCTGATATATGGTAGACTCTCAATAAATGTTAAACAGATGCCGTAACATGCTAATATTCTCTAATATTGGAGTGAAATTTTCTTATAATCAAAATGCCATTCCTTATAGACTAGTTCAACTATATCAAAACATGGTTTTATTGTGTACCATCATTAATGTAGTAATAATTACGACCATGCACCTCAGTGTAAGTATATTCATTACTAAATAATATAAGTGCGTGCTGTACTGATACATTATGAGGATGATAAAGCCAGGAAAATATGCATGTTAAAAAGATAAAATTATTTTCTTATAAAATAAAATTTCTGATATTTTCTCACACTCCAGCTTGTCATCTCTTGCACAATTTCCCCCATATTACAATGGTAGCATAGGTGTTCAATAATGTAATTTTTGATCACTGATCTTAGATTATGACTATTGAAACTATGCAGAGGTGCCACATAAGAGTTAAAAAAAATTGGACCAAATATCCACTTAAAAACTTTCAGTTTTATCATTATATTTTGCAACTAAATGATTCACTGGTTGTCTTGGGGCTGTTGAGTTTTTGGTCAGAACTAACAGGAAGAAGAGAGATGCAGCATAGATAAATATGTGGCCTTTGGAAGCCCATGGCTGGAGTTCACATTCTCATCCCAGCACTTGTTTGCTATGTGCGTGTAGACATGTAACTTAATTTCTGTATTAGGATCACTTTTTGTGTAAATGACTATAACAAAAACACCTTCCACATAGTATTACTGGAAAGATTTACATGAATTTAAGCTCCTGTAGCCTGACACTGAGGAAGCTCTGATTAGTTTTTGTGCCTTCAGTTTCCTCATTTTTTATACGTACATAGCAGTACCTACTCATAAGATAGTTATATGCTGTCCACAGTCTCTTGTACATATGAACCAGAATTGGAAAATTCATTGCAAATATAAAATAGTGAAATGAGAAAGAAGGATGAAATCTACAAATGAGAAGGTTGTATTGCAAGGGCTACTGACTTACTTATTTTGTGAAGTAAATATAAATATAAAAATTCAAATTATCATTTGGAAAAAAGATAATGAACCAACTTAAGGAATTGCCGTTTGAAGCACTGGCAGGGTTTGTTGCTATGGCAGAGATTGAACAAGTAATTTGTGAATCTTGTGACTGTATTATAAGTATAAAATAATCAGCTGATTAATAAGGAGTTAGTATCCAAAATATGTAAAGAATTTATACAACACCAAAAAGAAAAAAACCCAACCCCCAAAAAAAAATCCAATTAAAAAATGGCCAGAGGGCCTGAATAGACATTTTTTCCAAAATAGGCAGGTGGCCAACAGACACATGAAAAGATATTCAACATCACTCATCATCAGGGAAACCCAAATCAAGACTGCAATGAGATTATCACCTCACACCAGTCAGAATGGCTACCATCAAAGAGACAAGAAATAACAAGTGTTTGTGAGGATATAGAGAAAAGGGAACCCTGGTGTCCTGTTGGTGGGAATTTAAATTGGTGCGGCCACTATGGAAAGCAATATGGAGTTTTCTCAAAAACTTAAAAATACAAGTATCATATGATCCAGTAATTCCATACTGGGTATTTACTCAAAGAAGACAAAAAACACCAGTTTGTAAAGATGTATGCATCCTATGTTTATTGCAGCATTATTTATGATATCCAAGATATGGAAGCAAGCCAGGGGCCCATTGCTAAATGAATGGATAAAGAAGATGTGTGTGTGTGTGTGTGTGTGTGTGTGTGTGTGTGTGTGTGTGTGTGTGTAGAATATATACATAAGTTACACAGCCATAAAAAATGAGATCTTGCCATTTGCAACAACATGGACAGACCTAGAGGGTATTATGCTTAGTGAAATAGGTCAGACAGCAAAACAGAAAGACCATATAATTTCACTTATATGTGGAATCTAAAAAAACAACAAATGAACAAATAGAAAACTGCTCTTAGATACAGAGAAGAAACTGGTGGTTGCCAGAGGGGAGGGGGTACGGGGATGGGCAAAATAATTGAAGGAGATTAAGAGTTGACAACTTCCAGTTTTAAAATAAATTAAGTCACAGAGATGAAAAGTATAGCATAGGGAATATAGTCAAAAATATTCTAATAATTTTGTATGGTGAGAAGAATAATCAGCTCTAAATAATTCTAGACATTTGTTTCATTAGGGTCTATTTTAAGCAATTAAGAAAAGGTAAAGGGGACAAAAAGACTGTTGATTACTATAACAACTGATTGGATTATTGTTATGTGTCACAGAGCCATCATGGCTGAAGAGACTATTTGGTAAATGACCCTCAATCTTAATTCAAGGCCTATGTTTGAGTACTCTAAGTTTGCAAGGGTTAAGTCTCAATTCCTCAGTGAGGAATCTAAGCTCCAGAAAAGGAACACACAAACCTGAAATAAACCTGCCCTCCCAAACCCTCAATGCCACTTGGGAAATTGATGCAGGGAAATTGCAGGTGTAGGCTGGGTCTATATTGAAACTGTCCTAAATACATCCCCCCTTGTTTCATTGTTATTTATTCTAGAATGGAGAAAGGAAACAGCATTCTGACAGGTGTTTCATATGAAACACTTGAGATCTTAATATCATAAAACCCAGCGAGCACAGAGATCATCATTTTCAATATTTCCCAGAATGTCTTTGGCATAAGTTTCTTCCTACACAATGTTTTCTGAAATGAGGATTCTGTGGTCAAATAATGCTGGGGTAGCACTACATTGCTGTATTTTCCCCTTGGGGATTTACAGTGCATATTAACTTATTAAAAGCTCTTGGATCCAAGTTCTGAGGGGAAAAATATTCGATTTTAAAATGTCATATTTAAAGGTTTTTTGAACATTGAACTATTTATTTAGCTTTAGAAATAAATGTACTCTAAGAGAGTGGAACTTAAATATTCTCATCAAACAAACAAAAAGGATAAATATGTGAGGTTATAGAACTAGATGGGGGAAAATACTTTCACAACATATATCTGTATTTCTCTATATATCTGTCTATATTTCTATATATAAATCATCATGATGGACACTTTAAATATCATATAATTTTATTTGTTAGTTATACCTCAATAAATCTGAAAAAAGAAATAAATGTATTTATTTACTTTATGTGGTAAAACATCTTCAACAAACTTAGTGTTTCTTGGAGCACACAGATAATTATGATAGTGATAATAATTGCTGCGGGTGGATTTCTAGGCACCGGGTCCTTTGTGTATAAAATAACTCAGTTCTCACAGCAATCTGATGATGTGGAAATTATTATTACCACCCCCATTTCCCATCATAGGTAGGAAACTGAGGTTCAGTGGGCTAGATAACTCACCAAAGGCCATAACCTAGGAATTCATTATATTGATTCTCAAATTTGGTAATACTCATATGTTTAAAGTCTAAGCACACTGAGACACGGAAAAGTATTAGTAACTTGTTGCCCACATTTATGTTGTTATTTTGAGGCAGAGCAGGGATTACCTAGGTATGTTTATTACCAGTTAGCTGCATTTCTGGTAACATATCATGTTGATTCATTTGTTTTATTTTTTTCCAGTTATTTTTCTTCTAAATTACATGATCCTTGCATCACCCATGTACACATCTATCTGGCCTCTGAAAGCACAGGTTTAGAAAGTATATTGATAACTATTACGCATTTGGCACTTGATATGTTGCATTAAACAATTTATAGTGATACTTTTAGAAGGCTTTGTAGGTGTTCAATAAATTTCTGGAGAATCACATTGATTCACACTGCCCAGTGTCCAAGACTTGTACCCTTCAATGACGTGTTAGGTGTACATAGATAGAGTGATAAAGCTCATTCGTATTTTTATTGCCATAAACATGCATGATAGTCTTTGATATGCTCTATAATCAACTGAATTTTTAATAACTAAAAGATGTTTATCTCTTTGTTTCAGAAGAAAGGTGATGTAAGGACTTGTGAATTAAAATCTGTAAGCATGTTCACATCCTCATTAGAGAGTACAACAAGAGTACAAAGCCATGATCATTTCTCTAAGTGTTAAGATAAAATTCAGCGAGAGAGATTGTATTTCCTCCTGACAAAGAGTGGCTGGAAGAACATCTGTTCCTTGCTGCCCAGAGCATCGCTCTTTCTCTCTCTCTTTTTTTTTCCTGCTTGGTCTGGGTATGGCTATGTGCACACATCTCTTGAAAGAGACTTCACATAAGTTGTATAATAAAATGGAACTCTTACTACTATGGAAAACACTGATTTTTAAAGAATTCATAATTTGTTTCAGGTAGTTAAAAGGGGTTTCAGGGAATTCCTACCTGAATGTTATTTCATATTGTGACACTAGTAATTGTACATGGCAATGCAAATTTTAAAGACTTGACAGGCCTCAATGAATTATGTGACATAGATAAATCTCCCATATGAGATAGACTTTAAATTGATGGTATCACACCAAGCAGTGAAAGAAAAGAACTACCAGCACTTATCCTTACAGGCTAATAGCTGCAAACGATTTTATGAATCATTAGTGTAGAGATGTGGTCCTACCCATTTTTAAAACCCAATGTAAAATTAACATATTTTGTCTGCAATATGATGTTAGTAGTTTTTGAGAGAAGAGGCCATCTGATGAATTAAAAATCTCCCAATTTTGTGCCACAGGATTTTTGATACTGTAATTAATACATCTATGACTAATTAGAATTTTTGACTGTTAAAGAACAAAGACTGACTGATTATGAGCTCAACATTGCTTACTGAATATCCCAAGATGCCGTACTTTTTGGATCATGACACATGAAATATATAGTTAAATTACAAAAAATCTTTTTATGGTGGTTCCTATTTGTGATATTTTACTAAAGCATAGAAATGTTGAAATTAAGCAAAACTAGACAACATCCTTTTGGTTAAGGTTAGGTAATTATTTTCCTTGTTTAGTTCAATTATACTGCTTTTCCTTTGGTAGAATTGGGTGAGTGTTCAAAGTGTTTTGTAGTGATTTCACTGTGCAACTACCATTAAAAGAAACATGAGCTGCGTGGTTAAATTAGAGCACGCTGCTTTGAAAACATACCCCACTATTTTCAACATATTAACCTACCAGCACCTGATAAAATTGGGCTCACATTCCTAATTTGAGAGTATGTTTGTAATGCATTTATATCCTTTTCATCCGAAGTTGGTACACAATGTAAATGGTAGCATAACATGGTAATGGACTCATCTATAGTACATGATGCCAATGTACATTTTAGAAATATTCCTGAAAAAGTCAAGGTTTAATGCATCTGGCCTGGTGAATAAATTGCAAAATGTGTCCAGTGGTCTTTGCTGTATTTCAAGAAGAATAATCTGAACTTGTTTCACCATTTTTTCCCTTTGTTTAATGTGCATGGCAGCATATCTTTACCTTTCTTTGAGCTCGCGAGGGTGTTTTTGCAATCAGTCCATTGAGTAGCATGCTCACTAATCAATTAACAAATAATTACTAAGCAGGGACTGTGAAGTAAAGCAATGTGCTGGCCTTCCCCTACACTTCACGGAACTCTCTATTTGACACTCTGATGCTTAGTAAATATTTACAACTTTGCATTTTTCTTTTAAATTGAAGATCAGAATTGCTAACAAGCGGACAACAGCCCTAATGCAAAATGAGGATATGGAAATAGGTACAATTAAAAACAGAGAAAACAGGTACAATTAAAACCATGGCCTTTGGAGCTAAGTCAAATTTAGCTCAAATTCTAGTTTTGTCACTTAATATGTGGGTGATCTTGGGCTAGTTGTTTAACCTTTCTCTACTTTAGTTTCTTCAGTGTAAAATCGGAATAATAGAATTACTACCAAGTGGTCTTTTGATGGTGACATGCATTTATGTAATGTACAGAGCTTAAAACTGTTCCTGGCAAAATGGAAGCACAATGAATGTGTTTTAACAATCATTTGTTGTTATTGACACTACCACAGACCTGGTTGTGGATACAGACCCGGATTTTAATTCTCTTCTCCCGTTTATTAGCTTTATGATATTGGGTATAATACAGCAAAGCACCATGTATGATCCATATTCACCTTATTCTTAGTGCATCGATTTTATCATACTTACTCATTTCTTATAGCTGTCTGAAGTTTGCTGTTTCTTCTAAATATTGGTAGAAATAACGACCTTGTTGTTTTGAGGAATGAGTGGAAATATGTGGTAAATCACTTAGGGCCATATTGGCCTGATGTAGCTCAATTACACAGGATCAGAGACTAGGATTTCCCCAGGCCACTATAAGAGGCACCTCGTATCAATACCCATAGTGTAAAGGTGATAATCACACTGTTAAAGCAGGGAAAAACACTCAATGGTGAGTCAATATGGCTGACAGTGCCTTCGGGTCATTATTGCTACCGTTTATTTTCATCTTCATTACACAGATGTTGTCTTCATGGAACCATATATTGTATAAAACCTATGTCCTTGAGTCCTTAAACTGATCCATGGCTTTAATGTTAAGTATATTTATTATTATCACTTTATGTTTTAAAATTCTTTTTTTTAAGATTTTATTTATTTATCTGACAGAGACACAGCGAGAGAGGGAACGCAAGCAGGGGGAGTGGGAGAGGGAGAAGCAGGCTCCCCACTGAGCAGGGAGCCTGATGTGGGGCTCGATCCCAGGACCCTGGGATCATGACCTGAGCTGAAGGCAGACGCTCAGTGATTGAGCCACCCAGACGCCCTATATTTTAAAATTCTTGAAGGTTGTGTAGACTAGTAAATATACACAAATACTTGTGTGCCTGTCTATGTGTGTGTGACTTCTAAATTTTGGGAATGTCTGTAACTTTATAATTTCTCAACAATTTAAAGTCAAGACAAGACTGTTTCAATTACTTAATTAGGGAAACATTGTGTAGTTGACCTTAAGCAGTAGGTCATTTTAAGTGAAATTTGAAAAAATAAATACTACATTTAATAAAGGTAGTGTATGCATATAAAGCATAGAATTGGTTCTCATATATGATTGCTCTTAGCTAAGAATTCTACATTAAATCAGGAAGTTTTTGCTTTAATTTAGTGAGAAAAAATCAATTCATAATCCACATAAGTTTTCATTACATAGTTAAAAAGAAAAAATATTCAGTGAAATTAAAAGCATATAACAAACTAACAATCTATCCTTTTAATTTTGTATGGGTTCATCTTTAAAGCCACATTAAATCTTTATTTCTTTAACAAAACTAACTATACCTAAATATTAAGCCACAGTGCTCTATTCTAACATAAAAAATCATCAAACTTTCACAGAATTATTTTATCAACACCGCTCCTAATATGGGAGAAATAACGGGTTCCTTGACAGTTATATAAATTATAATAAAATATTTATAGAAAAAAATGCATATAAAAATACATTCTTTAAAAAGTTATATTTTGCATCTCTACTGATTCTAACTGGAAGACTCAAATTTGTAATAATTGAAAAAAATAATTTATTGGATTAAAATACTATCAGAAGTACAATATCACCAGAGCACATGAGTCTAGGTCAAATTTTGTCTGGTAATTGCAGCTAGTCATCACAAACTTTTAAAATTTAATTTGATTTCAGCAAGTACTCCTGTTGTGAGCCTGAGGTCTCTAAGCCTACCCAACTGGATGGCCCTGGTCTGGCTCCCTGATACTCACCTCTTTGAATAAGAAATTTCTTTTTTAAATATGTCCATAAAGTTATTTTAAAGTAATATTCATTTATAACTTTTTAATGGATCTAAGATCTTTTAGTATCCTTTTTTCTTTCTCTTTTGCACAAAACTGAAGATTTTTAAACCCATACTTTAGGCATTTTAAGGTTTCCCTGAAAGAAAATTAGACTAGAGATTCTTTTTAATTTTAATTAATTGTCTTTTATAGAATAAAAACATTAATTCTGAGGTTTTATATTTATAATTCTAAAAAATATGTACCAATAAAAGCTAAAAGCCCTAGGATATTATTCCCTCTCCTACAAAATGAAACAACTATGTCCTTTTTGATAGGGTTTTTAAGACAAATAAATGAAACTATGGGAGCATTTATATATATCATTACCTTTATTGATTATGGCAGGCAGAATAATGGCCTTCCCAAAAATGTCCATGTTCTAATTTGAAGAGCCTGTGAATATGTCAGTTAAAAGGCAAAGGGGAATTGAGATTGCAGATGGAATTAAGTTTTTCAATCAGCTGACCTTACAGCAGGGAGATTATTCTAGATCATCCAGTAGGCCCAGTGTGATCATAAGGGTCTCAAAAACAGAAGAAAGGAAGAAGTCAGAGTTGGGGGAAATGTAACTAACAAAGATCAGCGTGATACTAAGTGAGGACTCAACTAGCCATTCCTGGCTTTGAAGATGGAGAATGGGGCCTTGAGCAAAGGAAAATGCAGCAATAGAAAACTAATTCAGTCTTGTTATTATACAAATTATTATTTTCTATGCTTCTCCCTGTTATAAAATTCCAGGGAGTTTCAAACATATGGATTTCTAGATATTTGGGCTGTGTCACTAATTAGCTATGTTATTCTGGCCTATGTGACTCTGCTTCAGTGCTGTATATGTATGATAATGCCCTTTCAGCTGCCACTACCACTCAGAGATAAGAGCATGATCAAGGCAACTTTGAGACGTTGGCAAAGCTTAAGTTCAATCATTATGCATGGGAGCTAATTATTTTCAGTACTAGGGGTAAGATCATAAATGTAAGAAGATCCATAATGTAAGGCTGAAAGAATTATAGAAACAAGACATAAAAGTATATGTTATTCTGGATTGTGGACAATTAATTGTACTAGGTCATAATGTCCTACTGTAGGGCAATAGAGGGACGTGTCAAAGTTTCCTTGATGATATCATTAGATCTAGGGTCATTGAAAATATTTTCTTACCAATTTTATTTTGCTCAGTTTCTGATACTCCCTATTCCCGTCAGCATGCAAAATATATGATATATGACATATACGTGCATATATATGTTACATACGTGTATACTTACATACTCATACATAGACTCATAACATGTGTTTAATATAACATCTAGACACAAAACATAAAATACTTGTGTGATTCCCTGATTCTATAAGCTCCTTTTTGTAATCCACAAAGCACAATAGAGTTTTGTAAATTTGCAAAAGAGGCCATGATTATGTTCATAAAGAGAATGGATTTATTTCTCTCAATTATGGAATATTTTTTTATGAGATGAATCATTCAGAATACACCTCAGGCCTCTCACAAATTAGCCTGTTGTTGTTAGCTGGCCAGTATTACATTAACATCTCAACTACCTGGAGGGTACTTAGCAAACAACCATACTCTGGAAAATAGAGGAAAAGATAGAATAGACAAAAATGGTCTCTGAACATGTGCACTTATTCATGGGGAAAACCCTCTACACAGGGATTCATTTAGATTTCCTCTCGTAAAATTTGACTTTAGAAAATTTGGTTATCTTAGTGTCCGACACATAAGTCATTTTAATAAATTGTAAAAAATTTAGGGACAGTAAGGATATTGCTAAGTGGGTGTACACCGAAAAGTGCACAAAGTTATCATTGACTGATTGTCAGTAAGACACAGAGAAAGAAAACCAGATAACACAGACCTTAAAATAGCAGTGTGGAATAATTAACACTGGGGCAAGCATCAGGCTGCATCTCAAAATCATCGAAGGCAATGGTCCCAGTGTAAACATTGATACCCTAAGGTTAACCTTGAGTCATCAAGAAGTTAAATTACATTTAGTCTCCTTTGTTTCAGAAGGCAAGAAGTATAAATTGATTTTAGAAAGACCTTCACCTATGGTACTGACATTTCTTGTATGTCTATATAATGGGCAAAACACTGCCAAAGGCACTTTGTGGATATCATCTCAATGAATCAATGGTAAGAATAAAATAAACTTGTAAGACAAAATAAAATAAATTGTGCTGAGTTGTTTCTTTTGCCTCTCTGCTCCATGTTTCTCCTCAAAGCTGGCAACTACATTCTCCAAGCTACTCTCCCAAGCTTCCTGATAGGCACTGCCAGTTGGAGTCACTGCCAAGAGATTGGGACATGGACGGAAGATGACAACTTTTTTTTTTTCCTCTCCTAGTAGAACCTCCCAATAGAAGCAGACAGTGAATAAAGAGCAATTGGGTGTATTTGTAGGCTTCAGCGAGGTCCAAGTTTGACCACACTCAGGGAATGCAGGCTCCGAGATTTCTGCTCAGAGGCCACCATGGGTTTCAACAGTCACAAGGGAGTAGAGCTCCTGTTAACTAGCAGGCCAGCAGCAGACACTGGCTTCTGGTCCAGAAGCAGTAGCAGATTCCTGGTCTTTACGTAAGCAACCCTTATTTTACTATTGTTACCCTGGGCCCCCTCCATTTCTTCTTTCCATCCTTTAAGGCTTTTAAACACTTTTTAAACCAGTTCCCTGTTAAAACTCTTTCTGCTTGAATTTCTAGCACAGTTTCTGTTTTGTGACAGAACACCAGTAAGTTAAAAAAATTGTGATTTAAAATATAGTTTTTTATTAAAATAATAAGATGGTTTAAATATAAATAAAATTAAAATATGATTTCTGTTATTAAAAAAAGTTTAATGTGTCCAAGCAAATTCAGCCATCTAACAGGACTCACCAAGTAAAACTTACGGTTCAATCTTAGCATTGGTACTTCCTGAAATTAAAAGAATGGTTTGCAAAATTGTCGACAAATTTCTTCTTAACAATAAAAATGACTTCAATAGTTTTCTGGGGACTGTAATGCCCCGAGCATTGACTCCAGTCATTTCATAGTATGGCTTGAGGAAAAAGAAGAAAAAGTAGATACAGGTACAACATCATTCCTGAATCCTCCGGCATCATTAGCAAGTGACAGTGGATAAATAGCTTCCACCCAATTATGTCATCCTTCCACAAACCACGTTCATTCCCCAAGTCAAACAGCATGCAAGTTTTCAGTAAGTGGGATCCATGAGCATACTACTACAAGGGCCTATGTGGAGTACTCAGATGTTTCATAATCATGTTTATTTTTCTTTCTTTATGTATTTTTGTCTTTGACAAACTGAAATGTTGGGTCACAGAAATGTGAAATAAAAATTACTTAAGAAGCCAGTTTTCATTTTTGCGAAGAATAGCGTTTTCACTGGGGGGGTGGCGGTGGAGAAAAAGGCTGTTAGGAAAATGATCCATTTTTATTAACAGGGGCAAGGTGAGGCATTAATGTGCTGAATCGATGTCTGTATAATTGATTTCCTCTTCTTGGAGGTTTCGTCTTTTCCATCTCCTAAGACTATAGTTTACATTGAAAATATTCCCTTGAGAATTGAAGATTGAAATCATCCATTTTGAGAAGCTGAAATTACTAAAATAATGGCAAAGATATATACTGCCACTCTTCAATTGCATTTGCAATAGAGAGTTTTTCTTAGTTTATCTAGAAACCATCCCTGAAGTTTGTGGTGATCAGTACAAACAATCAAATAATAGGGAGAGAGTGTTGAATGACTACCATGTACAGAGAAGTATGATGACATGCAAAGTCATAGGCTTTGTTGTCAGTCAACCTGAGTTTGAATCTTCCTTCTGATTCTTCCTACCTATGTGAGTTAGGTCAAGTCATATAAGTGCTCCAAGTCCATTTCCTCAGTTCTAAAAGAGGAGCAGAATATTTATCGAGACACATGATTAAAGCTGGTGTATACAGACTGCTCAGCATTGCGTTCTCAACTACCTAAATAAGCAGGGTGATTTCATATTATAAATATAATTATATAGTATATATGTGGATGTACATATAAATACTTTCTGTGTGTGTGTGTGTGTGTGCATGTGTATGCATAGTAGGTTGAAATATTTGACTTGCTTATATTGAACTGTTTTTGACCTATAAAAATATATATCTTCCATTAAGGGAAATGTAATTTCTTACAAAAAGACTTCACAGGGCATAGAATTTTTGCCAGTCATTAAAAATAAACTGGACATTGTTTTTCCTATGTTAAGAGTGATAACAATACACTGGCCCCAAGTGTGAATGGCATTAGATGTGTAAGGATTTTAGAGATTTTTTCCATTAAAACCCCAGGTAAAGGTCTGTTTTTTTTTAGTCACGGTTGATCTAGAAATGTTAAAAAATAAATAATTGTTTTACAAATAACATTTAGATAGTGACAAAAGGTGTTAAACACTATGTGGAAATAAATGATTCTCTTGTAACTAAATGTTAAATGGAAGACGAAGTTAACCCCCTTACAATACTCAAACACAATGAACAAATAATTTGCAGTCTTCATAATGATGTCATGGAAAATTTAGAACATTCACCCTGAAAACTTAAATGCTAAAATTAAAAATAGGTAAGGATCAATGTGCCAAATACCCAAAGACCACTAAATCTTTTAAGTGTCATTGGAAAGGTAGCTTTGAAAGACCATATTGACTGACTTAGCTTTAAGTAGAGTTGCACTAATTATAGAAAATTGCCACCTATCTTAGTTTTCAGTAAAGCGTTATATGAGTCCAAAGGAATGACAGTCAATTTAGTACAACAGACAGTAAGCTACCACACACACACACACACACACACACACACACACACACACACACACACCACTCTTAATTGTTGTAATGTATGCATTTAAAAAGCATTGATTTTTAGTTTGTTGGCTTAATTGTTGTCCTCTTAACCATGAACATGAACATGAACATCCTCTACTACATTGTTGGGAATATCCTAGCTCTGCATGTGTGAGACTACAAGGATTGTCTAATAGTAAAGTTCAGCTTAGTGGGTTTAAACACTGAGATAATTATTTTCTTTATAAAGAAGGCCTGTCGATTTCAATGTGTTAAAAATAAGGACTGTTGCATCAGGTAAGAACTAGCAAGGGAAATTTAATGTTCAATTTGAGCAAAGATGACTGCTACAAATTAATTTTTTAAAATCATAAGGAGCTATTTTAATTCCATTTTATTTTATTTTATTTATTTTATTATTTTTTAATTCCATTTTATAGAAGTACTCCATGTATGATATTTTGATGATATTATACTCCATGTAAAATATTTTTATATATTAAATTCTTAGATATTATTTAGGTTACATAAAGTACATATTCTTTCATAGTGCTTTAACTTCTGGTCAGACTATTGTCTTGAATCACTTTTTTACAAATATGCTATATCTTTAGTTTACCTGATTATAAACTTAATGCAGCTTTTTAATTGCTGTAATATAGCTGGGCAAATTTGTTTTACTTCAGAGGATAAAAGAAGGTCTGTTGGCATCGATATTTTAAGATAAAACTTGAAAACATGTACTGTAATTGAAAACACTGGATAGTCACAGTTTATTATTTTTATTATTTAATTTTTTTCTTTCTTTCTTTCCTTTCTTTTTTATTTATTTGAGAGAGAGAAAGAGAGAAAGTGCGCATAGGGGACGGACCGAGGGGGCAGGAGGGAGAGAATCCCAACCAGGCTCCATGCTCAGCAGTGGGGAGCCCAATGCAGGGCTGGTTCTCATGACCTGAGCTGAAATCAAGAGTTGGATGCTTAACCTACTGAACCACCCAGGCGCCCTGGATATTCACAACTTTTAAATAACTATGGAATTTCAGCATGTAAGGGAAAATGTAAGCATCTAATCAAGAGATTTAATTCCATACATAAATCTATAGAAGAAAAAATGAGTTATGATCTGTAAATTGATTATTTCCATGATATATCTGCTAAAAGTAATATAATTGCTAGATGAAAATCAAATAACTTAAAAGAATATGAAATACAGAAGCTGTCATATATTTATATATCAAAAATAAATTTTCCTCAAAAATATGTACCTTAATGATTTCAGTGTTTAATTTAGTTTTGTTTTCTTGTGAATGGTGATACTTGACTTTCTTCTTTCTCTGATACTGAATTATTTCATGACTCCAGCTTTTGAAGTCATCAGAGGAGAAGAACATGGGGCTCGTTAAAATAAGAATATGAGTAAAGTTACTGCCTTTGTAACAAAAAAAGTTACTAAACTAGTATCTGTTATGCAAATCGTTACCATTCGTAAGTTATTCATTATATGGCCAATGGAAGCAAAACTGATATAAAATGAGACCCAAGTAATCTGTTGTTTTATTTCTTTTTTAACCGAATGCAGAGAATGTTCAGGAGAGTTTCAGAAAGAAGGGGGATGTTACAAAATGTTTAGTTACACTGAAGTGGAGAAACAGTTTCACAAATCATTATTATGAAAATTTATCATTTTGAAGAAAATTAGTTTGTTAATATAGGTATTAAAACATAATGACTGCTGATAGGTGAAATTCTTATCAAATAGATTTTTATACACATCCATTCAAGGATTCTATTAGAAATACGTATACAATTTATAGGCCCTTATTAATATTGGATAATTATAAAGCTATTATATTAATAAAGAAATGTGGAAATGCCCCAAAGTGGGAGAACAGACTAGAGGGAAATGAGGAGAGTTTCAGAATTTAAAAGAGTTCTTTTGCGATTGAGTAATTTTAAGAGGCAATCTTATGCTAATACAGCTCAGTGAAATTATGATTATAATCAAGGGAAAATGGGCCGCTCTAACCATGAGCACTAACTGAGGAACACCAGAGCCCCTTGCAGATACTATCACATCTATATGAGACTACAACAGTCTTCCTGGGAGATAAGTGAAGGCAACTTTGAAATAAAGGATCTCTTACACCAAGAGATGAAGTGATTCATCAGGGCACATCGGGACTCTATCATGATGGAAACATAACCCAAGACAAGTTACATAGATCAAAAACTAGAATTACATTGTAATTCTGTGAATTTCTACAAACTCCAGGATCACAAGGTAATGTTAATAAGGATGCTTAATAAATACTAGTCATAAATAAAGTAAATAGGTTTTGTTTTTTATAATATATAGATTTTTAACATTTTAGAAACCAACAGTCTCTGCTAAATATGGGTCAATTACTGCTTTAATCCATTCCATAACCAGAGTCCTCTGATTTAATAAAGAGAATAAGGGAAACACACAAGGAACCAATAATACATTCACAAGCTGAACAACACTTGTTAGATATGGTCTGTTTTATTTTTTCTAAATTACCTTACATTTAAATAATAACAATATTGTTCTTTATAATATTAGAGTTTGGCAAAACTAATCTTTCTTTTCAGGTCTTTATTTTGTATAGTTAAATTTCAAGGGCAGGGTTTGTAATTTGATTTCCAGAGTGGGATATTGATTCTACACCCTTGAGCTTTTTTTAGTTATAGGACAAATTGATCAGCGACATTTAACTGATTTACTCTGGGGCAGATAATCAGCAAAGGAATAAGAAAGTTGAGGGATGAGAACTAAAAGTAATTCCTGTTCGTAGACCACTTACATAACATACATATTTGATTAACTATGAAATCATTACTTTGCATGAAAATCATTTTTTTCCTATTCATTTAGACAGTCTAAAAGAAAATTATTATATTTACTTTGCCTGAAAATAATGGTAGTCTTAATCATACACTAACAGTGAAACAAGAAATCTTATGCATCAATTAAATAAAGTACCCAATTCAGAAAGAAGGGATATGATAAGTATTATTTTTATCAAAGCTTGATGAAATTAGGGAAAATAAATCTTATATAAAACATCCATAGAATTTGTGGTAAATGTGCTAAAAAAAATCCCTGCTGGCTGAAGTTTTTCCCAAACCCTAAGCTCTACAGATACAGAGAGAAAAAGAAAAAAAAGGGGGGGGAATACAAAAAAGAAAAAGAGGAGATTAAATCAGCCTTGTACCAGGTTTTATAAGGTTAATTAATTGTTGCTAATTACAACATGCCACAACAAGAGACAGAGCTTTGTCAAAGATAATGCAGTAGGGAAGAATAAGGAGAAAACAGAAGTGTTTGTAAATTTGAACTTTTAGAAGTTACCCTCTACCTTCTTGTGCTTAAGATGCAAAAAAACCACAAACAAACAAACAAAAAGAAAAAACAAACCCCAAAACAAAAAACATTAGGAGAAGCATACATCCTAAAAAAAAAAAAATGCAATTAAGTGGTTTTTTAGTTACTCTGTAATTATATACATATCAGCCATTAAAAATTTGACAATTTGTTTATTTGATCAATGTAATAGTCAAATTCTTTAATTCAGTCTCCTGAATTCATTTCGAGCATAATAGACACAATCATAACCTAAGTATATTATCACTCAACTCTAGTATCATTTTCACACTGTAGATAAGAGTAATGGTGAAAAATAACATTTATGAAAGCTAATGATGTGTCTGACATTGTTCTAAGAGGGCTTTAACTCATGTAATCTCCTCCAAAACTAATGAAGTAATTAATACTATTATCCCTCTTTTACAGGTGAAGAAACAGAGACACAGAAGGGTTAGATAGTGACCCAGGTCATGAATGATAAGTGGTAGAGCAGAGATTTGAACCACTGTATCCTACTGTAACAACAACTTCATTGCATGCATCTCAAAAACAGATATTGAAAGAGATGCCTTTATTTTCATGAAGATCGACTACAATTGAAAAACTGTTGCTCATTTTCTAGTTTGGCCAATGTGATCATTCAGGACAATTTTAGAGAAGTAGATTCAGAAAGGAACTCACTTTTTGAGTCCACACCTACTTACATATTCATAACTTAAATAATATGTTGCTCTGAAAAGGGCCAGTGTATGTCCCCTATTTAGAAATACCCAAAGCTCTTCCAAGGCAAGGCAACAATTCATGTTTCCATTCCCAAGATTAGATTATATGTTAGAAGTAAACATTTATTAATTAATGTATTTCTGAGAAAAAATTTAGTGGGGATAATTATAAACTTAAGAAAAAGGGGTAAACCTAAAGAAAATAATGGTAGCCAATCCAGCAGACTGTTAACTATTCTTTTTTTTATTATATTTTACTATGTTATGTTAATCACCATACATTACATCATTAGATTTTGATGTAGTGTTCCATGATTCATTGTTTGCATATAACACCCAGTGCTCTATGCAATATGTGCTCTTTTTAATACCCATCAGCAGGCTAACCCTTCCCCCCCCCACCCTCCCCTCTAGAGCCCTCAGTTTGTTTCTCAGTGTCCATAGTGTCTCATGGTTCCTCTCCCCCTCTGATTTCCCCCCCTTCATTTTTCCCTTCCTACTATCTTCTTCTTTTTTTTTTTTTAACATATAATGTATTATTTGTTTCAGAGGTACAGGTCTGTGATTCAAGTCTTAACACAATTCACAGTGCTCACCATAGCACATACCCTCCCCAGTGTCTATCACCCAGCCTCTCCAGTGGGTGGAGGAGACTCTTGAAAGACATACTTTAGAATAATTGGCAAAATAACAGATGAATATATTTGCAATGCTTATTTCTGTATGATTAGATATATATTTATTAGTTATTTATATAAAAGTATAAATGTAAAGAAAGCAGCATATACTTTTAAAAAATGTGGTAAAATATACATAGCAAGATTATTTATCTACTTTTAAGTAAATATTCAGTGGCATTAGATACATTCACATTGTACAGCCATCACCACTATCATCTCCAGACATTTTTCATTAACATCTGCTTTGAGAAATGAAAGAATGTACTAAGAATTTAAGGCTTCAGGTGGTTAGCTCCAAATTGTAGATCTAAACATTTACTTTCATTTCCCTGTGGAAGAAGAAACCCAAATTACTTAGGTCTACATGATCTTCGCTGATTCCTAATATCTCTGCTATGTGGTCATTTATCCTTTGCAAACAAGAAATGAAGTTTCTACTTAGAGTTTTTCTATTTTCATAATTTAAATGCTCCCAGAACTTCATATCAAAGTTATAGTCATTTCAGTTCAGAAGAAGCAATTCTAATTCGTTAGAGTTGCAAAGCATTGGGGGATTCACTGAGGTGAAGCCTTTTCTGTACACAGGAAGTTATCATTTTTTACTATGACTCATAATATAATACAAAAGAAACTCCTTAAAATATTATGCTTTTTAAAAAGTGTATTCTGTATTTTAGATGATTTCTGTATTTTTTAAAAAGTGTATTCTGTATTTTAAAAATACACTTTTAAAAAGTGTATTCTGTATTTTTATTTGGGTTAGCTGTTTGTACTTGAACAGATTAAAGTTGTTGGCAATAGTAATGAAATGAGTGATAATGATAGCAGGTTATATAGATAAATAAGTCAACACAGAAGAACCTGAAACTCTCACTGAATTTTTACCTGTCTGATCTAATTTACCATAAAGAAAATAAACTTGAAGAATCCTACTAGGAAAAACAGTGTGCTTTTTGTTTCATTTTTTGTGACTAACATATCTCTGAGTTGAATATTTTTTAAAAAATAGTACACAACACAAAAACATGTAAATTCTCTGTCTACTTCCGCCTTTGGAAATAATTTGACATGTCCATTAGTTTCTTGAAATTGTCCTTTATGAAGTAATTTGAAGGAGAAAGTGTTGAAATCACATTACCCTTCCTAAACCAGACTATACAATTGTGAAACTTTTTGACTGCTATGTCCTGGCACTAAACTCCAAAGTTTTAAATCTCCTCTGTGTCTTTGCAGTTGAAAATAGGTTATTTGCCAATAACCTTTTTTTTTTAAGATTTATTTATCCATATTGCCAAAATTCAAACTATTAACCTGATTTGCTATTTGTCTAAATGTTAAAGCTTGGTTCCAAATATATTCAATCACATGCCATCTTGGTATTTTTAACTAAATAAAAGCATTTTATTCTTCCATCATTGTCCTCAGCCTCCTTCTAGGTATTGCCAATTCCTTTAGCTCAGATTTGAATCATATTTCAGGCTTCAGAGTAGATTTATATTTGTTCTGCTTCTTTATTAATGTATCAATGGAAACTAGAATATTCATTCACATTTAATTAATAATTTGCATTAATAGTAAACTTATTTTTTCAAATATTTTCCCAAAGAAAACCTTGTACTAAATCTCAGCAAAACATCAATATGTGTCCAGGCATCTGAGTCTTTAGTATGTTTTTGTACCGTATAAGGTAATAAAACCATTGTTTTTAAAACTCAACCAGTAGCCTGCTTTAGGTTTATAGCCAACATTCCCGAATAATGTATTTATAAATCCATTTTTTGGCCTTCACTTTCTTGTGTAGAATGTATACTGAAGTGAATATTTTGGATAAGTGTTTTAAAAATTACATTCTGTTGAGCTTGTGCTTTTAAGACTTGTGTTTTATCAATAACCAAATCTTGATAAAGGCATTAAAAGAAAATACCACCATAGCAAAATTCCCCACATAGGCATTGCATGAATGGACACTCAGCTTTCTAAAGACCCAACGGTGGCAGAGTGGAAAGTTAGGATTAAAAGGCCCCTTTGCTGTGGGGGTGGTTGTTAATGATCTTTTTCTTGGATATCCTGTCTTCACATATCTATTTTAGACCATAATTACAACTCATTTGCCAACATAATATAATTAATTGTTCTTTCTTGAGCAGGTCCTTTCAAAATATCTTATTCCTTCAAAACAATCAAGACTTAACTATAAGAGATATTTCTTGGTATTCTCAAACCATATTCCTTGTTTTTTTCCTCTTCCGATCTTCCTTATGTGCTATTGTTGATCTAGATAAGTCCTAGTAATAATTCAAAACTCATTTCAGATGTTTCTCTTTCAGCAAGCCCTTCTTTGCCCATCTTCCACCCGCCACTGTGTCAGGCTAGGCTAAATGGGCATGTGTATCTTTCTATTGCCATTGCCACATTGTATATTTTTAGTAGCTGTTTTCTGACTGCCTTCTCCATATCTCTCTGTGAATGCTATCAAGCATGTGTTTTTTTTTTTAAGATTTATTTATCCATTTACTTGAGAGAGAGAGAATGAGAGAGAGAGAGAGCATGAGGGGGGAAGGGTCAGAGGGAGAAGCAGACTCCCTGCCGAGCAGGGAGCCTGATGGGGGACTCGATCCCGGGACTCCGGGATCATGACCTGAGCCGAAGGCATCGCTTAACCAACTGAGCCACCCAGGCACCCTACTTTTATAGTTTGTTCTCACTGTTTTAAAATATGCTATTATTAAAAAGAGAAGTCCCTTGGAAGGATTATTTATTTCATTAATTTGTTTATTGAAGTAACTTTGTTACCTTATGACACTAAGTTACTAATTCTGACAATAGGTAGTGGCTGCCTACAGTATATTGTGTTATGATAGATTGAGTCAGTACCTGGGGGCTCAATAGGAGATTGTTATAACCACGTATGATGTCTGCCATTGAAATGGAAAAGAGGAGAAGTAGATTACATGGTATCCCTGACCTGATGGAACAGTCAGATTAAGTCATGTATTGGGGCTAAAAAGAATAATGATAATGGGAGAACAATTTATGTTAGAGAATGGGAATCTATAGAACAGAAGAATGAAACCCAGTGAAGAATCCTGGGCATCCAAGAAATAACACGAGGTGTGTGTGTGTGTGTGTGTGTGTGTGTATGTGTGTGTGTAACAGAATTGAGGAAAGGAAAATAGCAAAATATCTATAGGAAAACTAGCTATTTCTCAATTTTGTCTTCAATTTTTTTTCAACCTCTGTCTACTTATTTGTGCTGTACCATGCCTCAACTACTATCTCACCCAAAAATGTCTCCCACAATCATCCTATGATTAAAAACCCTTCTACATTAGATTGCCACAGAAAATCATTGACTTTTCTATTCCCTATTCTAGCACACAACTTAGTGTTTTCATTTTTTCCTCTCTCAAACTAGCTACATTTATTCTTAAATGTGAATGAAATTAGTCATAACATCAGCTCTCTGAACATATAATCTTGCTGCAATGTGGCAGAAATGCAAATGAAATGTAAAGCTTATTTAGCATAAAAGAAAATGGATGCTCCTTTTCAAATACTGTATTGTTCTAAATAAAAACGTTATTGTTCATAAATCTTCTCAAACTAAGTTTTGAAGTCAATCTGTCTTGTCCATAGAATTGGCTTTATTTTCAGGCAAACAGGATTCTGTGATGTGAATAACTAAGGTGAAAGACTGTGAGACAGTGCAGGTTCTGATGATTGTTCAAGCAATTCAATGCAAATTTGGGGTTAAAGTACAAGTGTTTGTTCCCTGAGATTACAAATACATAATACTTGAATAGTTCCTACTGCATTTTTTCTATAAGAATATCATGATAACAGAGTTGTCCCCATAAAGAAAAATTAGGTGTGATTTTAGTGTTCAAACATAATTAAGAATGGAAATATTTTAAGTGGCCAGTGCTATTTGCACTATTACAGTTTACATGGTCTGAAGTTACCTGATGTATTGCTAAAGACTTCCTCCTCAATGGATAGATAGACAGATAGATAGATAGATAGATAGATAGATAGATGATAGATAGATAGATAGATAGAGGCAAGTTCTCATCTCTAATGCTTTGGTTTTATCATGAAGTGGGCAACCTCTATATTTTGTGTTTTTTGTGGCTTTATATAGATCTGCATCATACATTTTTCAAACTCTACATTTTGGCAATTAAAAAAGTCATCTTCTTTGGTGTCTTCTTCTAAACTAGATCTCCAAAGAATTTGGACCATGACTTTACATTTCAGTCAACCATTAGCCCAGTGGAGTCTTCAGATTAATTTCCACTTGCACACATATGGAGAATTAGACTGATTGAAAAATATCTATAACCTGTGGCCCAGGCATTTCTTCCAGGGAGGGGTTCTCGGTTAATTAGGGAAAGACTATCTACCAGAAAAAAATCAGGAGCTTAATACAAAAAAATAATTCACTTGGCCAAGTAACATTCCAACATGATTATTTCGGGTTGCTGGATCTGTGGGAGACTCTGCTTTGTGCAGTCATTCAAAGACCCAGGAGAATGGAGGTTCTGCCAATGTCAAAGATTTGAATTCCAGGGTCTCCCTGGTGGAGGAGGGAGATACCCAGCAAACAAAGGAAAGGGGGGAAAGCATGAAGGTGTACCCGTATCTTAATCATGTTGACTCAGAAGAGACAGGCATCACTTATGTTCATATTCTTTTCATGAAAACTACTCACGTGGCTGTGCCAAGATACAAAGGGAACTTGGAAATGCAGTCTTTGGCTGAGCAGCCACTTCCCAGCATTAACTCTGCATCATGAAAGGAGAATAAAAAGCTTTGACTGACAGCTAGACATTTTTGTCACAGTCCCTTATTCGAATAAATCTATGTGATCTCTTTGGGAAAGCAGAATAATATCCTGGCAATACTAGTTACCCAACTAGATAATATATTCAGACATCATTGAATGTTGCAACAGCATTCTATGAGATTTCCATGCTTCCATACTTGTTCTTTCTACTGTCCATTCACCAAATAGCAATTAGAATGGTATTTGAAAAAAATACAGATCAGTTCATTAAATCTCTGTTTTTGATCATCATTAGTCTCCTTGGAGATCGAATAAGATGCAAACTTCTAACCCAAGTTATCAGGGAGTAGTTATCTGGCCCTGCTTAACTCTCTACTCTGATATCCAATCCCTGTCTCCTTTGTTCTCTATATTTTAGCTATGCTTCTTTCTGACTGATGTCCATTTCAGAAATTATGCACTTACTATGACTTACGCCTTAACTGCTCTTTCTCCAGATCATCACGTTAGACTTCTCATTCAGGTTGCTGCTCCAATGTCCGATCCTCAGACAGGTCCATCCTGGGCATACTAGCTAAAGGAGTAAGCTCACTATCAGTCACTTTATACCATGACCTTGTTTGATTCTCCTCCTTACACTCATCAGTCCTATGATATATCATATTTATAATTAATATTTTATAACTGACTTTGGCCTTAGATGGCCTATTCTGACCTCTCATTTTATGATGAGGAAACAGACTCAAATCACTACTGACTTTCTTAAGGTCGTATAGATATTAATGACAGAGCTGAGACCCAGAAGCCATTAAATATTTCCAACATTTACTTTATAAAATAACTTGGAGAATGTAAGATGTAATAACTTTATATTGGCCTGAATGGATTGGCATTTCTTTTTCAGACGAAGGAAGCCTGCTGCTTGTTAACAAATAATAGGTAGGATATAGCTTTCAAATAAATACCAGATTGAGAGCCAAGTGAAATGTAAAAGTGGACATAGTACATAGCCGTGTGTTCCAATATAGAAGTCTCTAGCTATAGGAGGCCATTTAAATTTAAATTAAGTAAAATTAACAATTCCTCAGTCACGCTAGCCAGATTTCAGTTATCCATAGCCACATGTGGCAAATGTCTAACATATCAGACAGTTCAGAGAACATTTGAAACATCCAGAAAGTTCCATCTGATGGTGTTGACCTGTAGGTTGTCTTATGCGCCCATCTGGTTTATTTTTCTTGATTTTGAATTCCATAATTCCCTTGTTCTTCCTAATAATTTATTCTTAGAACCATTTTCTCTACTGAACGTCAGAGGCTGACTTTCAACAAAGTAGTTGTGGTGAGGTGGGGGGGGTATAAATCTCTGTGAAAGATGATCCTCATAGTTTGTTTTAATTTCTATTTTGATGACAGTTGGTGATTTTCTTACACTGTTGTGGAAAAAAATGTAAGAACTTAAACTCACATGATTGTACACACCCTTCCCAGGACATTATATCATAACATTGGGGAGCTGCCTAATAAGGTTGCCTACTGTGAGGTGAGAAGGGATTTTTCATGCTATTCCTTTACCTTTATTCTACTTGCTGTGTGCCAGGGACACGATTACCAATTTATTACCTGTTTCCAAGGTAATGAGTATCATCCCTGACCTCTCAAGGGCACTTGCTAGTGAATCAAGGATAAGCAGCCCAGTTTCTTTCTCTCAGGCTCTGTAAATGGTGACGCTCCTGTTTGTCTCACATACTAGAGAGGAATAATTTAGGATAGTCAATGATTTCGACTATTGTTTCAGTTATGCAAGGTGACCTCAAATATAAAGTGGTTTTGTTTATTATTCCTCTTGAGCAAAATAGATTAATGAGGTCATATGGGAGAGCATAGATGACAGAGTAAAAACCAATTACAAGAACTGGAAAATCATGTCAGACTTAATATTCTTCCGATAATGGGCATAATGATCACTGTCATTTTCCAAGCTTGGATTTGCATGGCTTGCACTCCAGATGCAATTTTTTTTCTGATGCAATATAGTAAATAGTTCTGAGGTAGTTTCTGAACTGTAGCATTTGTATCCCAATAGTTAGGCTTTGCCTAAGTATGTTAAAATGATTCAAATAAAAGATTTCCTGGTATGTCACTCATAAAAAAATGAATGTTGTATTTCCCAGTGTGTAATTTAAAGTGGAACATTGACTAATTCCAGAGGAAATACCCAAGATGGCGAAAAAACTGATAAGAGGATTGAATCTGAATATGAGGACAAGTAGAAGGAAACAAGAATGCTTATCCTGGATAATAGCAATCTGAGAAGGGACATGATAAGGTTTTTAACATGTTTGTGAATCCATCATGAAAAGGTGATTCTACTTAATCTTTATAATTTCAAACATCTAAAATATGATAAACAGATGGAAATCACATGGAAATAGATTTTACATTAATATAAGTGTTCAGTGTTGGTGGGGTCATCTTGCTATGAAAAACTTTAAAAACTTGCTTTTAAAAACTGTTTTCATCTAAGCAGAAGTTAAGTTCTGGTTATTAGGAAATTTTGAAGTATTCATTTTTTGGGGAAGTGTTTTTCTTTTAGAAATTCCTACCTCTATACTTTCTTTGAATTGCAAGGTACTATGATTAATCAATAATTGTGAGTTGGTGGAAAATTTAGGGCAAGATTTAAAGAAATATAAATACCTCGGTGGAATTTATTACTGATGTAATTTTATCCATTGAAGTATCATCTATCCTTAATGTTTCATAGTGGGTAGTCTCAAGAATAACTACTTCATAAAAGTAATTGTTTGCCACTTTATGTGACTCTCTTAGACCTTTTTTTTTATTATTATTTCCAGGAATCATAAAGTTTAGTTCATTGGTTTGCTAGAGTTTCCTGTTGTTTTAATCTTCATTCAGTTAAGAAAATTGGCCTTTATCACTTATCAGGAAAAAAATACTTTATTTTGTTCTTCACATTTCCTTTAATACCGGAAGAAAAGTAGACACAAAATCACACATGTACACATGCATTCGCACACACTCCCACACCACATACACAAAAGAAGACATGTAAGACAAAATAAGCAGTGTATAATTTTGGAACAAATTAGCTAGCATTAATGAAAAATGGTAACTATTCTTCGTGAGACACAAAATAATTTTACAATCATTCTTACCCCTTTAGATTCCACACAAATTTATCTCATCGTGTATTTTGAGATTTGTTATATCGATTGCCTTTATCAGAAGCTCTGAAGGCTTCCAGCATCTCTGACTAACCTGTCTGTATTTTCATAGTTTGAATAATACTTTCCTTTTAAAAGCATATTAAAAGACAATAAGATTTTGAAATTATTTGTAAGGTGATTTCTCCAAATTTAATCTACTTTTCTTTTATTTGAAGTAATATAAGTTTATTTTTTAGACACTTGTTAAACTCTTCAAGTTACTCATCCCATCCATACCTCCTTGTTTGGGACTTTGAGAAAAATGTAAATTTCCAAAGACTTATATTGAGAATTTTACCAAAAAATACTATTTTAATGTGAATAAAATTTGTGGATTGCTTGGTTTTCTTTGTACATTCTAACATAGTTCACTGAAAATTGATGGGCAAAATCACATTGGATTTTTTAGTAATTGGCAACAGTCCCCAGTGACCCAATTAAGCATAGAAGGTATGGTTTTCAGAAATGTAATTTTAGAGAAGAGATAAGGAGATAAGTTCATTTAAGCACTGTTTATATTATAATTGTAAATTTTTATCTAACTAATATTGAAAAGAATGTACTGAGGTGAGAATAAATAAAGTAACAACATAGTAATATACCAAATCCTCATTTAAAAATGCTATTTAGTTATAGGGTTGTTCAAATGATTTTTTCAATATATAAAATATATATTATATTTCTACTAATATTAAAATACAGAAAATGCATAATCATATATAATCCTCTTACATAATGTAGTTTATGATTGGTGTCGCAGTAAAATATTAGGAATAACAAATACTTTAAATTAGGCCTGCATGAACCACAGGTGCAATAGAAATAATGCATCCTGGTATGTAGAACACTAATGTTGAAAAGGACTATTCTTCAATTCACTATATAAAAGATTCTATGATTTGATGGTGTGTTGATCTTCTTTGCTTCTTGTGCAGCTAACTTAGTTATTTTTTGAAACCTATTTAGTTACTAAATCCAAAATGATATTTGATACTGATTGTTTAACAGTTTCCAAAACAGTCAACAAAAAAGCATCAGAAGATATGTAGAATAGCAATAATTAAAAAAATAATGTTTGAAAGGTGGGAGCCACTTTCAATATAATGGTTTAATAATATGGGTTATAGAGTTTGATAGACCTAAATGAATATCATAGCCTATTGGATAATTTTAGTAATATAGGAATGTGATTTTAAGTTCAAGTGTAGTTAATTCCTCTCCAAGAGATTAAAAGTTAATTCTTACGGTTGATTTATTTCTGGATATGTTAAATTAATTGTATTAAAGAAATAAAACTCTTGGAAAATTTGTGTAGCTTTTTACCACCAACTGGGTTGGTTGGTAAACCATCTCAGCGTCATGCAACATTAAAATAATTAAGTCAAAATATTCCAGTATTCAAAAATGTTTTGAAAAATAATATTATCTTAGGAGATTTCACTCATAATGCACAGCTTGCCATCTTTAAATTGTCTCTCCTCATCTTAGCTCCTGTTCTCTGTTTTCAGCTGTTGTCACAACATCTTTATCTTCTCACTTTATGAAATGCCTAAAAATTCTGCTAAAGCAGTCCCTGAATGTTCTTGAATTTCACTTCCTGCTCTTTCACAGACACACTCCTTCTCACCATTAACTGTATACTCCTCCTACTGTACATCAGTCCCACCCATTGAGATGGCTCTCAGTTCTTCCACTCTTCCTTAAATCTGTATAGTATGGTCCTAGGCACAGAATACTTACTCTCTATCTGGTCAGGACACAGAGAACAGTGGTGAATACATACAAATCATTATTTGTTACTTAACACACATTTCCAATATACCCTTTGTCAAGGGGCATTGTTCATTCTCCTAAAGCAGTCTTCATTGTCCAGACCAGATTCAGAGGGTTATGAGCCCCACTGGAGCAGAGAGCTCCTTGCAGGTGACTTATTTATCCTTTGGCCTAGATGAGTTCTTGAGTTTGCAGAAATGTGTGATTTGAAGATTGAGTAAGTGAATGAGAGACTACTGCTAAAATTAATACATGCTCCCTTTAAAACAGGAAATGAAAACCCTACAATAAAGAAATGTGTTCAATTTAGCATTTTCCAATGTTTTTTTAACCACACATTTACCTTTTTTCCCCCTGAAACCTATTAACGTTTTGCAAAAATTTGGTATATATTTTGCATTTTGTACAAAAATGGTTACTAAGTTTTGTAAAATTGTCTTAGGTGATGAAGTTGACAATCAAAAAACAATGTCTCCTATAGTTCAGCCTTCTTCATTTATCTGACTCAAAGCAGATGCAGGAGAAATAAGAATTAGTGGGCCAAAAAAAAAATAGTAAGTCATATTTTATTTCTAATTTAACAAATGGGACATTACAGAGCCTACAAATAATAGGAATAAATTAAAATGAAACTAAACTTTTTTAGGCCACAATGTCAGCATTTAGCATCCCTCAAATATTAATATAGTAAGTATTTTAGGTTTTCAAGAAGCCCTGCACATAATACAGAACAATGAGTGGATTTCATATGGAATAGTGATTGCATTATATCCTAACTCAATGAAAAGAGAATAAAAATCTTTCAAAAACATTGACCTACAGAAACTAGTTTCCCTGGACTAAGGTCTTAACAGTTGAATGCTTCACAGATCGTCTAATGCCTTCAAGAGGCCTAATAGATATGGGTTCATTTCTTTCATTGCTGAATATGCTTAGGATAATCCCGACTCACTACAGTTTAATGCCTGGTCACTCTCAGGCATCAAACACAAGTGGTGTAGATGAAGAGAAAAGACAAAATAGCCACCTACTCCACAGCTTCGAAAGTGGGTCAACGAACTGTGTTAATGCGTTAGAGCTGCAGTGTCCCTAAGACACTAAAAGGAGAGAAAGGAATAAAAAGAATTAGAGCATGCTATCCTATGGTCTCTCTTCCTTCATACACTTATATGGTCAGTTCTCTTGCTTTGCTTGAGCTGGGACCTGCTAAAAATTGAAACCGGCTGCAGAGTTTTAAAAGGTAATGATTGGGGGTGCCTGGGTAGCTCAGATGGTTAAGCGTTTGCCTTCAGCTCATGTCATGATCTTAGGGTCCTGGGATCAAGTCCCGCGTCAGGCTCCTTGCTCAGCAGGGAGTCTGCCTCTCCCCCTGTCTGTGGCTTCCCCTGCTTGCGTGCTCTCTCTCTCTCTCTGGCAAATAAATAAATAAATAAAATCTTAAAAGAAAAGGTAATGATTATCTTCATCTTCCCATAGAGGAAAAGGTTAATGTTACTTAACCAACAAGCAGACAAGGGAAATTTGTGAACTCTCAAATAAATCTCTGTAAGCAAACAAATAAAAAAAAGGGCATACACTCAAATACACTAGTTTCTTTAAAAAGCACATTAACTTCTACTAGATGTTGATATCAGAGAAAAATGTCATTTTGGTCAAAAATTTCACAGCAAGTGGCCAGTATCATATATGGCGGAGTGCGTACTAGTCAGATTCAATCAGTGACATAAAACATGACTAGATCTATGCCAAACTTCTCTAATTTAATTCTCATAGGTGGACAAGTGTAGCACTTGTGTGGATGCCAAGCACATGATGCAATGTCACAATATATTAGTTTGAATCACATTATAATGAGATGTGATGAAATATAATACATCACATTAACATAGAATGAAAAAATAGATATGCAGTATAACTTTTGATACTAAGTATGCATAAAGGGGGGAAACAAATTATGGGAAGTCTGGGAAAACTGTGAAAGCAAGAAATCTGAATTTATTTACAAATCAAATCTTCACTCTAGTAACACTCAGCAGAGCTGCCATCATTAATAGTCAAGGCTTAATAGTACTGCCATTTCAAGTTGCATTGGTTGGAGAATTAGAACATTAGTTTCCAGGCCTAGATATTGCTGTTTTTCCTATGAAAATTACTGATACTGGTTCAGGTTTATTTATTCACAGAACCAGAAGGCTAGTTTTTCAAGTAAAATATTTTTTAATTTTATTCTTTCTCTATTTTTCCATATAACATATATTTCCATTTAAATATGTTATTTTATTTTATTTTTTTTAAAGATTTTATTTATTTATTTGAGACAGAGACAATGAGAGATAGAGAGCATGAGAGGGAGGAGGGTCAGAGGGAGAAGCAGACTCCCTGCCGAGCAGGGAGCCCGATGCGGGACTCGATCCTGGGACTCCAGGATCATGACCTGAGCCGAAGGCAGTCGCTTAACCAACCGAGCCACCCAGGCGCCCCAATATGTTATTTTAATAATGCATTAATATCCATCCTCAGACCCCTGCCTAGCATCTCCCTCTTACTACAATGCTTATTTTGGCCTTAGCAATCAGAAGCTATATAGTTTAACTTATCATGGGCTTTCTGAAAACTTGAAAGGGTAGAAGCCTATTTTTTAAAATTTTTTATTGTTATGTTAATCACCATATATTACATCATTAGTTTTTGATGTAGTGTTCCATGATTCATTGTTTGTGCATCACACCCAGTGCTCCACGCAGAACGTGCCCTCTTTAATACCCATCACCAGGCTAACCCATCCCCCCACCCCCTCCCCTCTAGAACCCTCAGTTTGTTTTTCAGAGTCCATCGTCTCTCATGGTTCGTCTCCCCGTCCGACTTACTCCCCTTCATTCTTCCCTCCTGCTATCTTCTTCTTTTTCTTTTTTCTTAACATATGTTGCATTATTTGTTTCATAAGTACAGATCTGTGATTCAACAGTCTTGCACAATTCACAGCGCTCACCATAGCACATACCCTCCCCAATGTCTATCACTCAGCCACCCCATCCCTCCCACCCCCCACCACTCCAGCAACTATTTTATATACTGTCTTTTTGAAATAGTTTACTAGAAACACTAAGTCCTCATGAATCAAATTCTTAGATTGTTCCTTGATCACTGCCCCTTAGTTGAAAACAATATGGGGTAGGAGAGAGGAATAAACAGTTGGTATTCCCTATATCCCTGTCGTGGAATTCTGGGTATCTTACTAGTGGAAGGTCTCAAATCTGCGACATGATAAAGGGCCTTGTAACCACAGCCAAAAAAGGAGCATAGCACTTATCTGTTCTGGGTATAGAGTTCCTCAGCCAGCTCTTTCTAATTTCAGAAGGAAGTTCCTGAATATACAGGGTAGAGTAGCTTGTTTCAGAGATTTTGTTTAGCAATATGTGTTGATTGTCTGTTGGGCAACTTCTTATAAGCAGTAACTGGGGGAATAATCAATTCATATCTCTCAATGAGATTTTACCTATCAAGGCATATTTGGTACATTCTAGAGAACAGGTGGAAAGGCAAATTAGATCACATTTTTGAGAGACAAGAATGACAAGGTGAGAAGTTTCAGTTGTATCCCTTTGCCTTTGGAGTCATTCAAGGCTTCTGTGTAATAGACTGACATGTAAATAGTTTTATGAAGAACAATCTGATAATCTTAAAATATTAGTAGGAGTTAAGTACATATTTAGAACAAATATATCATTGAATGATTTATCAAAGTATTCAGCTATAATTTATAATGTTTCAGTAATTAAAAACTATACAACAGTATTCACCTAGAACCTTTATAAAAGCATTATTCTCTCCCTAATCTGGGGAGATTACTCAAACATTTATATAATACTCTATTCAACTATCTTTTCTAATTTTCTGATGACAAGAGTCAAGCTACAATATGTACTCCTCAAAAGGGATCATCAGTGTCCTGATCACTTTTGTACTACCAGCGGCTATCTCTGTGCCTGGAATGACGTAGAGTATTAATAACCACAGGTTAAATGTGAATAAATGCAAAATAAATGAATATAAAAACTGCTTTGCCTTTCTTTCTAATCTGGTATGTCAGAATGTGTTATTCTTATTTGTTTTACACACACACACACACACACACACATTATATATATGTCTGGATAAAAATCAAGTCCTACATGTTATTCTCAATGGTACTGCTACTGAATTCCTATCATTCTGAATTGTAAATCAATATGAGGTAGCCCAAAACACAGTTTTCTTGAGGCTAAAATTTCCTTATTTTTCATTTGACAATGATGTTGATTTTAATCAATAGAAAGTTATTAAAAAACATTTTATTAGACTTGCTAGTAGGATTTAAAAGGAAAAAGATATTAAATAAGCACAATATTAGATTAGATTCTATTAACACTTGCTCTTTTCATATGTAAAGTTACCACTACAGTTAGAAATGAATTTGTTGTTTATTTCAGTGATTTGTAAGTCAATGAAACATATTGATAGAGCACTACATACTCAATACAATACGGTTTAGTATAAATAATTTGAGATGAGAAATATCTTCAGCATAATGATACACCTGAAATTTGTAAATTATAGAAGTAATCATTTAAATACTGCTTTGATTAAAAAATGCAATTAAATTTTTAGACTATGAGGATTCATCTACCTGGAGGTAGAAAAATAGAGCTTATTAAAATTATAAAAGGCATAATTTTTATCAGATCTCAATGTTGATACTCTAGTGGGCTCAAGTTAAACTCAAGAACTAAATTCCTTATGAATTATAATGTTAAAGTAGAAATAAACAAGATATAATTTCCCATTGAAATGTTGAAATTTGAATTTTTTAAAAGGATAAATGTAGAAACATTTTGTTTCAAGATAGCTCAGAATCAACATTTTAAAAGCCCAGCTTTTTCTCGTAGGCTAAATATTTTACAGGTGTGATTAATTTCAGGCACAATTTTCTGCCCCTGCACTCACCTGCTGGTGGATTTAATTAGTCATTGGTACCTAACTTTGAGAATACAGAGCTTGAAAATAACACCTGGAAATTTCCACTTCATTTGACATAAAATTGCAAGAACGTGTCCTTAGTAAAAAACTTAGAAACTTCTGTAATAGATATTATTTTACAAAAAGGAGTAGGAAGGATATATAATGTAAAGATGTAGTTTGGAAAATGTTTCTGCTAAGACAAATACCATGTGATTTCACTCATATGTGGAATTTAAGAAACAAAACAGATGAACATGGGGAAATTAAAAAAGGGAGAGAGAGAGAGAGAGGCAAACCGTAAAATAGATTCTTAACTGTAGAGAACAAACTGAGGGTTGCTGGAGAGGAGGCTGGTGGGGGAATGGACTAAATGGGTGATGAGCATTAAAGAGAGCACTGTCTTGATGAGCACTGGGTGTTATATGTAAGTGACGAATCACTAAATTCTACTCCTGAAACTAATATTACACTATCTGTTAACCAACTAGAATTTAAATAAAAACTTGAAACATTAAAAAAAAAAAGAATGGTTTGTATTTGGAAAATGATCCACATTTGTTTGTTCACATGTTTGCAAATATCAGGAGCTATACATACTAAATGATTAAGTTTAGGCATTAAAACATGAGACGCATATATCCACCAGCTTTATCATATCATTTTAATAGATGCACCTCAATTATGGTGATGGTACAAATGAAGAGAAAAAGAGAGAAAATTTTGAAGAAAAAAAGAACAGCTTTGAGGATGGAAGAGTGATTGGTGCCTTCATTTTCTAGCCAAGAAAATGAATGACACTGACAAGATTGTCAGTTCCCAAAAAAAAGAACTTCACGGGGTTCAATAAATACAAGAAAGAATTTGGGGAGAGAAGAAGGAAGTAGATGCTAAAGAAAGAATAAGAGAAAAGTAAAAATTTATATTTAAGATAATAACTAAGTTTGTATGTTACACCATTTTTCCTGGTAACCTGATGCTAGGTTCTTTTACTGATGCCTTATGGGCTTTCTTTGTAATATAAATCATCATACCGACTCATTCACTTATTAATTTTTAATGTTACCATTGACAAAATCCCTCTGGGTTGCCTGTACATAATTACCAAAATGGAGTACAATCATAAAATGAATAGAAGCTAAATTCAAAATTAAATAAAAGCAGGTCACCTCCACATTAGGAAAGGCCCTGATTTTGAACAAGCTAAGCCATTATTAAACTGGGAACAGATGGCCCAAAACAAAGGGTGTGTGAAGACAAGGATGTCCTCAGGAAAAGGTGTCTTTTATTTAGGAGAGAGGGAGCTTTTGTAATATAAGAAACTTTTTATCTGGGGAATCTTAAGGGGAATACTATTTTCAAAGATATTTTATTCATTTTAAATTTACCACTGAGCATACCCTTCTAATTAACCACAAGATTCATGTGTGGAATATCAGTAAGAATAACAAAAACATTTGGGATGTTGATGTTGTGACATGTTGTCAGTTTATTGGGCAGCTGTTCATTTTTCTAGAACCTTGCTTTTTAAATCAGTCCAGGCTCAAAGGATTTTGGCACTTTAAAGTTTCTAAATTGTCTGCAGCAATCTAAGGCCATTCTTCCCTGATATTTGCAATGCATTGCCTAGCCAGACACTGGATTGAGTCATTCAGATAACTAAATCACAGAGAAGAATTTTTTTCTTCTCTGTGATTTTGTTTTAGTTCAGGTTCTCAGAAACTTTGACTTTTCTATGAGACTTTATGATTCTAGCACAAATACATTTTTGTGTGTATATAGACATTTTTGCCTAGCATGAATTTTCATAAACTAAGTCATTTTAACGTGATTTTCCTTCTTCTTTATTTGTTTTTAAACATCATCCAAATCTGGAGCTAGATCTTCAAGAGCAGAGGAAGACTGTGGTCACCAGATAAACAATAATTTGCACTTGTCCTAAGGGGCTGACTGCTCTGTTGACTGAGAGCTTTTTGATTTAGTTGCACTTTCTCTTCTTTTTTTAACCTTTGGAGATAGGACCTATACTGCAGACAAGATTGCAAGACAAGGCTAAAGGTGATAAAGGAGAAGGAGAGGACCTTATAAATGTAGAATGAAGGAATCATATTCATGGTGTTTTGCTAAATTTGATCAGCCTATTTATTGCTTTGAGCTAGACATATGTAATGGACTTATAACTATAAATGCATTTATCAGTGACATTTATTTAGAAAAAATTAACTTTCTTGTTGTGGATACAAAAGTCTCTAGCACCAAATTTTACTTTTCACTCATTAAATGTATTGTTTTCATAACTAGACATAAAGTCTCTCCAGTACAAAATGATTACTGTAGACCTCTGGTGTAACAGGCAACATGATGTCTATTAGAGATAAGTCTGTGGATGTCCCACATCCTCAACCATCATGTCATTGGGTTTTTGCCTTTCTGAAATGTACATGTTGATATCTCTAGATTATTCAATAAATTGTTGATAATAAAATAATGAATATATTAGTAAAACAAAATATATTTTTTTCATTTTACATTTACTTGTATATTGGTATGTACAATATTCCCTTCAGAATCAATCTGAGGAAAAAAATTTACTTTGCAATTTTGAAGTATAGGGATGTAAAGGCTTTCTGCCCTTAAGCATTTAATAATCTTGGGTGATGAAACTAAAACTCATGAAATGGAGGATAACACAACACAGTATACAATGAGTGCTAAATTGAATGATACCCAAAAAATTAAAATTGGAAGGAGATCAAGGATTGCTGATAGGGCCACAGAAGGATGGGAGACTCCGATGTGCTATTGTTATAGTTAATATTTGAATAGATATGGGGGAAAAAGAGGTATTATCTCAAAAGGGAAATATGCATGACGTATCTGGTTGAGCTGAACCAACCTTTTTCAACTGTATATTCTACCAGATTGTGAAGGCTAAAAACATGAAAAATTATCTTCCTTACCCTTAATGAGTGTATAATCTCATGGTGTAGAGTAATCTCATGGTAATAATCTCATGGTAATCTCAAGTATAGAGTGGGATAGCTGTGATGAGGGTGTTAAAAAAGATAGTATTTTAATGCGTTAAGGGATAAAAAAATATATAAAAATAACGACTAAAAATTTTTCGAACTGAGAAAACTTCAAGGATGAAGTAACTTGAATGGGTAAGAGCTCCAAAAGTAGAGAGATAGGGAGAATTATCCCAGGCAGAAGGGACTGCAGTGAAAGAAGGGACACAAAAATGTACTGAAAGGGTTATGACAGTGATCGGGACCAGGCAATAACAGCCCAGCATGCCTGGAATTTAAAATTCATGAGAGTCTATAGTGGGGGAGAGAAGTTTGCTTTGGAGTAGAGGAAGTCTGTAGATTCCTTAGATACCTTGTGTAATTGTCAGGATGTGCACTGGGGTGTGACCATTATAAGATTTATTCATTTATTTTTAGAGGGAGAATGAGAGAGAGAATGCTGGGAGATGAGGCAGAGGGAGAGAGAGAGAATTTTAAGCAGATTCCCCACTGAGTGTAGAGCCTGACTCAGGACCTTGAGATCACAACCTGAGCCTAAATCAAGAGTCAGAGCTTAACTTCGGAAGTGCAAGACCCACTGCAAACAAAACTGGGTGACTTGTCACTAGTGGTAGAAGACAAGGGGGAGCTGAACATCACCCCATGGTTATAGGAGTTGGTTTGGGTCAGTTGTAAAGTCATTTTCAAGGCGAAGAAGTAAACCAGAGACAGATTTAGTGAAAAGATAATAATAAACTTAATGTTGGTCAGTTGGCCAGGGTGTCATGAAAACCAAAAATAATTGTATTTCTATAAGAACTGTTTAAGATAACAGAATCCTTCATTATTTTTTTTTCTAAATACCTGAAGGCCACTTGGACTGCAAATGAACACAGAATTAGTGAAGTGGTGAAATACGAAACAAATGAGAACAGGTAGCCAAGTAGAGGTAGGGACCGTAGACTCTAATTTAGACAGATTTTAGAAGGGGTGGGATGAAGGTATGTAGCTTACATATCTGTGGGACAGAGAAAGGAATTGAAAAAGAAAACTGACAGTGATAATTCTGGGAGAATGAGAAATCATGATTGATTGAAACATTGAGGTCCCATTTTTGAGAGCCTATTAGTAATTCAGGAGAGATTAAGCAACTCCGGAAGTTGTTCAAATAATGGTGCTAAAAGTAATATAGTGAACAATTAAGGGTGAATTTGTACAGCATAGCACCAAACTGGAGCAAGACAGCACATATATAGTGACTGATGTGGAACATATGCAGAAAACAGAAAAAGTAAAGGCATTTACATCAAAGTACAGTCTTGTGTTCTATAATCTCATTTCTGTATGACTATCATTCACTTTCACTCAGAATATTTCTGAATTTTGGGAACCCAATTTTTATTCATGTGTACTCTGCACCTGGAATAGAAATACAAGTCAAGATAAATGAGTCATCTAAAGCAGTCATAAAATCATGTCACAGGGAAATATTTTACTTTTTTTTTTTTCATGTGGCATAAAGCCTGTAGGTTCTGGAAGGGCAAGTTGGCCAGGATTGGGGATCATGAGCAAAAAGAATAAAGAAATTCAGGAACAATATATATAAAAGATCTCACTTCATGTTGAATTGGAGCCTGCATTTCCAAAGCAGTGAGATTAAAATTATAAAGTACTAAAAGGACACTTTTAATTTCTCTCACTGATTCATCATGAAAATTGCAAAATACATTTATCATCAAGGAAAAGACATTTGTGTAACAAATGGACAAAGGCTTTTTGCTGGGATGTTGTTAGATCATCTACCAAGTCAAAACAGTTGTACATTTTGTTAATATGTTACTGGAATAAAATAATGCTGCACATTTAGCACTGGATTATGTGGCCCGCTGCCAAAATTTGTAGCTCTGATTATAAGGTGCAAGTTTAAGTAGTGCTTCATTGATTTATGCCTGATGCATTATAATTCACTAACTGACAGGGTAAGCAAGTAGATTTGTTAATTAGAAAGTAAAATACATTTTTGTCCTGTTTTAGTACTTTTAAGTTTTGAGGCTAAGGTAAAAAATAATACATAGTATGATAAAATCCACCACATTCAAAAATTCATGGCACCTTAAAATACTGGATATGGGAGCTAATGTAATTTTTTCTTTTTTTTTTTTAAAGATTTTATTTATTTATTTGACAGAGAGAGAGACAGCGAGAGAGGGAACACAAGAAGGGGGAGTGGGAGAAGGAAAAGCAGGCTTCCCGCCGAGCAGGGAGCCTGATGCGGGGCTCGATCCCAGGGCCCTGGGGCCATGACCTGAGCAGAAGGCAGATGCTTAACAACTGAGCCACCCAGGCGCCCCTAGTGTAGTTTATTTCTTAACTCTTTTTGCCAAACAACCATAATGAAAGGGATGTAAACTCACTTGTGTAAGTTAATAAAGCTTATAACAAATACCATTTCTGTATGTAGCAAATCAGTTTATATTAAATAAATATGTACACATCTGTCTTAGCAAGAAGTATTATAAATCACTAACAAAAACTCTGCTGACACTGCATTTTTATTTTTTATTATTTATGCATTTATTTATTTATTTTAAAGATTTTATTTAATTATTTGAGAGAAAGAGAGATAGCAAAAGAGAGTGAGCAGTGGGGAGAAGGAGAGACAGGCTTCCCGCTGAGCAGGAAGCCCAGCACAGGGCTTGATCCCAGGACCCTGGGACCATGACCCCAGCTGAAGGCAGATGCTTAACCAAATGAGCCACCCAGGTGCCCTGACACTGAATTTTTAAATAAGCTCAGATTCATTATTCAACAATACTTTATGAGGGTTTTCATCTCCTATCAATAGGTTAAACCCCCCCCATTCAACATGGATAATTTTAGTAGTTCTTTTACTATCTTATCTATAATCATCTAAATTATATTTCCCAAAAGATAAATGTGGAAATATCTATATATTTAGTTAAATTAAAATGAAGGAGAATCTAACACTTGAATAAGAAATATGTTGAGATTTTTGTTTTAAATATTACTCTCATTCTACATGTCATTCAATAACTCTTAATTATACTCCTAAAATGAATTAAGCAGAACATTTTTTTGGAGATGAAATTTTCCATTACTACTGATATTTTTATTTAAGATACTTCCCTCCATTAATCCATGTTATTATGACATTAGAAAATATCCCCATTTTTAATAAAACACTTGTGATTTACTGAGTTGACAATAGCAACTAACAGCTTGACCATGGGGAATTTGCTTAACTGTCTGGAGAGTTAAATCATATACTTTTGTGTGCAGTTATCTATTCTGAGTACCCAGAATGTAGAGAAAATAAGAAGCAGTAAAGGAAGAAGCAAGAGCCCCAAAACAGATAACAAGAAAAATGAAATTCCCGTGGGACAACTTGGGGCCAATTCCAATAGCTTCATATGTTGAGGAGGGATTGGGAATTGGAAACAAGGCACTCATCTTCCAGGAGCAGGACAGGACCAGTGTAATCGGTGGAAATGAAACAGTTGTCCATGGGACATGATGGATGTAAGTGGAATGTGCCTGCCCTATGGAAACTGATTACGGAGGCTAGCACCTTTCTGTCTAATGGTTGAAATACAAAGAATTTCTCTCCCTGCTTTCTACATACTAGAGACCTGGAGGACATAGAAAGTGAATGAATCCATGAGTTTTGGAAAGAAATGTGTTAGAATGGCTCTCTCACTGAAAGACCTATGGGGTGCTGCTATCTGATGGTGTCACAAAAATATGGAGACACTTAACTGGCTGAGCCACCCAGGTGCTCAGATATTTCTGAATATATTTTTTGATGTAAAATATGTTTTTTAATCATTGAAAATTATGTTAGATAGACTCTCAGACCTTCAACCTTCTCTCTGTGGAAGACTGTTTCAGAATCTTGCTGGGAGGACAAGGGTACCAGAGGCCTCCTAGGATAGATTTCCTGGGCAGTCAGGGGCAGCTATGTAGGAAAGCTTGTAGATGACTAAGAATTCCTTACAGAGACAACCTAATGATGAAATGCGTCATCAGTAAAAAACAACAACAACAACTAAAAACACCTCAGTTCTAATGTTGATTATTTTTGATTTCACTTCTAATTAAATTGAAATTTGCCCTGGCCTACTAGATGCTATAGGAGTTGGCCCACCACTCCGTGCTCGACCTCATTACCTATAAACTCCGCAGAGCTCTCTGTTCCGGTCACTCTAGCCCTTTGTTCCAGATGTTTGCCCACCTGTAGGACTTCCCCGTCACTCTATCCTTCCCCATTACTCACCCTGATATTCTTCATAGCATTTAACACTCCTGGCATGTTATATGTTGTTTTTCTTGCTATCTATTTATAGTAGATTGTAAATTCCATGAAAGAAAAATAATTTAGTCCTGTTTTATGTCATGTTGTATGCTATAGATGCTAAAGTAGTCACTGAATGAAATAATGAATAAACACCTCATTCCACTTAGCTACTATTATCCTTCTTTACCTTAATAAAATATATTAAGTATACTGATAGGAAAAATAGTTGAAACTTGGTGGGTAGGAGATAAGTGTATAAGTATTGATTTAAAACCAGTCTTGGGTGAGAAAGATGCTACTTGGTAGAATTATTCAGAGTGATTAAACAGTATATTCATTCCTCTCTGTTCAATAGTTTAGCCCCTAAATATTCCAGCATTTAGCTTGTAATGTAAAAATTGTCTCAGAAAATAAAATGATATCATTTGCAATTTGGCCAAAGCATTGCATTTTCTAAAAAAAAAAAAAAATGTTCTTAATCTGACATCTTGTCTTAATATAAGTAGGTCAAAAGACCACCCCCAGAGTGTTGGTTGATTATTCTCAAGCAATATTAAAGCATAAAATTGTAATTGATGTACTTAAGTTTCATCACACCTCCATAAAGATATAGAAAGAAGAAAATATATTGCCTGCATCCCTGTCATCCATGATAAGATAGAGTTCAAATAGGGGAAGTATTCTATCTAAAATTATATTCTATATACCTAATATTTGGAAAAGATTAAACAGTTCCTTGATAAATATATAAATATTATCCCATTTCTTTAGCCTATAATCTATTCTTAGAAAAAATCCAATATTATCCAAGGTCACTTTAGCTTACCGTAATTTTCAATGATTAAAAAACATATTTTACATTAAAAAATATATCCATCTTTGAATCTGTTCCACAGTGACTTGCTGGAAAAGCATGACTTATAGGATGCTATTCTAGATCAGGAAAAGAATATGAAAAATGAATAAATAATGACCTCTAAAAAATTGTGAAGGAAAATGTATCATATTGTCTTCAGCTATCCCTGCACAGGAAAGCGGGTGGGATAGATAATAGAGATGCATAAGGCTATGTCATTCTTATTCCCAAGTAACACAATCATCTTGACGTATTCTTTTTAGCTTATAGTTCAGTATTATATGGTGATAAATTTTTAGGTACTTTTATAGTTAATCTTTACTCAGCCTTTTTTTTTTTTTGGTGTAATTAGGTCTCTTGAAATAGAGTTTTTGGACTTTTCAGTTACACTTTTAAGTACTTAATCTTTATTTGGTATTAGGAACAACACAGTGTAGGCACCTGTATTCACTCTTAACAATTCTGCTATGGACTGTCCTTTGATACTTTATATAATTTCATCGTTGTTAGCTAAAGAGGAACATTTCCACAATCTAACCCTAAAACATCTTCAGTGCAATATGGGTACGTCTAAATGGACAGCATCATTAATTTTCTAAATAATTATAAAACTATGGTGGGAGTACTTGAATTAACAAAAACAAACTTATCTTTCTAACTATCTTTCTAACTATGTTACATCTTTTGCATTCCAGATAAAAGATATATGTGTTGAAATGAAACTTTGACTTATTTTTTCCCCACATGTGCTTTCTTCAAAATATTTTGGCCCTATGATTATTAGATAATGCTATCATCTGGGAGGAGGACTGATGAATAGTGAAGGAAGATGGATATTCTTATTACTTCAGAGTGAACTGTGAATTGTATCCGACAAATGAACTGTGCTTTTCTATACAGAGAACTATTAGTTTGAACCATATAAAATTGTCATTTTTGTAGGTTGAAAATTGTATACCAGCAATTTCATACGGTTCAATGAAATAACTTGTTACCTGCTTTTAAGGAAGTTAACCATCCTCTACTAAAGATCTTCAAAATACCAAAGACAATATGAATAATCTCTATTGAGAAGTCTAATTTAAAGCATCTTGAAAGATACCACGTTAAGTAGTTTTTCCCGTTGTAAGCACAATGATAAAGCTGAATCTAGACATATAAATATCATTATTTGCTTTACCTTCATGTAGCATATGCTGACCTTGACCAAATTCATGTAACATATGCTGACCTTGACCAAATTCATGTAATATATGCTGACCTTGACCAAATTCATGTAACATATGCTGACCTTGACCAAATTAACTTCCAAGGGGGCATTGATGACTTCATCTGTTAAATAACAAGGGAGATATAAATTATTTTTTTGAGGCAGATAAGACAAAGTAACAAAATATTGGACTATTTAAAAATAAATGTTAAAGGTACCTGAAAATATTGGTATTTCTCATATTCTTGGAAATCACACCATTTCAAATCTGAGAAGATAAACTAAAAAGAGCTGGATAATTTCCAGTTTTTCTCAGTCTTTTCTCCTCACCATTTCCCACTACCATCCGCCATACAATGGAGAAAAGGTATCACTCTCAGGTTAAGGGAAAACTCAAAACAAAAACAAACACAGGTAGTGTGCTTTCACTTTCCTTCTGTTGTAGGAAGCAATTATATGTTTCAATTTAAAAGATGATCAGTTGAGCTATTGGCCCAGGTCAATTGGAAGACATCAAAAGCCTGTAAGACATACTGAAAATAAATTTGCTTTGAAGAAATACACTTATTAGATATTTTAAAATGGAAAAAAAACACTATTATGTATATTCAGAGTTTTGAATCTAGTAGTCAACCTTTTGTCTCTTACAACAGTCAAATGGAAGAAAATTTTTAAAAGAGAAAAAAAAGTAAAGACTGCTTGTTAAAGCATGGACTATTTTTTTGTACAATTAAACAGCATGTCAAAAAGCAGGATCCAACACAATGAGCCAAGAGTTCATTTTTACACAGAAATTCTTTGTTCTAATGACTCATTGAAGAAAAGGATTACAAGTTTAGGACATTCATTTAATTACCTCTTAGTTGGCTCATAATTATCTCCAAGTAATTTTATAAATAATTGCTTAAAATGCTTCATTTTGCTATACATCGTGAACTAACTAAATTAAGAATTTAAATTATGCTGCTTTAGTATTTATAGTTAATCATATCTTCATTTCATGAACAGCTTCTAATTGGAAATTTGAGCTTAAATTTAATAATAAAAAGCTGAACTGATTCGAGTTAGTGTTGAAAGAGCTCTTCAATTTAACTATTAATTAAATAATATAATATAGTTTTAAGTAGTGTTCCTTTAATGATTTTGAGCCTTAATAAGTTTTATGTGATTTCTCTATGAGCTTTACTATTTTATTCTTTTTTTAAGATTTTATTTATTTATTTGTCAGAGACAGAGAGAGAGAGAGAATGCAAGCAGGGAGAGTGGCAGGGAGAGGGAGAAGCAGGCTCCCTGCTGAGCAAGGAGCCAGACACCTGGCTCCATTCCAGAACCCTGAGATCATGACCTGAGCTGAAGGCAGATGCTTAACAGACTGAGCCACCCAGGTGTCCCTATCTATGATCTTTAGATTATTATATTCTTCAGGGTTTTTTTTTTTTACTTAATGTATAGAAAGATCATATTTAAAATTTTTTTCTACATCCACACAGTGGAAATTAAAGTGAATTATAATATTATAATTCCACCTAATAATTTTAGAATTTTACCAAATAAATAGGAAGAGAGTTTGAAGGTTAAGCGTTTCTGGTGTCTTAAAATTTAAGAAGCATTTGGAAGCATTTTAGAAGATACAAGTGATGGGCAGGTTAGAAAAAAGAAACTTGGAAGAAACCCTCTATGCTCAGAAATACTGAGAAGGACCAATAATTATACTGTGCAAATTAATGATAATATATATCATTAATTTATATATTAATATATAAATAATATATTATTTTAGCCTTCCTGTGAATTTAAATATATTTAAGCTTGGAAATGAAGTATGTAGGCATAGCAGGGGAATAAATGGAATCAAAACCTGTATCCTGTCATGGAATCTGATTATCAGTAGGTCTCTACATTGGTGGCTGGGGGCATGAAGCTTTGGAGGAACTGGGATGGACTTTTGATTTTACTACTAATCAGCTGCAGAACTTTAGAAAACTCAATTCATGCCTACCAATTCCCAGTGTCTCCACCATATCCAAATTACATGCTATCTCTTCCATTAAGCATTTTTTAATTCCCACAGCTAAACTTTCTCCTGTAAAATCCCATGTTTCTGTGAATCCCACTGCACTTGTCTCTTTCAACTTGTGTTATGCTTATTTATGCATGAGTCTACATACATATGACTCCCCCAAAAATGAACTTCTTGGGAAGAAGATCTATCTCTTCACATCTTTATGCTCTCTGAAAGACAGCAGTTTCCTCAGAGAGCAGTCAATGACTATCTGCTTTAGAAGTAATTTGTTTACTTACTTTAAATGTGGATTCCAGAGATCTTCTCTTTAGTGCTGTGCTGGGCAGTGCAGTGCCTACTAACCATATGGATCTACTGAGAACTTGGTATATATGCTTCGTCTTATTGGTGATATTCTACAGTTGTGAAATGCTCACCAGATTTCCAAGACAGTACAAAATACGTAAAATTTCTCATTAGGAACATTTAAATATTGACTGCATGTTGCAATGATAATTTATTGAATATATTGGCTTAAATTTTAAAAACAAAATTAATTTTACTTGTTTCTTTTTACTTTCTTAATATGGCTTTCAGAAAATTTAAATTGCTTATGTGTTTCACATTATATTTCTTTGGACATCACTGTTTTAGATATTTTGATTCAATTAAGTTCTGTGTAGGATAGCTATATGTGTGTGTGTGTGTGTATTTTTTTTAAGACCCTCAAGTGATTACCTTGTATATAAAAGTTGGAAAATGACCAGAATGATACGTTAAGTACACATAGTAGACCTTTAACAAGTGATGGTGGAGGTTGTGGCATGTCTCATACTCTAATTAGTCTCATACTCTAATTAGTATGTGAGTAAATTCTATCAATGAATGAAAGTCCTTGCATTGGGCCATTCTGGCTTGATACACTTGTAAGGCAAAAAGAAAAGGTTGCCACCCTTCTGAATGGCATACTTAATGAATAACAAAGCTTATTTGAGGTCATTAGAAACAATTAGCACCTTGTCTGCTATAGTAAACAGGAGCTCTGTTTTCAGTAAATGATGTTTCTTGCCAGGTTCAAATGAGGCTAGTATCCTAGGAAAAGACCAGGCAGGGGAACTCAGAACTAGAAAAATTGAGCTTGAAGGCTTGGCTGTTAAAGTTAGGTGGTGAGTGAGCCTGATTAATTTACTTATTGATCCATTGTTGTTATAAATTGAATGAATTTGAGTGGGTTGTTGGAAAAGCAGAGAATACATATAAAAGAGACATTAAATTTTTGATTTAAGAAAAATCAAGAATGCATTATTTTCCCTGTATGAAGGGAGTAATAAAGTGGAATATTTAAACAAAAATACCTTCAGAATTAATTTAATGAAAAGCAGGGTTTTACTCTAGTCTGAATTTATAAAAGCACAGCTGCAATTCATCCTGCCATTCAGATATAACAGAATGCACAATATTACATAGCAGAATGTCGATAATGATGCTTTTAGGGAAGGAAACACATCTATTTTAAAGCTTTTCACTTTATTCTGATTTTACCCTACAGATGAAAAAAGAAAACTTATGTTCTTGAAAAGCAGCTTGATTAAAAATCACCCACAGGACAGTCAGATTCTTCCTGAGATCCTGGCTAAAGCACAGTAGATAGATTTTTAAAATTATAAACAACAATATGTATGCATATCAGTTGATTAGTCAAGCCCATCTTTTTCCCTTTAAACAATCCCTTTAAGAGAAATAAACTACTTTGCCAGCTTTGCAGACAAGAGTGGGTGTTGCATTGCAAAGAACCCTTTTTAGTGTTTTAGATTCTCGACAAGGCTCACTGCGAATGACTTAATAGCCTTCTGAGAGAACTGAGGTTGCATTTTGTGCCACTGTGAATTTAAATCCAGGTCACAGAGATGTTAAATAGCAAATGACACGTTTACTGTGCCACCCAGCTGCCTCCTCTAAGGCACCAGGACTGCCTTCTGAACAAAGTCAGCATGCCGATGCTAGAATGTGTGCAAGTGGTTTTGTTGATCAGAGTAATGCTAAAAGAAGAAATTCTGCCCACAATTAAAAAGCTACTTAGCTCAATTGCTAATTCACCCCTAAAGTGTCAAATAAATGACTTGCCTCTCTGAAGGAGCTATAACCCTGCACCTCATGAGTGAAAAATTTTCAAGCTGTTCAATGAGTCAGCCTTGAGATTGAAATACTTGTAGAGAATGTTCCTTATGCTGGAAGGCAGAGGTCACAGGCTATCGTCATCAGGCTACTGTAATTAATCTTTTTAAAAGATGTTTTCCCTCAAGGAAAACTTGTTAAAACGAATGTTATAATCAGGCTTATTTTGTGGTTGTGTGTGAGGGATTATCCATGTTGATGAAATCTTAATAGATTATCTCTTTAATCATGCCACCATTTCACAAATGCTTTCTTCAAGAGACTCTCTCTGGTATATCTTCCTCCCGCGAATCGATGCCATAACATTGCTTAATTCCAAAGGTAAAATTGAGTGGCAGATAATCTGTGAAGGTCAAGTGCTGGAGGCATTCATTCTTGAGGTCCTCTGAGAACCAGTATCATAGGAATCATAGGAAGAGAACATGGAATGTGTCTGTCAAGTGGAAGAAGACAAAGCACCTACCTGAGGATATTTTTTACTTGTCAGGCCAGTTAATACATCTCAACTGTGAATGAGATCTCTTGAGTAGGCAGGTATTTGAATCCTAGTAAAACTCTCCCTTGACATGAGTATGAGAATAAGCTGGGGAACATCATGCCCAGCATACCAGGCACCCAGCCTATTTGCTGACCTGTGATTTCTGGGTTTACAGCCTTGTTTATCAAATTTTCAAATTCTGATATTCAGCTAGATTGGGGAAATGCCAGATCTACGCCATATGATTGCTGTTCATTCACAAAGACACATGAGCTGTCTCACTGTTTAAACCAAGCCCAGATTTCCTGACCCTGTTTGACCGAAGTTATTTTTCAAGGTAAAGTTAAAAAAAAAAAAAAAAAGAATATATTGTGAAAAACTACGCATGCATTTATTTATAATCAAAATAATCCTCTCTTCAGGTATACTGAGGAGTATTATAAACAAATTTTTATTCCAAATCAAAGAACATCTTCAGAGGTGTTTTCCAGAGTGATCACACTCATTCGCATTAAAAATAGTAGAGGAAGAGGGGTTCCTGGGTGGCGTAGTTGGTTGAGCGTCTGACTGTTGGTTTCAGCTCAGGTCATGATCTCAGGGTCTTGGAATCGAGCCCCACGTCTGGCTCCACCCTCCCTGGAATCTGCTTGAGCTTTTCTCTCTCCATCTGCCTCTCTCTCTCAAATAAATAAATCTTTAAAAAAATAGGAGAGGAAGGAATTTTTTTTCACTAATATATTCTTTCCTCTGTTTCTTCATTATCTTTGGGAGTATTTCAGGATAGTAAAGAACTTACTAGCATTTGGGAATTTTTATAAATAGAATCCTAGTATCAATTTTTTTACTGAGAACTGGCAAGATGTAGGAGAGGGGTGAACTCATTTTCACTCATTCTTTGAACAATATTTTTCTGCACTCTATGCCTTCCATGTGCAAAACATGAAGCCAAGTGCTTTGAGGGACATAAAGTTGAATCAGATATGTATATATTTATTCTGCCCACACAGAATTTATAGTCTTTTAGGGGAGGTAAACCATATACATAAATATCTATAGTACAACAAAAAGTATAAACCATGAAGGAAAAGCCTTATCAATTTGACTACATTAATATGTAAAAATTCCAGGCATCAAAAGGTACCATTGTATTACAGTGAAACTATATGTCACAGAATGTAAGAAAACATTTTCAATGGATATTATTGACAAAATAATAAAATCCCGAATATGTAAAGGACTGTCAAAAATGAATAAGAAAAAAATCCAAATGAACATTAGAAAATGTGGTAAACATATGATCAGGTAATGAATGGAAACTGAATTTCCAATAAAACATGGTAAGTTACTCTAACTCAGTAATCATCAGAGAAATATAAATTGAAACCATGAGATACAATAAAGATTAGTTCTACAAAAATTTTAAAAATCTGCTAATACCAGTATTAGAATATAATGCTATGGGGATTCATATATACTTCTGGTAGAAATGTAAACTGGTGCAGTCTCTATGGAGAGACGTTTGGTATTATCTAGATAAGTTGAGGGCATACATATTTCAAAAAGAAATTCCATCTCTAGGCTTATGCTTATATTAATTAGTGTTCTAGCTGGAAATGGGCAACACCTCCAAACTGGATAATTAAAGGACAATTTCATAAAGAGATCATCTACAAAATTTTGATCCAGCTTTTGAAAAATCAACAAAGAATTGCAGTAAAACCAGGACAAATGTCATCAGGGAGTCAACTACTAGCTTTGGGGTGGAAAATGCAGAGAGGTAACTGGAACCAGGAGAAGGTGTGATGGCTGTAAGAGAAGGTTGTCCAACAGGAGCTGTAGTTCTCCAAGAACCCAAAAGGCAGCCAAATGAAGTAACTCAGGTGGGAAGGAGCCTGAGATATGAATAACCCAGACTCACTCTCCCGTGGTCCTCTGACAACCTCTGAATGCCTTTCATTGACCTCGAGAACCACAAGTCAGAGTGGGGGGAGCCTCTTGGTGAAGTCACTAAATGTCAAACTACCAGGACACACAGCAGAGTGGGGACCTAGAGAGGGCGATTGGAAAAATTCAGTATAATTTAGAGGAAAACCTTTGCTCATATATAGACAAAACCTTCATCCAATCACTAATTATAAAGGCAAACAATAGGAAGAACCCAAGTATCCACAACCATGGCACAATCTCACAAATTTTCTTAGAAAAAAGGAAGCAAGGTGCAGAAAATACATATGGTATATACCATTTATCATCTAAAACATGTAAAAATATCTTGTGGTGGTTAAAGATACACACAGTAGAAGTGTAAAGAAATTCAGGGAAATGATGAATGACAAATTTATGAGAGAGGTTATCTAGCAAACTGCAGTATTTGGTACATACTCACACTAAAAAGTTATGTGTCGTTTATCTGAAATTCAAATTTAACTGGGTATCCTGTATTTTATATGGCAACACTAGTCAGGAGGGATATATAGCAGCTTCAGATGACTGCGAGAGTTGCAAATATTTTCTCCCAGTCTGTGGTTTGTCTTTTCCAAGGTTCTCTGTAGTTATAGTCTCCCTTTCTGGACAGAAGTTATATTTCTTTAGTTGGGCAGTGGGAACACAGGCGTTCATTTTGTTATTCTTTATAGCTTTTAGTATGTCTGAAATATCCCATAAGTAATATTGAAAATTTCTATGCAACAAAATAAGAACTGAAACATGTCATAAGAAAGGTCCTCTGGATAAAGTACTTTAGGAGGTTAGAAAAGGTAACTCATATCTAGCCTGAGGGGCTCACAGAGGCTCAAGACCTTGAGCTATAAATAAGACAGTGAAAGAAGATCAGTATATTCTAAGCAAAGGAACTATATGAAGAAAAGCATGAAGACATGAAAGTACAATGTATATTAGGAGAAAATGAAAACAGTAATTATAATCATAAGGATTATGTACCATATATACAATATATGTTTTTAAATAGTATTTCTTGAGTGCTATGTGTCAGACAACATTTTGATTTTTTGTATGTTTCACTTAACTTAATGCTCTCAATAAACCTTTGAGATCAGTACTATAATTTTCCCACTTTAAAAATGAGCTTTAAAGATAGTGGATAATTTATGCACACACATGTAGCTAGAAAATGGCAGAGGCAAAGTTTGAACCCCAGTTGTATGGGTTCAATTCACATTTATAACTATATACTTACCCATAATAAATACTACATCCAGCACTGCGGTATACAGTGCATCTGTCCTGTAATAACCATTCTTCTTTATGTGCTTTCTGGGTTTCCTTATTTGATCAGGCAACAATCTTACGAGTTAGGTACCAGACAATTTTGTAAGATGAAGTAAAGTAGGTTGTCCAAGAAATCACTGGCTGCAAAATTAGCAGAATTGGTTTTTAAACCAATCCCGTAAGAGTCCAAAACCAGTTAGTCAAGTAAGCTGTTCACTGTGGGTAATACCAGTGGTAAGGTGAAGAGGAATAATAGAAAATAAATGCCTGGAAGTAAGATGCTGGACATGAAATCATGAAATAGAAATTAGACTTTCTTCTCTCAGTATTTCCTTGTGGCAAGGGTTGTAGAGGTGATCATTGGGAGTTTTAGGGTAGGGAAATTAAATGACCAGATCTATGATTCAAGAAGATTAATATTAAATTAATATGGATTTCAGTCAACATGTTATTACCATACATTTGGGTCAGTGAGGTTTAATTCACTGTGCTCTTAATTCATTGTCCTGCCTGAACACTTAACCAGAGTGTTTTACATAGGTCAAGTATTCAATATTTACATATGACAGGTAATCAATTATTGCATCTTGCATGAATAAGTAAGTGAATGAATGGTATGTCTAATCCTAACTAATGATTAAGCCAACATGCTATTTTGGGGTTTAGAAGATGTTGAGATACAGGAACTCTAAAAGAGGTTCAGAAATATCTGCCACTGCCTTGCTTTGTTAGCATACTGTGTGGTTCTAGAATCGGATGACTCCCGAGGTTCCTTGTGATATTATCAATATGAGATTTCAAAAGGAATATTCGTCTCCTGAGTGCCCACAAATTAACATCCCCCCTCAAAACAGAAAGTTAAAAATATAGGACTTTGGACTTAAAACTGCTTTAATATAATTGCTACTTATAATAGCAGTACTGTTTGTTGTCTAGTTTAATGCTCCTGCAGGAGAGGGGTGAAGTGGTCTGCTTTTTTCCAGTCTAATAGCCTTGCTTTAGTTGAGTTTTAAATACATGTGGATCTGTAGGCAGTTGGTTTTCATTTCAGATCAATGCACTGAATTTGAATCCACGCAATAAAAAAGTAATTATATGAATAGGGTAGGAAAATGAATTATTGTTTTTGGTTCTATTCTAAGACAGGATTCTGGTATAGTATAAGTATAAATTTTAGAATGATTGATGACATATATTCCTTTCTACAGTGTTACCGAATCTGACTCTCACTTAAGTATTTTTCACACACTCATAAAGCTTATTCATGAAGAACCATCTAATCATATGTGCACAGACACACACTCCCAATCACCCTCAACAAAGTCTAAAACAAAAATGATACCACCAAAAGTCTCTACTGAATTTCCCCAATACATTCAAAAATCGAATTTCTTTCCATGAAATTGTCAACCCCCGAGTTAATGAATTTATATCATTTAAATATTTCCAAGTGAATGGGCTCTTTTGAGTACATGGTAAAAAAAAAAAATACTTCTTAGCTCAAGTTTCTGAGGACAGGCTGTTCTCTAAGAATTGTTCTTTATAGAGAGAATACTTTCATCAAAACTTAAAAGCTACCGCATGGAATGACCTTATTTTTTCAGTAGGAAGGCATATACTGATTCAATTTTTTTATCAATTCTTTTTATAAAATTTTTTATAATTTTCATCTGATTCAATTTGAAAGATATATAGCTATGTATCCATGTATAGATGAGCAAGGGTTTACTTGTTTTAATAGTGGTACTTTTTAAGAATTCTGTTTGTGAGTCCCTGCTGTTCTTAGGAAACACATTTCAGGAGTTTGTATCCAGAACTTCTTATCATTTGTCACTTCAAAGTATTTCTCCTACAGGCCCTATCTTGAAACTGATGTCTTTAGTCCCAGGTGATACCCAAACCGCAATTTCAGTAACAGTTTCTACACTTAAAATCCTAAGGGATGAAAACAAGAAAAACCATGTTCTGCTATGTACTGTATCAAAACTATACATTAATTTTCATTTCTATCTCAAGGATTTGTGGTATATTTCTTTAATAAACATGTTTTTTTCTGTACAATATATCAGTTGTTTTCTAATGAAAACTCAACTAGTTTCTAAGTCAGTATACCTATTCCCATGTTTTAGAGATACTTTCACTGTCAGGGTAATAAAAATTTAATGATACTACAACTGTCTGTACATAATGTGAAGTAATGATAATTCAATTAACATATTGTTTTTGTTTTTAACCTCGAGCTGCAATGACAACTCTCCAAATTATTTGCACACTCAGGTTTGTATCTTCATTTTGTTCAATTCTTAAGTACTCTGCTTCCCCTATATAAAAGCAGAATCAAAAACATTTCAAATTTAGTTTTTCTTTATTTATCATCGTGGCAATAGGTGATAGGAAAATTTATTTTGATGTTCAAGTTATTGAGTTAAGTAATATAAAGGATAATCATAGGAAAAAAGACATGTTCAAGAAAAGAGAAAATACAAAAATCTTGTCGTTTATGCAGGGATTATCACTGAGGAATGAGAACAAACATTTCAAGAGGTGATGACTTTCTGTCTTGGCAATATCTACATTTTAGGCTTTAACGAAATAAGATATGGAATTCTCATGTTTGGCTTTCTGTACCTCATCTCCCATTTGGCTCTTGTTCAACTCAACATTCACACTTCAAAGTAGACAGATTTTACAGATGTGGGGAAGGAGTTCTTATCAAAGAACTGGGCTTTCAGTACATCTCTGCATAATCAAACTCCAGATATTTGTTGACTGTCATTACTTCCTTAGAATTTTTCTTTTCATCTTCTCTTAAAAATACTGGTTCTATTCTAAGACAGGTTAAATATTTAGCATAGTATTTTTAAATTCATAAGGAGTGGGAAAAAAGTGAAAAGAGGGAACGGAAGAAAATATGGTTGTTGAAAGCTGAGACAGGAGAAGGGTAAAGTTTCTAAGGAAAACATTTATTTAATCTTTCTTTTGTTAATCAAAATTCCACCAAGTGCTATGGATGTTCATTAAAGTGACATTCTCTTTGCTTATTTAAATTTTTGTTATTGAAATTTGCATTAAAATACCCACAAGATGCCTTTGATTTCAGAGGCTATAGCTCACATAATTGAAGATATGTTTAAATTTTTTCTTTATTTAAAAAGAAATAACCAACACCTTTCTTAATGAACATAAACGACTCACTTCATTCAGAATTTGTGGCAAATATTCGGTTACCTGACAACCATTTATTTTTAAAAATTCCAAGTGAATTTTTAGCAAGTGAAATTGTCTTTAACATCAATCACTATCTACAAAAAATGTCAGCCTAAAAATTAGATGGATTTTCTTGAAACACAATATAGGGCTGGCGTTATATTTTAAAATATTTCCAGAAGTTTCATTTGGAAAATGAGATAAATTATTTAACATTAAAGGCTACCTAGAAAATATGTTCATTTCCTAAAGAAATATAAGTAAATATTATAAAATATATTATTTTATAAACAGACAAATTGAAAGATTATAATAATACCTAGTATTACCCAAACTTAAGCTAAAATTGTTATCTAGATTTAAACGTACAAGTATACATTTTAACCACATAGTTCCTTAACAGAGTCTATTAGCTCTTTTTTAAATAATCATATTCTTGTATTTTGCTTAGAGAATTTGAATTTGCTGAGTTCCAATCTTACTGAAATAGTGATTAAGTCACAGGAAGGAGAAATGTATTATTTATTTTTTTTACAGGGTTTGAAATAAAGCTCTGTTCTCCACTAAAATGAAGTTAAAAGCCTATCTTTACTATGGATTATGAAAGACAGAATAGAGGATGAGGTGTAGACTATGGAGAGATCTAGTCCTCTATTTTTTATGCTTCCATCATAAATCCTGGCAGAATTGGCTTTTCCATGGTGTGGATTTGTTTTTTTTTTTATTTTTTATTTTTTTAAAGATTTTTATTTATTCATGAGAGACAGAGAGAGAGAGAGAGGCAGAGGGAGAAGCAGGCTCCCAAGGAGCAGGGAGCCTGATGCGGGACTCGATCCCAGGACGCTGGGATCATGACCTGAGCCGAAGGCAGATGCTTAACCATCTGAGCCACCCAGGCGCCCCCTCCATGGTGTAGATTTGTAAGATATGTCAAGTGTTAAAAGAGAAACAGGTGTATTAAACATTTTTAAAGTTTACTTGAGCAAAAATATACTTTTACACATTTATAGGCTGAAGGGAGCCGGAACAAGAAAATTATACAAGATAAAAAAGAGGGTTGTTTGTTGCTAAGTCAGTTCCTTTAGGCGTTGTCAAGGTCTGTGAGGCAGATTACCTAACTAGTGCTGGTCAAGTGATTCCTGACTGACTGGTTTCAGATTCCATTTCTTGGAGGGCTAAAGCTGTAATTGTCAGTGTGGTGATACAGGGCTTAGCATAAGTGACTCCATTTAGGCTTGTTTCCTTGTTTTTAACACATTCTTTTAACACATCCTTTTTGTTAGCAGCTAATATTCTGAGTAAGTTTTAAATCCATGTTTGTATAATGACTTCACATTTAAATTTGGGTAAGTTTCTGAATAACGGAATGGATGGCGACATAAAATGAGCAGGAATTTAGGGAAAGAGGATAGATAAGAAGAAATAGAAAGGCTGTGCCTTACATACTTGCAACCTGGTCTGTAACTTTCCTCAAGAGTGCTGTGGATATTTAGACACTAACACCTGTATCATTAAGGAAACTTTTTTTGTATGTCTTGTTTGCAATGTGCAACAAACATTTAGCAGAAATTGTATATTATGAGTGGGAATAATGATAACATGAGCATTTAATATGTATATATATATATGTTTTGTGTATTTGTGTGCATGTAACTTATACTTTTATTTCTCTGATTATCAATATTAAAGTTTAAATAGAATCTTTTAATTTTTTACCATGTAATATGAAAAATGTATGTTAATTTTTATCCTTCCCGTCAAATATTTGTAAATATAATCTGGGGTTTTAGTACCTACTGTTGTTATCAAATTGTTATTTTTATATTTTAGGTCCTCTCTTTTCAGACTGATTTTGACATAATAAATTTCATTTGACAATTACAATTATAGCTAGTAGTGTCTACTTAACATTTGGTTAATTGGCTTCAGAACTGCTCTTAACCAGTTCTTCTATTACATGATTTTTCTAATTTGTACTCTTAATTTTAATTACACTTTAGCTCGATGAAATTCTTTTTCATATATAATTTTTCAAGAAGTGTAAATGAATGACATACTCTGCAAACTCTTGAAATTCAGAATGTTATTCCACTGATATGAAAAGCATCTGGGTCTGGCATAATGTTATCAGGTCAAAAAACTCTTTTTGTGATACAATAACTATCAGACATGTGCCAAGAATTATGCACATATATGATATCTATTTATTATCTGTATTACTTATCAACAATGTTACAAGATGGAAAACTTTTATTATCATTATATATTATTATATAGATGAGAAAACTGAGGCTTAGCGAGGTCAGATGTCTTAATAAAAATCATACATAAATAGTCAGGTCTTCCAGGGACCAATTCTTTCTACCTCCCCAAAATCACAGTAAATGTGAGTTTCACTGTTTAGGGGCAGGGAACTCTGAAGCTACCTTTTTAAAGCTTTTCTTCTTCTAGAGGACTTTTTTTTTTTTCTGCCTACCTTGATATTTGTAGCATTTTAGAAATACTAAATATTAAAAATAGTTATAATAAATAAGTGTTTTGCCAGATCGTTTCTATATGTTGCTCTATTTTCACTGAATTTTTGCCTGGAATGGGAAGGGACTCTAATGATTATAGGAAACTATTTGTTGGATTCAACAGCAGCATGAACACAAACATATGCTAAAAGAAACTTACTTTCTCCCTCTCAAATAGCTCTTCTGTTTTAGTATGCTAAACATACTGGCTCTGTGGCATTAGTGTTACATCTACCATTTAAAAATTTGGTGTTTTAGGCACAGCTCATTCTCCTTTACTTTTTTTTTTTTTTGATATAGTCTTCTCATATTGATGATGTCATCTATTTCCCACTAATCCCACTACCTTTCTCCAGACTCTCAATTTCCTCTTACCTCATGTCACTCACACCACAAACTTACTTTACAAACCTAGGACAAAAATTCTTAGCTTTAAATTTCAGCTTTACTATGTTACTTATTAACCCGAGAAGTGATTTTTGTTATTGTTTTTTGAGCTGTTTCCCAATCTTGATGAATGTGCTTCCCACCTTTATATATATATATATATATATATATATATATTTTTTTTTTTTTTTTTCCATACTACTGATATGGTTCCTTTAGTTGATTTACTTTTTTAAAACTCTGTTTTAGTCTTAGTCTCAGGCATACTATCAGTGAAATACAGATTAAAATTAATACAGGGTTATGGATAAAAGAATTCTTCATGTACTATCTAAGTGATAAATCATAACTTCATTTTTTTTTCTTTTTAGTCACATGTGTTATAAGCCTGTTATTGACTGTCACTTATTTTGTACAGTCCACATTTTTCTCATTTAGGAGCCCCTTAATCTGGTGCTCACCTTGTCTGCCAAGCTGCAGTTTCCTCTACATGGTAGTCAGTATCTTTGACAGCAGAGATATCTTCAGTTGTTTTCCTTGTTATTTTCTACTTTTTTTTTCCTGTTGCTGCGACTACCTAGAAATTCTTTCTTCTACTTCCCCTTACCTAATTTCATTCATGTGGAATGCTCCATCCCAAGACCCAGAGCCTTTTGAAGTAATCTCTGAGTGCTCCAGACTGTAAGGGCATTTTCACTTTGAATGTGCTACATCTTTTATGACTTAGGTTTCTTTCCTGAAATATTGCACTTAAAAGTCCATTTGAGTCCTGCAGTAGCAGAGGAGAGGGGATTGGATGTGGAGAAGAGCTGTAGTGAAGGGAACACTTGGGAGGATAAAGGACAGAGCGGGAGCAGACAAGGTAGAGCCTTCAGATCCCAGTGCGGATAGAACGGGAGGGTAAGTAGCACTGAGCAGGGAGGGGATCAGACTGCAGTGCAGCTGCAAGAGAGTCTCAGTCCGGCCAATGGGCCAGTGCACAGGTACCCCCTACGTGCTCAGTCATTGAATAGAAGCTGCCTAAGAGTTTCTCCTCCACTGCCCGAGGGCCGTGGCAGATCCTGTTGAAAGCAATAATAGGAACAATCTGCTGGTGTCTCATCACCGCATTCTCCCTTAGCAGTGATTCAAATTGACTGTGAATGGAAGAAAACAGACTGAAACAACATTTTGGAATTTATCCATTTCTAAAACATGGTTTATGACTCAACTAGGCCAAGTCCTCTGATCCACTCTTATAAGATTTATGAGACAGATGAAGTTCATTTATTTCTGTATAACTTTGGGACAGAGGAGACAGGGAATGCGAGAAGTCTATAATTGAGTTTGAGATGACTTTTTAGTTATGAGTAAAACTGGGTAGACATTATTATTAAGAATTGCTAAAATGAATTACAAAGGCAACATTTTGAATTGGTTTATACATTTTTATTTCAAGAAATTTCAGTTATTTAGACCAATTAAGGGTATATAATAAGCTGAACTTAAAATATCAATCAGTTTTGATGAGATGATAATGCTCTGTAATAATAATTAAGTACAAATGTATAGAAATGATATTATATCCTAAAAAATGTAAAGTTAGAGTGGGGCTGTTTAAGGTTAACTCTCCCAATTTGAATGGTTAATAAGTCATTCTGTGTGTATAAAATACGTTTGCAGGGAAACTACATCTGAAACCTTTGGGATTCTGTATGACAAACTGCTACTTCAGAGCATTACCCATGAAGACATTAGTATCTTGCTCATTAAAATATAATAGAAACCAAGGATGATAGTAAATTATGAAAATAGAGATATTAGCTTTAAGACATAAAGTAAAGCATGAAGGCTGTGGGTAACTATGAAGGAAGATAACATGGGGCTAAGATAGAAATTTTTGCCTACTCAAAATGTGACTTACATTTTGATCTACTGACAAATGAAATTTGGAATTAAGGACAACAAAAACATAACTGTTACACACAATATATAAAAAGCAAAGACTGGATATAGGAATCAAGCTTCATAAAATTCAATAGAAATTAATTGCATGACTTTAAGAAATAATAGAAACATTTTTCAAAGACTTACACTTATTATTTGGTAGGTGACAGAAACCAGTGAAAGCAAATAGGGAAAATTTAAATGGGGATACATGGTATGTGCACATGTTCATGTGTGTGTTTGTGTATGTGTTCACATGTGTGCATGTGTGTATTAGAGGCAGAAGTAAGGGCAGGGCAGATTTCTATGAATTCAAAAACAAAAAGATACCACTAATCCTCTTTCATTTCAACTTCCTTCCAAACATCTACTCATTTTCTCATTTTGCCGTCCGGGTCACTCTGCTTTACCATGTGGTCACATTGTGGATGGGAGATGAAAACTCCTTAGCTCTGAAATTTATATTTTCTCTGATTGACTATTTGTCTATACCAGTTCCAAACTCTGAGGAAAGAGTATCTAATTCACCAAGTCCATGTCAAATGTAACATTCTAGAGCTTAATAAGTCGATGTTATTCCTTTTCAGTAGCATGTCAAGGGGGAGCATTTTCTGTAGAGTATTAAATTACAATAATAAAGCCCAACTAAAAGTTGCTCTTCTTGTTATCATCATCATCTATGAGAAATTCTAAACAGTGCCAGAGGTAACTAGTTCTCCCTGCTGTTGTAAAACTCGCCCAACCTCTAACCTCCTTGGTATGCCATTGTCCCTATGAGTGGACTGATTGGAAATGGGACAAAATAACACTACCGTGCTGGGGCAAGAAGACAGAGACAGTGTCTATTAAAGGCTTTTCTATTCTATTTAGAGAAATCTATTAATACTTCATTGACAGAATTTTATCTGTGGTTATAGTAAATGAAAAATGGATCAAGAAACTTTGTAACAGATGGTTTTCCCCTAGTGGATTTCAATATTATGGAGTTTTAATGAGCAATAACTGAAGGAGTTAGTGCAGGTTGAAGGAATATGTAACAAACTCACAGAGTGTCACTTGGCTAATGGTAAATCATAGTCACTATTTGGTAATTTAAATATAAAACTATTATTAGATATGTAAAGAATAGCACTTCAGAAAGCAAGTTCTTAAACAGGTCAGAACCCTAATGTGTATCCATTTATTTTACTTAGCAGGGGGCTGAAAGGAGAAATGTGACATTAAGAAGCTTTCAAAATGTCGGACGCAAATTATAACCATTTTATGAAATTGAAGCCCAATACCCATTGTTAAAACACTTTGGGATATATACAAATTTTGGAAACTTAAGTATTTGGAATCCATATAATAAAAATATAGGTTAATTAGAGGTTATATATCTTTAAAAAATGCCTATTTTAAAATGATTGCCTCTAAAACAAGTAAAGGTAATAGATGGGATTCAGATTTAATGTAACCATTTAAGCTTCTGAACTTTCTTAGCTACTTATTTTCATTACAAATCTACAAAACTTTCTATTTTTAGAATCTAATGCATATGCAAAAAGATTACACTGAATCTAGCTTTATTTATTTCTTTCTTTAAAGATTTTATTTATTCATTTGAGACACAGAGATACAGAAAGAGAGAGAGAGAGAGCATGAGCCGGGAGAGAGGCAGAGGGAGAGGGAGAAGCAGGTTCCCCGCTGAGCCAGGAGCCCGATGTGGGGCTCGATCCCAGGACCCTGGGATCATGACCAGAGCAGAAGGCAGACGCTTAACCATCTGAGCCACCCAAGCGCCCCTGAGTCTAGCTTTATTACATGTCATTAGATTCTGGATCTAATTCTAAATACCTTCAGGGGAAAAATTAGATTGTTAAATTCAAATAAAAGATTATGTTTGATAAAGAAAGTGATTCTAAGATCTTCTTCAGTAGAACTGTACCAACCCACCGAATCCCTGAACCTAGTAGTGTATGTTTCAAAGGCACTCCTCTCATATGGAGGAGCCATAAGCAAGACATTGTCCCATAATAGGATTGTGGTCTGCTCTTGTGCTTACTGCTCTTAGACTCCAGGGAAGCCAGTGCTGTCCACATTAGTTAAAACTTAAAATTCCCCTCAAGAGCTGGTGCTTGGTAAATAGAGTAAGCAGGGGCACTGTGTTTGAAATGCTGCTCAGGGGTGCCTGGTTGGCTCAGTCAGTTAAGTGTCAGACTCCTGATTTCAGCTCAGGTCATCTCGGGGTCCTGGGGTGGAGCCCTGCATGGGGCTCTGTGTTTAGCGCAGAGTCTGCTTGTCCCTCTCCCTCTGCTCCTCTGCTCATGGGCTCTTCCTCTTTCTCTCTCTGTCAAATAAATAAATAAATAAAATCTTAAAAAAAAAAAAAAGAAGCTGCTGCACAAAACCATTGCATAAGGTGATGAGAATCTGAAACCTTGCTCAGGAAACTGAATGATAAATACAGTTCTTAAATGAATTGGGATTGAATTATAATTTTAGATTTCTTTCCGAGGAGGCAGGAAAAAGAAAAACACGCCTGAGGGTAGGCTCTTTTATTTACTTATTTTTAAAGATCTTATGCATTTGAAAGAGAAAGAGAGAGAGAGATGGAGAGAATGAACAGGAGAAGGGCAGAGGGGGAGGGAGAAGGAGAGGGAAAGAATCTCAAGCAGACTCCACGCTGAACATGGAGCCCCAGGCAGGGCTCGATCTCAGGACCCTGAGGTCATGATGAGAGCTGAAACCAAGAGTCGGATACTCAACCACCTGAGCCACCCAGGCGTCCCCAGAGTAGACTCTTCTAAAAGTCTTGTTCTTTTGTCAGAATAGCAGCATGTTTTTAAGTAAATTGAGTCTGCACCAAAGTACTAGAAAGGAAGTAAGATTATTGGCAACCTGGAACCACCCAGTTTTAGAGAGTTAGAGTAAACACACAATTTACCAACAAAAAGGTCGACTTCAAGCTGCCACTGTCCTTTGTATGCGTTTCAAAGAATTGCCTATAGAGCTGTTTACTTCACAGAACAGAACATTGCCTAAAGAACATGTCAATCCTGGTAAAAAAGAAAAAAAAGTGTGGGAGGGCAGTGCTGCACATCAAAAACACACCAGTATGTGTAATTTGACTGAAGAATTTCAACTCAGAGGAACTGGTTGTTTGTCTAATAGTCAATTAGCAACATCCTTGGAGTGTTTACCAAAATAGGTTACTGTGCTAGGTGCCTGGGCCAGATAATAGGTAAGGATGGGCAGGGGATTAAACACCATGCTTTAATTATCCTTACAATTCTTGTTCAGAAATTAAAATTACAGAATAGCCCAGAAAAGTATTAGCATTTATTAATTAAGATTATGTAATATTCTATATTCTGAACCCTACTTATTGTCACCATTTTATTGGTAAGGAAATAGATGCAAGTAACTTTTTTAAGGCGGAAGAGGTTGTGATTATTTTTAAATGCACAATTGACATAGAATCTCATAGTTTTAAACACATTAATGGGAGCACCTGGGTGGCTCAGTCGGTTAAGCTTCTGCCTTCGACTCAGGTCATGATCCCAGGGTCCTGGGATCAAGTCCTGCATCGGGTTCCTTGCTCAGCGGGAGTCTGCTTCTCCCTCTCACTCTAACCCTCCCCCCTGTTTGTGCTCTCTTTCTCTCTCTCTGTCAAATAAATAAAATCTTAAAAAAAAAAAAACACATTAATGGTTGCCTATTGCCCTTAAGATAAAAGCTTAAATTCTCAAAAGGCTCCTCGTGGTTTATGTCCTACCCTTTTGTAACAGCTTCATATTATTCCATGATCTCTCAGGTTCCGTGCGATCTAGTCACATTCACCTCCTTATACCTGGGCCTGGAATACTTCTTCCTGCTGTGCTGTACCCCAGCTAATGCATTCTTTTCTTTAAAATTCAGTTTACTCTCTGTGTTCCCAGGAAACCAGGGTACAGGTCAAAGACCTCTGCCTCCAGCTTTCCCAGACACTTGGACCTCTGCTTTAAGCATCTATTACCACTGATTGTTGTCCCACAGTAGCCTGAGCTCCCTGAGGCCAGTGACTAGGTCTGCATTTGAATTAGCAAAGGCACCATCAACCATGTCCCATATACACACATGACAAACAATATTCTGGTCACAACTAGGGTCTGTAAATGCTTTGTATAAATTTTAACCAGTGAGGTTTTCATTCCCATTTTATGGTTAAATTCATGAGACATACTGTTTTATAGAAGAATGAACTTAATTCTTATTCATTTTTATAGAAAATAAAAATTCTGTTTATTTTCCATAGTCCTGAAATAGTGAATCCTTTTATCTGGCTTAATTGGAATAGAAGCTTTACTCTGTCAGGCTCCTCTATCTGTTTTTAAACTGTAGCCGTGGTATTATCATTCTAAATCATGTTTACTGAAATCAGCTATGTAAAAAAATGCATCAGGAAATCAGATTTCAATGTGAATTCAGGTTATTTCTTTGTAACTCTCACACTGAAATGCATTGATTCATATCAAAATCTATTACTTTGTCACTGGTTAGTAGGGCAACCTTGGGTAAGTAACTTCATCTTCCCAGATGAGGTTTCTGCTTCTGTTACATGAGGGATTGGAAGAGATCATCCCTAAGGTCTTTTTCAGTTCTTAAATTCTGTGTCTCTTAGCTCCTCTCTGAGGAATTTTAACTCTGAAAATGGCTGCCATTTCACATCCTACTCTCCTTGCAAATAAGAGATTTTCAATTCCCAGTGATGAAATGAATCTGCATATGCACATGTATTTTATTATGCTAGAGTAAAAGGATTGATATATGTGTATAATATTATATTTTATATATATATATTATTATGTATATTATATATATATATATATATTCAAACTCTCCTCCTAAGGAAATGAAATTTAGTTGAATTATGGATAGAAGTCAGGATATGTGTATTCAACATTTACCCGTAGCTCCTTTTCCCCAACAGTCTGGTGTCAATTTTTAAAATATAGTAACATATCAGTAAGAAGCCGTAGCAACTCCTAATTTGTGAGGAATACTTTGTGAGTTGTATGCATAGTTATCAGCATTTCAGCACATTAGATTTCTGCCCCCCTACTTTAATGGATGTTTATGAGTCCTTTGGGTTAAAACACTCTTATTCACTAGTTAGTGTGACATTGCGGCATAGACTCAAGAAAATATTTCTAATTCCTTAAACCATTATATACCTTTGTGCAGTGGAAGATTCTATAGAGAGTAGTTGAATTTTAAGTATTCAAGGTATTTTGGAAAATAAGTCACTTTTGTGGCCTTCCCCCATATCATCTTCTGTCATTTCTTTTGCTTACATAGATTTTTGCAGATAGCTTCTCTCACTCCATAATTTATCTTTTTACTGCCTTTATGGTATTGGTGAACAATCCTTGACTGCAATGTAGTTGAATTTATCAAAGATTGGTATTATGGTTAGTATTTTTTGTGCCTTGTTTAAGAAATCCTTTTGTATACTATGGGTGTACTTGCTGCTTATCTATAGAAATATAATGTGTGAATTTTTTGTATACACATTTTTAAACCCAGTCATCTTGGTAAACTATTTTTTTAATTCTAAACATTAAGATGTAGTTTCTTTCAGATTTTCTGCCATAAACATATCATTTGTAAATAATAACAGGCTTGTTTCTTCCTTTCCATTCATATATTCTTAGTTTTCTTTCCTTATGTGATGGGTAAGATATTTGAATAGAATTTAAATGGATTTGGTATAGAAGTAGTGATCCTGTCTTGTTTCTGATCTTATGGGGAACACTTTTAACAGATTCTTTGTTAACTATGATGATTATTATAGACATTTAGTTCTATTCCTTCTTTGCTTTTATTAAAATCAAGTATACCTGCTCATTTATATCCAGTGTTTTCTCTGCATCACTTGAAATGAGCATCACATATCTCCTTTGGTGTGTTAAGGTAGTAAAATACATCAATTTATTTTTTAATGTCAAGCAACATTGGGGTAAACCAACTTGGTCATAATTTTATACATTACTAATTTAGACAGATAATATTTTATTTAGGATTTGTGCATCGTTGTACATGAGTCAAGTCACTCTATACTCCTTTTTTTTACTTCAAAATAATGTGTATTCTTCAGTTGTTGGATGCAATGCTTAAGATTCACATTATATCAAGATTAATGTGTGTTATTCAAATCATCTTCTGCATCTTTATTGATATTTTTATCCGCTTTATCTATTAGTTATTGAGAGAACTGTGTTAAATTATACCAATATAATGATAGATTTTTACTTATTTTTCAATTTTATTATATGTGAGACTATTATATTGAGGCATGCAAATTTTGATTTATATCTTTCTGATGAAATTTTCAGTGTTTCATACTTATCAACTAACCTTAATAATTTTTTGAACTTTATGTCTATTTTGTTCAAGATTAATATAGAAATACTTGTACTGCTTTTATTATCTGCCTAGTATACCCTTTTCCACCACTTTCAACATTTCTTCATCTTGATGGTTTTTTTTTTTATTTAAATTTAAATTTTTTGGAGGGGAGCAGAGGGAGAGGGTGAGAGAGAATCTTAAGCAGGCTCCATGCCCAGCATGGAGCCCGATGAGGGGCTCGATCTGACAACCTTGAGATTGTGATCTGAGCCGAAATCAGGAATCAGAAATTTAACTGACTCTGCCACCAAGGGACCTTCATCCCAATGTTTTAGGCACATCTCCTGTTAATAGCATATAGTCACTTTTTTAAAAGTCCATTCTTATCATTGTTGGCATCTAACTGGATTCTTTTTTCTATTTCTATTTATTTTAAGTATTTAGAAGTTTAGATTTATTCTTCTTTCTTATTTTGTGTACAGTGCATTTTAATGTTTATATTCTATATTTTATGCTATTCTATATCTTTTCTTGATTAATTTCTATTAGATTGTAAATGATACAATCTCTATAACTTTAATAACATCTTAGAAATTTAAAAATGCCGGGGCATCTGGGTGGCTCAGTTGGATAAGCGACTGCCTTCGGCTCAGGTCATGATCCTGGAATCCCGGGATCAAGTCCCACATTGGGCTCCCTGCTCAGCAGGGAGTCTGCTTCTCCCCCTGACCCTCTTCCCTCTCGTGCTCTGTATCTCTCATTCTCTCTCTCTCAAATAAATAAATAAAATCTTTAAAAAAAAATTTAAAAATGCCAACCTAATTTACCAATGTCAAAATTTAATGTATATTTTAATTTATTTTTAAGTAATAAAGAACTTAAAATACTATCATCAACTCTGTTTTATCTTTTGTACCTTATTAGTCAAATATTTAAGTTTTATATTATTTTAATAAACTTTACTACATTGTTTGTTTATATATAAAATCATGTTCAATGTTTATTGGTCATCACTTTCTTTTAGTGAGGGTATATATACAGATGTTTGGCTTTCTTTGTCCTAAAATGTGTTTGTTTTCTTTTTGTTCACAAAATCTTCTAGATTGATAGTTACATTTCCCCATACACTGAACTCCACTCTCTTTGGTTTTCATTTTTGTTGGAGAGAAATTATTTGTCTTGTCATTTCTTTATAAGCGGGATCATAATAGATATGTTTTCCTGTGACAGTCTTGACAATACCAGTTGTCTTGAAGTAGCAATTAATATTATTTCTTTCACTCCCAAACTTGCTGGTTTGGACAGTAAATCGTGTGGTCTCTCTACCTAGTTAATCTGGATTTTTTTTCCTCTGAATTCTTTAAAGAACATTTCAGATAATTTTGTTTGGATGACTCTACAGTTTCAATGTAGTGTACCTAAGCAGGAAATTCTTTATATGTGTTTTCCTCCTTTGTTTGGGCTTCCTGATTCTATGGATTGATATGTTATATCATTGTAACCATTATTGCTCTTAACATCCTTTCATATTTACCATCTCTTTCTCTTTCTTATCTGTATTTATGTAATTTCTATAGATGTATTTTCCAGTTTACTAATTCTCTCATCAACAGTAATCTGCCATTAACAATCTAACTCTCCAACGGTAATCTGACTTACTAAAATGAAATTTTTCGCTTCTAAAAAGTCTATATATTTTTTCAAATATGCTTTGTTATTTTACAGATTGCTTTTTACTCATTTTTATTCCCTCTTGTTTCAGAATGTACAATATTTTTTACTTTATATCAGATAATTTCACTATCAGAAGTCTATCTTTATAACTCCCATCCTTCTATTTCTTGTTTCTGTCCATTCTTACTTACAGTGGCTTGTTTTCTTGTGAGATTAGTCATCAATTTTTTTTAACACGTGAGATCATATTACTCATAAATTTATGTATGGGGATTCTTTGAGGTTGAAGGACTGAAGAGATTATTTCAGAGAAAATTTTTAGAACCTTCTACAAAACGATTACATCTTAGAAATACTTCAGATTCTTAGCCTGAGTTTTTGTTTGGTTGTTGTATTTTATCTTATTTTTCACTCTGTTAGTAAATATACAAGCTGAAAACCCATGTCAGGGCAGGATAGTCATTATGAATTTTCACTAGCAATATTCTCCATCTCCTTGCAGCTGAGGATTAAGTTAATCTTTTATACTCATGATGTAGCCCTTTGGTTTAGTCATTCTATTGGAGAAGTAAAATGGTCTCCTTATGTAGGCCTTTACTTTTATCTCTTGCTCTTTATTCCCAGAGTACCTTTAAAGCAAAGCCAGCTTCACCTTATTCACCAAATATTCACTTTAAGTGTGCATGAACTAGCACTTCCTTTAATTCTCTACTTTCCTGCATTTCCTTAGTCTTTGACCTCAGATTATTACTTACAGTCTTACCAGCTCTATCTTTTTTCAGTTTTCAATTTTTTTTTAAGTAAGTTGGTTTTTGATTTTTTTCAAAGCTGAAATGCTGAACTTCTCATAGCAAATTAGAAAAAAAAAAAAATGGTTAGGGGCTCCTGGCTGGCTCTGTTGGTAGAGCATTCTGTGCTTGATCTTGGGGTCATGAGTTCAAGCCCCACGTTGGGTGTAGAGATTACTAAATAAATAAATAAAATTTAAAGAAAGAAAGAAAGAAGAAAGAAAAGTAAAAGAAGAGAAAAAGAGGGCGCCTGGGTGGCTCAGTTGGTTAAGCAACTGCCTTTGGCTCAGGTCATGATCCTGGAGTCCCGGGATCGAGTCCCACATCGGGCTTCCTGCTCGGCGGGGAGTCTGCTTCTCCCTCTGACCCTCTTCCCTCTCATGCTTTCTATCTCTCATTCTCTCTCTCTCTCTCTCAAATAAATAAATAAAATCTTTAAAAAAAAAGAAAAAGAATGGCTGTATTTTTCAAAAAAAAATATATCTAATGATTTTACTTCTTTAAAATTTTTTTTCCTAAATATTAATCTATGTATACCTTCATCTTAGATATAGGCATTTGGACCTAGTTAAAAAGACAATGAAATAATTATGTGGGACTCCCCTACAGATATACTATACATAATATATCTGAAATAGCCAGTGGATTACTTTGATTTTGAAAAGATACACCGATAAAGTTATATTCCTATTAAATATTCTGATAGAATGTTTTTTATACTCAGTGTCATTTTTTAATTCTACTTGTACTGGAAGAATGGAAACATAACAGTGAATTAACTATTACATAAATTAGCAGGAAATGAAAGGTCAAATTTGCTAGCCATACAAGTCAAAACAAAAGGAATTGCATTATCATAAATGATTGAAGACCATGGTAATTAAGAATGAAAAAAAAACTATCATTTTTGAGACAGTTATCTTTCATTTTATATAGATTTGATAACCAACAGAAATTAATTCACATATTTGTTAGTTTTGGTAAGGCTGGTATATTCTTTTTAAAAATAGAATTCCCTTCAAGAAACTGACCAAAGGTAGCTAAACATTTATGACTGAGGTATGAGCTATATAAATATTCTAAGATGGTCATGAATTGAAAGTCTGTATCAAAGTGTATCTGAATTTACATCATTTTTCAGTTTTGTAGTTAATGATTTGTAACAACCAATACTTAGAATATAATTTGAAATTTCTTTTTTTCTTAGGAAATCTACTTACATAAGCATTACATGGCTTTGCTAAGAAATCTTTTATGTATGAGTCTGAATATATTTTATAAGTTTGATGGAAAATGTAAAATTGAGGGCTTACATGGATTAAGGAGGGAGACTCCAATGTTCAGAGGCCCTAAGTCATCGCTTTGCTTCTCATGTTAATAAGAGAATATCCTCTGCTTGTACTATGGTGCTTTACATTGCAAAGTTATGAACAACGTATTCTGTCATTTCTTAAAATGTCCTTCTTCTCAGGCTAAAATACTTTAATACCTTTAATGTTTAAAATCCAGCTATGGCTTTCTTAAAAAGAAACAGTTTTATTTAGGGAGTTGATGGTCTGATAAACTCATGACATATAAAGTAGTACTGAAATACCTACATCTTAGTTTCAGAATTAAAATTAACTCAGATAAAAATTGAAGCTGTTTTTCTGTTCAATATCAGATTTAAATAAATTATATGAATGTAACTTTCTCTCCTTCCCCTAACTAGACTATTCCCAAACCAGTCCCCCTACTTCCTCTTTGCTGGCAGTTATCGTCCTAAGGATAAAACTGATATCACTTTTCTTCTCAAATACCTGTTAAGTTCCCATTGCTTACAGAAAATAACAACAGCAACAAACAAACAAAAAACAAATGCCCTAGATTCGGAAATGATACAATCTGTATGTCCAGATTTTGTTGTTCTTGTTGTTTTGTTCACATCACTGTCCGTCACATACCCTTTGCCATTGCCCTACTAATCTTCTCAAAGATATTTCTCAAAATTTAGTTCATTTGAAATCAGCATGTTTAGCACAAAAATGCATTCCTTTTTGAAATATAACAACCTCTGGTATTTTTTCCTAGCTCTTTGTAATGTGATTATTCAGGTAATTGTCTAATTCCTTTACTCCTTTCCTCATGCACACCATTAGATTGTATACCAATATATCCTGAGATGTGTCTTGCTCATCCTTATAACCTTCCAAGTACCTAGTTCTGCAGTGTGCCCATTGTAGAGTCTATCATAATCATTTCTGCTTGGTACATAGGAAAATATGCAGGAAATTAGCCATAGGAATTATCAGAGTTCTCTAGACTTCTGGGGGAAAAAGAGTGCATATATATTTTGCCATCCTCATGTACCATAACACATATATGTTTAGATGTGTTTGTGTGTATTGGTGATGTAAGCTCCAAGGAGGAGATGCCAGCATGTTTAACAACCCAGAGCTGGGGAAGAACATGGGCTTCTGGGAAACTGGAAGGAAGTTTTCCTTTTAATGAAAGGCAGTTGTATAATGAGAAGTAGCTTGAAAATCTATTTGGTAAAAAGGCCAAAATATAAGGGAGAGTGAATAGGGACTGTATCTTAATGAGTATGATAACATTTGGTAAATCTTTTTTTCTACCTGTAAAATGAGGGTTTGACTTAAAAACATCTTCAAATTTTTCCACTTTAAAAATGTCTTGTGGAATTTGAGAAACAAGGCAGAGGAGCATAGGGGAAGAGAGGAAAAAATGAAACAAGACAAAACCAGAGAGGGGGACAAACCATAAGAGACACTTAATCTCATGACACAAACTGAGGGTTGCTGGTGTGGAGGGGGGGTGGGAGGGATGGGGTGGCTGGGTGATGGACATTGGAGAGGGTATATGAATTGTTTGGTGAGCACTGTGAATTGTTTATGATTGATGAATCACAGAGCTGTACCCCTGAAACAAATAATTCATTATATGTTAATAAAAAATAAATAAATAAAATAAAAGCATTACTATGAAAAAGAAAATGTCATGAGCTTAGGGGCCTCTGGGTGGCTCAGTTGGTTAAGTGTATGACTCTTGGTTTCAACTCAGGGCATGATCTCAGGGTCCTGGTATTGAGCTCTGTGTGGGGCTCCCCACTGATCCAGAGTCAGCTTGTCTCTGCTCTCTCTCTGCCTCTCCCTCTGCTCATGCTCTCTCTCTCTCAAATAAATAAATAAATCTTTAAAAAAATGTCATGAGTTTAAATTCACCACAAAAGAAGAAAGGAATACCTTTTTCTAAATTGTAGCCAAATTGATCTAAATCCCAAACCAAGAGGACGAGTTAATCACTGGCCAAATTCACCACGTATCCCTTCTGCTGACCCACCGTGCTGATTGGTATGCATTTTGGAGGATTGTTAATTTTCTCAAATGACTGATATTTGGACCTTCATTACAGATCATTCTACTGCATAAATCAGTCAGGCAGTTCACTAAATATTCCCTGTGTATCTTGGAAGGTGATGTACCTCCAAAGTCCCCAAGGAGTAACTTACTTGGCAGGGGCTTGTCCAATAATTATGGCATTTAGGACAGATAGATGCATTCTGCACTGCAGTGAGTCTCCCTTGCTGACGTAAAATGTCAAGTTTTGTTTTTAAAAATGTTAAAATTAAACTAAGGGGAATAAAGTCTTTATAATGATGCAGCTCAAGTACTTAAAATTATTAATATCTTTTATAGAGGAACTGGTTGTAACTATTAGTTAGATTAATATTTAAAAGTCCCAAGACATTAGCATCGGCCAGAATTTCAGTGTTTTACATTCTTAGCAATTTTAAAATCTAAGATGTGGAAGCTTAAATGTGCCATAATGTGCCACGTGTTTCTGGAAATGACATGGACACTTTGGAAAGCTTTTTTAGGCAATGGGTAGATAAGACAATTTAGTCTCCATTTTCTATAGTCAGCTATTTCTGTGAGTTTTGGGTACTTACAATATTTTGAAAACCATTCCTCTCTGGGCTGTTTTTGCTGTATTTACTATTATTTTTTTCATCTCTGGGTCACCCTGCCTTGACTGTGATGTTCTAGAAGGTAGATACTATATTTAACTCATCTCTGAAACCCAGATATTAACCCTATGCTCAGTTCATGCAAAATCAGTATTTGTGAAATAAATGAAATGAATGCCGTTTCCACTTGCTTGCAATATACTACAAACACCTACTTTATTTGTGTTCTAAGAAAAAATAATTTAAAGAAACCAGTGCATACCTGAGGTTTAGGGATTTTTTTTTTAAGATTTTATTTATTTATTTGTCAGGGAGAGAGTGCCCAAGTAGGCAGAGCAGCAGGCAGAGGGAGAGGGAGAAGCAGGCTTCCCACTGAGCAAGAAGCCCCATGTGGGGCTCGATCCCAGGACCCAGGGATCATGACCTAAGCCAAAGGCAGATGCTTAACCAACTGAGCCACCCACATGCCCCAGACCAAATCATATTCTAAATGTTGTTTTTTTATATGTTTCAGTAAATACATGCATACACCCTCTACACACAACTTACAATACAAAGATTCCATAACTAAAAAATGAACTTCTGTATAAAAACCTGATTTCTAAATGAGGAGAATGGAATTTGTTAGGTTTAAGTCTAAGTATATATGAAAAATTTTGAGAATGGTAGGGTCTTTAAAAATTATTCAAATATTATTCTTCTCCTGAATTATATGATGGAAACCAGATCCTCTTATGGTAGCTCACAGAGCATATCTGGGCTTCTGGATTGGAAGTAATTATTTCCTATAATACAGAGTTGCTTCCACTACCCCCTTTGGGGAGAATCAGTGACAACATGGCTCCTCTATGGTGAGCTGAATTAGGCTTCCTGTGAACAGAAGGGGGGGACACCTGAAAGATGTTGTAAAGTGACGCTGGAATTTCAGTTTGGCTAGTGGATTTAAAGACAATATGACAATTATCAAGACCATAGCTTGGGAAGATGAGGAAAAGCAGAAGCCACAAATATTGGTAGTAAGCAAAAGTCAAAAAAGATTTACAATTTTCCCATCAGACTTTTCAGGCAAGTGTAAAAGAGCTTCATCAATTACATTAGCCAATCACCATATATATTAGTCAGAGATCTTGGTTGCAACAACTGAAAATCCCTCCAGTTAATTAAGGTAGATAAGTAATTGTGGAAATGATGACCCAGAAAACTGACTGGAAGTTTGGAAAAGCAGATTAAAAAGGAATCAAGAGAATCATGTAACTGATTAGGACACCTTGACTGGACACTTACTACTCACGAGTAGCATTAATTGATGAATGTCTACCACACAATAAGAAAAGTATGATGAGCAGCAAAATCTGGGAAGGTTTTGCCCTAAAGAATCAAACACTCATTTAAAAGATGAAGAAATGTGTAGAAACAAAACTCTGTGAAATTATGGTTTACATTTTAAAAATTCAAAACTTTTTTCTTTTAAAATTGTAGACTATGAGATAAAGGAAATAATCCTGAGGATTACTGTTTTAATAGATTCTTGTTCTAAAAATTCAGGACATTTATCCATGGTTCGTATAGTAGATGACTTTTTACAATAGTTTTTCTTTCTTTTTTTCAGTTTTTTGTTTTTTAAATTCCAGTATAGTTATTAACATACAGTGTTGTATCAGTTTCAGGTATACAACAATCCCATACATCACGTGGTGCTCATCACAAGTGCACTCCTTAGCCCCCATCAACTATTTTACCCATCCCCCACCCAACTCACATCTGTTAACCATCAGTTTGTTCTCTATAGTTAAGTCTTGATTTGTTTCTTCCTCTCTTTTTTTTCTTTGATTGTTTTGTTTCTTAAATTCCACATTTGAGTGAAATTATATGCTATTTGTCTTTCTTCAATTGACTTATTTCACATAGCATTATTAAACTCTCTAGCTCCATTCATGTCCTTGCAAATGGCAAGATTTCTTTCTTTTTTATGTCTGAATATACAAAGATTTTTCTATCAAACTGATTTATGACTCAGATTATAGAAATAAGTCATAATATTCCTTCTAAATTTATTGTGATCTAAAGGCTTGTGGGAATCAATCAATATATATTTATTGAATACAAAGGATGCACTATGTAGTACTTAAGGTACTATATAGAACCCCTACATCTAAGGGGTTTATAAATTAGTCAAAGAGGCAAAAAGTTATAATTCCAAATCAGGAAATAACAATGAACTACCAGAAATAAAATAATCCTCTTTTAAATAGAGTCATGTTAAAAATGTGACCACTGTTCTGGACCTGATTTTGCATCATGTATACATGTATTTCATTACCATTACAGTAAGAAATTTTGAAGAAAAAAATAGTTCATGTTGTTAGGACCATCACTATTTGGACTTAGAAGATTTTTTTTAAAGATTTTCTTTATTTTAGAGAGAGAGAAAAAGAGAAAGAGAATGCATGCATGAGTGGGGATTGCATGCATGGATTGTAGAGTAGGTGTGGGGCAATCTCATGTGCCCCATAACACAACCCTGAGATCACAACCTGAGCCAAAACCAAGAGTCACAGCCTCAACCGACTGAGCCATCCAGGTGCCCTAGAACAAGGTTATTCCTTTTTTTTTCTTTTTTTTTAAAGATTTTATTTATTTATTTGAGAGGGAGAGAGAATGAGAGATAGAAAGCACGAGAGGGAAGAGGGTCAGAGGGAGAAGCAGACTCCCCGCTGAGCAGGAAGCCCGATGTGGGACTCGATCCTGGGACTCCAGGATCATGACCTGAGCCGAAGGCAGTCGCCTAACCAACTGAGCCACCCAGGTGCCCAAACAAGGTTATTTCTGATATAACTCAATGCTTAGAAAGATTGAGCATAAGAAATAAGATGAAATTATATATTTAACAGAAATGTATGTTAATTCCGATGCACCACTTAGTTATTTTCAAATTTTCTATTAAATAAAGAGCGGTATGTGAATTTTGCTTCAAAATTGAATTCTAATGTGGGTTATGATACTGGCTTAAGGATTCTATGGGGTATGTAGGAGGTTGGGTGTATGAAAAATGCTGCCCATTAAGAAATGAAGCTAGTTTGGGTTTTCGGTTATTATTTGGTTTGTTCTCTTCAGAGTTTGCACGTCTGGAGTCTTGCAAAATAGTTCCACTTGGGTATGTAGTTTGTAAGAATTGTGCTCATGATACAATAGCAGAGAAAGAGGTCAAACCTTCTCCCTCAAGAAAACAGAACATAATAACCAATATATGCACTGAGCAAGTCACAAAACCTAAAACTGTGGAGACATTTGTGAAAGTAACCTCTTCATTTACTTCCATCATGTGGAACCTATAGATACCTTAGCTTCCTAATCACAGGATCAACCTCTTCATTTACTTCCATCATGTGGAACCTATAGATACCTTAGCTTCCTAATCACAGGATCGGCAGTACTTCTTTGATAATTTTCAGAACAACTTACATTTATTAACACTCCTCATGCATTTGTTATCTGTATGTGTTTCGAGATAGCATTCAGTGTAACTGAGAGGAGAAATTATTTCAATGTTGATTATTTTGTATATCAAGATGACATTAGTCATTAAAAAGGAATGAGCAAAATACTGTATATGATGATAATAATTTCCACTTAAGTGCCTACTGTGCATGAGAAACTCTAATGACTGTTTCCCTGTGTTTTTTCATAAATCTTCACTATTTTCCTATCAGATTGACGCTATTATCCTCCAATCAAGACTCAACGGTGTTAGGTAGTTTGCCAAGGTTACTCTACAAATAAATACAGGGCTAAAATTTATACTCAAGAAGTCCAAAGTCTGTACTCTTTGCACTAGGTTTTGTGGACATTACAAATGACCTAATAGATTGCCTTGCCCAGCAGAGCCAGATTGCTTCCAGAAGCATGTCTATATTAGCAGCATGAAGTTGATCCCTATGTGATAATTGTGCCATTAATGTAATAGAAATATCAAGCAGCTCAGATTTTTCTGACCCCAGGCTAAAGTGTAAAATGGGAGAAAGATAATAGTTTCGTGCTGGTTTCAACTAGGGTCATCTCCAGGACATTGTCTAACCTAGACCTTGAGAATCAGATACAAGATTGTAGCCATCTTGTTTGATCTGTGTGTATGACACATGTGGGTTTATGAATTCCTTTCCCTTTAGCTTAGTCAGTGTTCTGTGGAATTCAGATGGATTTTTTTTAACTCAATACTTGGTCCAAAGCAATGCTGTAGTAGTGGGGGTAGCATGACCTTCAGGTGACCTATCAGCTTCTTATTTTATAATTTTATAATCTTACAGTCAAAGGCACAATCTTCTATTCCAAGAACCAAGTCAACTTTTTTAAAAATTTTTTATTATTATGTTAATCACCATACATTACATCATTAGTTTTTGATGTAGTGTTCCATGATTCATTGATTGTGCATAACAACCAGTGCTGCATGCAGAACGTGCCCTCTTTAATACCCACCAACAGGCTAACCCATACTCCCAAAACCCTCCCCTCTAGAACCCTCAGTTTGTTTTTCAGAGTCCATCATCTCTCATGGTTCATCTCCCCTTCCAATTTCCCCCCCTTCATTCTTCCCCTCCTGTTATTTTCTTCTTTTTTTTTCTTAACATATATTGCATTATTTGTTTCAGAAGTACAGATCTGTGATTCAACAGCCTTGCACAATTCACAGCGCTCACCATAGCACATACCCTCCCCAGTGTCTATCACCCAGCCACCCCATCCCTCCCACCCGCCCACTCCAGCAACCCTCGGTTTGTTTCCTGAGATTAAGAATTCCTCATATCAATGAGGTCATATGATACATGTCTTTCTCTGATTGACTTATTTCGCTCAGCATAACACCCTTCAGTTCCATCCACATCGTTGCAAAAGGCAAGATCTCATTCCTTTTGATGGCTGAATAATATTCCATTGTATATAAATACCACATCTTCTTTATCCATTCATCTGTCGATAGACATCTTGGCTCTTTCCATAGTTTGGTTATTGTGGACATTGCTGCTGTAAACATCGGGGTGCACGTGCCCCTTTGGATCCCTACATTTGTATCTTTGTGGTAAATACCCAGTAGTGCAATTCCTGGATCGTATGGTAGCTCTATTTGTAACTTTTTGAGGAACCTCCATACTGTTTTCCAGAGTGGCTACACCAGCTTGCATTCCCACCAACAGTGTAGGAGGGTTCCCCTTTCTCCACATCCCCGCCAACATCTGTCGTTTCCTGACTTGTTAATTTTAGCCATTCTGACTGGTGTGAGGGTGGTATCTCATTGAGGTTTTGATTTGGATTTCCCTGATGCCGAGCGATGTTGAGCACTTTTTCATGTGTCTGTTGGCCATTTGGATGTCTTCTGGAAAAGTGTCTGTTCATAGCTCCTTTCTTGATTGGATTATTTGTTCTTTGGGTGTTGAGTTTGATAAGTTTTTTATAGATTTTGGGTACTAGCCCTTTATCTGATATGTCATTTGCAAATATCTTCTCCCATTCTGTCATTTGTCTTTTGGTTTTGTTGACTGTTTCTTTTGCTCTGCAAAAGCTTTTTATCCTGATGAAGTTCCAATATTTCATTTTTGCCCTTGCTTCCCTTGCCTTTGGCGAAGTTTCTAGGAAGAATTTGCTGCTGCTGAGGTCAAAGAGGTTGCTGCCTGTGTTCTCCTTTAGGATTTTGATGGACTCCTGTCTCATGTTTAGGTCTTTCAACCATTTTGAGTCTATTTTTGTGTGCAGTGTAAGGAAGTGGTCCAGTTTCATTCTTCTGCATGTAGCTGTCCAATTTTCCCAACACCATTTGTTGAAGAGACTGTCTTTTTGCCATTGGACATTCTTTCCTGCTTTGTCAAAGATTAGTTGACCATAGAGTTGAGGGTCCATTTCTGGGCTCTCTATTCTGTTCCATTGATCTACGTGTCTGTTTTTGTGCCAGTACCATACTGTCTTGATGATGACAGCTTTGTAATAGAGCTGGAAGTCTGGAATTGTGATGCTGCCAGCTTTGCTTTTCTTTTTCAACATTCCTCTGGCTATTCAGGGTCTTTTCTGGTTCCATACAAATTTTAGGAATATTTGTTCCATTTCTTTGAAAAAAGTGGATGGGGATTGCATTGAATGTGTAGATTGCTCTAGGTCTAGGTAGCATTGACATCTTCCCAATATTTGTTCTTCCAATCCATGTGCATGGAACTTTTTTCCATTTCTTTGTGTCTTCTTCAATTTCTTTCATGAGTATTTTATAGTTTTGTGAGTACAGATCCTTAGCCTCTTTGGTTAGATTTATTCCTAGGTATATTGTGGTTTTGGGTGCAATTGTAAATGGGAGCAACTCCTGAATTTCTGTTTCTTCTGTCTTGTTATTGGTGTATAGGAATGCCACTGATTTCTGTGCATTGATTTTATATCCTACCACTTTACTGAATTCCTGTATGAGTTCTAGCAGTTCTGGGGTGGAGTCTTTTGAGTTTTCCACATAAAGTATCATATCATCTGCAAAGAGTGAGAGTTTGACTTTTTCTTTGCCGATTTGTATGCCTTTTATTTCTTTTTGTTGTCTAATTGCTGTGGCTAGGACTTCTAATACTATGTTGAATAGCAGTTGGGTTGGTGGACATCCCTGCCGCGTTCCTGACCTTAGGGGGAAAGCTCTAAGTTTTTCCCCATTGAGAATGATATTCGCTGTGGGTTTTTCATAGATGGCTTTTATGATATTGAGGTATGTACCCTCTATCCCTATAGTCTGAAGGGTTTTGATCAAGATAGGTTACTACTGTACTTTGTCAAATGCTTTTTCTGTATTTATTGAGAGGATCATATGGTTCTTGTTCTTTCTTTTATTAATGTATTGCATCACATTGATTGAATTGTGGATGTTGAACCAACCTTGCAGCCCAGGGATAAATCCCACTTTGTCGTGGTGAATACTCCTTTTAATATACTGTTGGATCCTATTGGTTAGTATTTTGGTGAGAATTTTTGCATCCATGTTCATCAAGGATATTGGTCTGTAATTCTCGTTTTTGACGGGGTCTTTGTCTGGTTTGGGGATCAAGGTAATGGTGGCCTCATAAAACGAGTTTGGAAGTTTTCCTTCCATTTCTAATTTTTGGAACAGTTTCAGGAGAATAGTTATTAATTCTTCTTTAAGTTGTTGATAGAATTCCCCTGGGAAGCCATCTGGCCCTGGGCTTTTGTTTGTTGGGAGGTTTTTGATGACTGCTTCAATTTCCTTAGTGGTTATAGATCTGTTCAGGTTTTCTATTTATGTCTGGTTCAGTTTTGGTAGTTTTTAGATCTCTAGGAATGCATCCATTTCTCCCGGGTTATCTAATTTGCTGGCATATAGTTGCTCATAATATGTACTTAAAATTGTATTTCTTTGGTGTTTGTTGTGATCTCTCTTCTTTCATTCATAATTTTGTTGATTTGGGTCATTTCTCTTTTCTTTTTGATAAGTCTGGCCAGGGGTTTATCAATCTTGCTAATTCTTTCTAAGAAACAGCTCCTAGTTTCATTGATCTGTTCTACTGTTCTTTTGGTTTCTATTTCATTGATTTCTGCTCTGATATTTATTATTTCTCTTCTCCTGCTGGGATTAGGCTTTATTTGCTGTTTTTTCTCTAGCTCCTTTAGGTATAGGGTTAGGTTGTGTATTTGAGATCTGTCTTGTTTCTTGAGAAAGGCTTGTATTGCTATATAGTTTCCTCTAATACTGCCTTTGCTGCATCCCAAAGATTTTGAACAGTTGTGTTTTCATTTTCATTGGTTTCCAAGAAGTTTTTAAATTCTTCTTTAATTTCCTTGTTGACCTATTCATTCTTTAGTAGGATGCTCTTTAGCCTCCCTGTATTTGAGTTCTTTCTGACTTTCCTCTTGTGATTGAGTTCTAGTTTCAAAGGATTGTGATCTGAAAATATGCAGGGAATCATCCCAGTCTTTTGGTACCAGCCGAGACCTGATTTTTGACCTAGGATATGATCTATTCTGGAGAATGTTCCATGGGCACTAGAGAAGAATGTGTATTCCATTGCTTTGGGATGGAATGTTCTGAATATGTCTGTGAAGTCCATTTGGTCCAGTGTGTCATTCAAACTCTTTATTTCCTTGTTGATCTTTTCTTAGATGATCTGTCCATTTCAGTGAGGGGGGTGTTAAAGTCCCCCACTATTATTTTATTGTTGTCAATGTGTTTCTTTGCTTTTGTTATTAACTGCCTTATATAATTGGCTGCTCCCATGTTAAGGGCATAAATGTTTATAATTGTTAGATCTTTTTGTTGTATAGACCCTGTAGGTAGGATATAGTGTCTTTCCTCATCTTTTATTACAGTCTTTGGTTTAAATCTAATTTGTCTGATCTAAGGATTGCCACCACAGCTTTCTTTTGGTGTCCATTAGCATGGTAAATCATTTTTCACCCCTCACTTTCAATATAGGGGTGTCTTTGGGTCTAAAATGAGTTTCTTGCAGACAGCATATCGATGGGTCTTGTTTTTTAATCCAATCTGATAGCCTGTGTCTTTTGATTGGGGCATTTAGCCCATTTACATTCAAGGTAACTATTGAAAATATGTATTTAGTGCCACTGTATTTCCTGTAAGGTGACTTTTACTGTATATTGTCTGTGTTCCTTTCCGGTCTGTGCTGCTTTTAGGCTCTCTCTTTGCTTAGTGGACCCCTTTCAATATTTCTTGTTTGCAAATTCCTTTAGTTTTTTTTTTTTTTTTTTTTTGTCCTGGAAGCTTTTTATCTCTCCTTCTATTTTTAATGACACCCTAGCTGGATATAGTATTCTGGGCTGCATATTTTTCTCATTTAATGCTCTGAATATATCATGCCAGTCCTTTCTGGCCTGCCAGGTCTCTGTGGATAGGTCTTTGCCAATCTAATGTTTCTACCATTGTAGATTACATATCTCTTCTCCCTAGCTGCTTTCAGGATTTTCTCTTTGTCTCTGAGATTCGTACATGTTACTATTAGATGTCGGGGTGTTGACTTATTTTTATTGATTTTGAGAGGGGTTCTCTGTGCCTCCTGGAATTTGATGCCTATTTCCTTCCCCAAATTAGGGAAGTTCTCTGTTGTAATTGCTCCAATATACCTTCTGCCCTCT
>NW_027397064.1:85225753-85226029 GCF_003265705.2 Callorhinus ursinus
CATATGATACATGTCTTTCTCTGATTGACTTATTTCGCTCAGCATAACACCCTTCAGTTCCATCCACATCGTTGCAAAAGGCAAGATCTCATTCCTTTTGATGGCTGAATAATATTCCATTGTATATAAATACCACATCTTCTTTATCCATTCATCTGTCGATAGACATCTTGGCTCTTTCCATAGTTTGGTTATTGTGGACATTGCTGCTGTAAACATCGGGGTGCACGTGCCCCTTTGGATCCCTACATTTGTATCTTTGTGGTAAATACCCAG
>NW_027397064.1:85226129-85265818 GCF_003265705.2 Callorhinus ursinus
TCTTTCCATAGTTTGGTTATTGTGGACATTGCTGCTATAAACATCAGTGTACACGTACCCCTTTGGATCCCTACATTTGTATCTTTGTGGTAAATACCCAGTAGTGCAATTCCTGGATCGTATGGTAGCTCTATTTGTAACTTTTTGAGGAACCTCCATACTGTTTTCCAGAGTGGCTACACCAGCTTGCATTCCCACCAACAGTGTAGGAGGGTTCCCCTTTCTCCACATCCCTGCCAACATCTGTCGTTTCCTGACTTGTTAATTTTAGCCATTCTGACTGGTGTGAGGGTGGTATCTCATTGAGGTTTTGATTTGGATTTCCCTGATGCCGAGCGATGTTGAGCACTTTTTCATGTGCCTGTTGGCCATTTGGATGTCTTCTGGAAAAGTGTCTGTTCATATCTCATTTCTTGATTGGATTATTTGTTCTTTGGGTGTTGAATTTGATAAGTTTTTTATAGATTTTGGGTACTAGCCCTTTATCTGATATGTCATTTGCAAATATCTTCTCCCATTCTGTCAGTTGTCTTTTGGTTTTGTTGACTGTTTCTTTTGCTCTGCAAAAGCTTTTTATCCTGATGAAGTTCCAATATTTCATTTTTGCCCTTGCTTCCCTTGCCTTTGGCGAAGTTTCTAGGAAGAATTTGCTGCTGCTGAGGTCAAAGAGGTTGCTGCCTGTGTTCTCCTTTAGGATTTTGATGGACTCCTGTCTCATGTTTAGGTCTTTCAACCATTTTGAGTCTATTTTTGTGTGCAGTGTAAGGAAGTGGTCCAGTTTCATTCTTCTGCATGTAGCTGTCCAATTTTCCCAACACCATTTGTTGAAGAGACTGTCTTTTTGCCATTGGACATTCTTTCCTGCTTTGTCAAAGATTAGTTGACCATAGAGTTGAGGGTCCATTTCTGGGCTCTCTATTCTGTTCCATTGATCTATGTGTCTGTTTTTGTGCCAGTACCATACTGTCTTGATGATGACAGCTTTGTAATAGAGCTGGAAGTCTGGAATTGTGATGCTGCCAGCTTTGCTTTTCTTTTTCAACATTCCTCTGGCTATTCAGGGTCTTTTCTGGTTCCATACAAATTTTAGGAATATTTGTTCCATTTCTTTGAAAAAAGTGGATGGGGATTGCATTGAATGTGTAGATTGCTCTAGGTCTAGGTAGCATTGACATCTTCCCAATATTTGTTCTTCCAATCCATGTGCATGGAACGTTTTTCCATTTCTTTGTGTCTTCTTCAATTTCTTTCATGAGTATTTTATAGTTTTGTGAGTACAGATCCTTAGCCTCTTTGGTTAGATTTATTCCTAGGTATATTGTGGTTTTGGGTGCAATTGTAAATGGGAGCAACTCCTGAACTTCTGTTTCTTCTGTCTTGTTATTGGTGTATAGGAATGCCACTGATTTCTGTGCATTGATTTTATATCCTACCACTTTACTGAATTCCTGTATGAGTTCTAGCAGTTCTGGGGTGGAGTCTTTTGAGTTTTCCACATAAAGTATCATATCATCTGCAAAGAGTGAGAGTTTGACTTTTTCTTTGCCGATTTGTATGCCTTTTATTTCTTTTTGTTGTCTAATTGCTGTGGCTAGGACTTCTAATACTATGTTGAATAGCAGTTGGGTTGGTGGACATCCCTGCTGCGTTCCTGACCTTAGGGGGAAAGCTCTAAGTTTTTCCCCATTGAGAATGATATTCGCTGTGGGTTTTTCATAGATGGCTTTTATGATATTGAGGTATGTACCCTCTATCCCTATAGTCTGAAGGGTTTTGATCAAGATAGGTTACTACTGTACTTTGTCAAATGCTTTTTCTGTATTTATTGAGAGGATCATATGGTTCTTGTTCTTTCTTTTATTAATGTATTGCATCACATTGATTGAATTGTGGATGTTGAACCAACCTTGCAGCCCAGGGATAAATCCCACTTTGTCGTGGTGAATACTCCTTTTAATATACTGTTGGATCCTATTGGTTAGTATTTTGGTGAGAATTTTTGCATCCATGTTCATCAAGGATATTGGTCTGTAATTCTCGTTTTTGACGGGGTCTTTGTCTGGTTTGGGGATCAAGGTAATGGTGGCCTCATAAAACGAGTTTGGAAGTTTTCCTTCCATTTCTAATTTTTGGAACAGTTTCAGGAGAATAGTTATTAATTCTTCTTTAAGTTGTTGATAGAATTCCCCTGGGAAGCCATCTGGCCCTGGGCTTTTGTTTGTTGGGAGGTTTTTGATGACTGCTTCAATTTCCTTAGTGGTTATAGATCTGTTCAGGTTTTCTATTTATGTCTGGTTCAGTTTTGGTAGTTTTTAGATCTCTAGGAATGCATCCATTTCTCCCGGGTTATCTAATTTGCTGGCATATAGTTGCTCATAATATGTACTTAAAATTGTATTTCTTTGGTGTTTGTTGTGATCTCTCTTCTTTCATTCATAATTTTGTTGATTTGGGTCATTTCTCTTTTCTTTTTGATAAGTCTGGCCAGGGGTTTATCAATCTTGCTAATTCTTTCTAAGAAACAGCTCCTAGTTTCATTGATCTGTTCTACTGTTCTTTTGGTTTCTATTTCATTGATTTCTGCTCTGATATTTATTATTTCTCTTCTCCTGCTGGGATTAGGCTTTATTTGCTGTTTTTTCTCTAGCTCCTTTAGGTATAGGGTTAGGTTGTGTATTTGAGATCTGTCTTGTTTCTTGAGAAAGGCTTGTATTGCTATATAGTTTCCTCTAATACTGCCTTTGCTGCATCCCAAAGATTTTGAACAGTTGTGTTTTCATTTTCATTGGTTTCCAAGAAGTTTTTAAATTCTTCTTTAATTTCCTTGTTGACCTATTCATTCTTTAGTAGGATGCTCTTTAGCCTCCCTGTATTTGAGTTCTTTCTGACTTTCCTCTTGTGATTGAGTTCTAGTTTCAAAGGATTGTGATCTGAAAATATGCAGGGAATCATCCCAGTCTTTTGGTACCAGCCGAGACCTGATTTTTGACCTAGGATATGATCTATTCTGGAGAATGTTCCATGGGCACTAGAGAAGAATGTGTATTCCATTGCTTTGGGATGGAATGTTCTGAATATGTCTGTGAAGTCCATTTGGTCCAGTGTGTCATTCAAACTCTTTATTTCCTTGTTGATCTTTTCTTAGATGATCTGTCCATTTCAGTGAGGGGGGTGTTAAAGTCCCCCACTATTATTTTATTGTTGTCAATGTGTTTCTTTGCTTTTGTTATTAACTGCCTTATATAATTGGCTGCTCCCATGTTAAGGGCATAGATATTTATAATTGTTAGATCTTTTTGTTGTATAGACCCTGTAGGTAGGATATAGTGTCTTTCCTCATCTTTTATTACAGTCTTTGGTTTAAATCTAATTTGTCTGATCTAAGGATTGCCACCACAGCTTTCTTTTGGTGTCCATTAGCATGGTAAATCATTTTTCACCCCTCACTTTCAATATAGGGGTGTCTTTGGGTCTAAAATGAGTTTCTTGCAGACAGCATATCGATGGGTCTTGTTTTTTAATCCAATCTGATAGCCTGTGTCTTTTGATTGGGGCATTTAGCCCATTTACATTCAAGGTAACTATTGAAAATATGTATTTAGTACCACTGTATTTCCTGTAAGGTGACTTTTACTGTATATTGTCTGTGTTCCTTTCCGGTCTGTGCTGCTTTTAGGCTCTCTCTTTGCTTAGTGGACCCCTTTCAATATTTCTTGTTTGCAAATTCCTTTAGTTTTTTTTTTTTTTTTTTTTTTTGTCCTGGAAGCTTTTTATCTCTCCTTCTATTTTTAATGACACCCTAGCTGGATATAGTATTCTGGGCTGCATATTTTTCTCATTTAATGCTCTGAATATATCATGCCAGTCCTTTCTGGCCTGCCAGGTCTCTGTGGATAGGTCTTTGCCAATCTAATGTTTCTACCATTGTAGATTACATATCTCTTCTCCCTAGCTGCTTTCAGGATTTTCTCTTTGTCTCTGAGATTCGTACATGTTACTATTAGATGTCGGGGTGTTGACTTATTTTTATTGATTTTGAGAGGGGTTCTCTGTGCCTCCTGGATTTTGATGCCTATTTCCTTCCCCAAATTAGGGAAGTTCTCTGTTGTAATTGCTCCAATATACCTTCTGCCCTCTCTCTCTTTTTTTTTTCTTCTGGGATCCCAATTATTCTAAAGTTTTTTTCATCTTATGGTATCACTTATCTCTCGAATTCTGCCCTCGTGATTCAATAGTTGTTTATCTCTATTTTTCTCATCTTCTTTATTTTCCATCATTTGGTCTTCTATTTCACTAATTCTCTCTTCTGCCTAATTTATCCTAGCAGTTAGAGCCCCCATTTTGATTGCACCTCATTAATAGCCTTTTTGATTTCGACTTGGTTAGATTTTAGTTCTTTTATTTCTCCAGAAAGGGTTTCTCTATTAACTTCAATGCTTTTTTCAAGCCCAACTAGTATCTTTAAAATCATGATTCTGAACTCTAGGTCCGACATCGTACTAATGTCCTTATTGAGGAGGTCCCTGGCAGATGGTACTACCTCTTGTTCTTTTTGTTGAGGTGATTTTTTCCCGTCTTGTCATTTCGTCCAGAGGAGAAGAGATGAATGAGAGAACAAAATGCTAACACGGTAAAAACGTCCCCAGAAAATATACTCTAAACAAATCAGAAAATACCTGAGGCTTGGGGAAAAGAAAGGGAAAGAAAGAAAAAAGAAAAAGAAAAAAAATAAAGAAAAAGATACAAATACAGAACCAAACAAGAAAAACAGAATATGATCAAATATGATCAGGCTGGTGCATAGATCAGTGCCACACACTAGATTTTGGGTGTATTTTGGTCTGTTAGAAGAGAGTGACTCCCAAAATTAAAAAAAAAACATATATTTATAAAAACAAGGGTTCATATGATGAAGTGATGAAATATGAATGTAAAGAAAATTATAAAAAATTTTGTAAAAGGAATTGATAAGAAGTTGTTTGAAAAAAGAAAGAAGAGGATTAAAAAAAAAAAGAAAAACAAAAGGGAGACAATGTGATCAGGCAGGAGACTAGAACAAGCCATACACTAGAGATTTAGGGTATATTTTGATCTTTTAGAAGAAACTGTATCTCAAAATTTTAAAGAGAGAATAACTTATATATATATATATATATATATATTCCAAAAATTAGGGTAACTACTATGAAGGTATAGAATATGACTCTAAAAATGAAAAATAAAAATGTTTTTTTAAGAAGGGATTGATAAGATGCTGGTTTAAAAAGGAAAAAATAAAAATTAATAAAAAAATACAGTTAATAAAATTAACTTCGTAAGACTAAAGAATCATGGTAAAAAAGCCATGGATTCTATATGCAGTATTCCCCTAGCGCTGGAGTTCTGCCGTTCTCACTGATTGGTAAACTTGGTCTTGGCTGGCTGTTCTTGTGGATCCTCTGGGGGAGGGACCTGTTTTCCTGGTTCCCAAATGTCTTTTCCGGAGGCAGAATTGCCCCACCCTTGTCGGTCCAGGCTAAGTAATCTGCTTGGGTTTGCTCTCAGGAGCTTTAGTTCCCTGCAAGCTTTCCGTACAGCTTTGGAGGATGAGAGGGAAAATGGCGGGCTCCCAATCTCCACCCCAGAGGAGCCGAGAACTCGGGGCCCCATTCCTCAGTGTGCCCCCAGAGAAAAGCAGTCAGTCCCGTCTCCCCAGACTCTGGCCACACTCTGAGGTCACTGGCCTGTGAACAAGCGTTTCTATCTCTGGCACCCGACCCCGTATGGAGTCTCCAAACCCAGCAGATTCCTGCGGTGCGCTTCCGCGCCGCTCCTCCCGGGGGAGGAAGGGGAGTCTCCCCAGATCTGCTGCTTGTTGGGTCCCTGCTGGAGGAGCAGTGGCCTGAGTGGGCTGCGGATCACGGTTTATGGCAACCCCGAGCTGAGAGACCACGCCTCGGCTCCGTCTCTTCAGCCAGCTTCCCCGCTCCGATACCCGGGAGCTCTGCCGCACTCAGGCACCCCCGGTCTTTCTGTGACCGCGAGGGTCCTGAGACCACACTGTCCTGCGAGGTTCCACCTCCCATTTAGCCACTAGAGTGATGTCCCTCAGCAGAGCCGACTTCTAAAAGTTCCGATTTTGTGCTCCGCTGCTCTGTCACTTGCCAGAAACGGCCGACGGAGGCCCCCTCTCCCGCTGTCTATCTTCCCGAATATCACCTCAGATTCATTTCTCCGCACGCACGTCGTACTTTCCAGAAGGTGGTCGCTTTTCGGTTCAGAGAGTTGTTGCTACTCTTTTCTTCGATCTCCTGTTGAGTTCGTAGGTGTTCAGAATAGTTTGATCCCTATCCAGCTGAATTCCTGGGACCAGACGAAATCCAGGTCTCCTAGTCCTCTGCCATCTTGTTCCGCCCCCTGAACCAAGTCAACTCTTATCCAGAAGAAAATATACAGTTGTCGTTTTTGCAGTGTTTTGGAAAATAGTTTCTATTAGTCAATCAAGTTCAGTGAAATATTTGATATTCAATAACACACACCATATAGATATTTTCAAATTAGCATATGAACTTAGATAATACCTCCTATTAAGAAGGGAAATAATTTTTCAAATAGTGTAACCTTGATTTATTAATCTCACTAACATATTTGCCATTGTAATATCTATTCCATGTTGAAAAAGCCTGCTTGTCAGACTTGTCATATGCTGTTTGTATAACTGGTAATTATGGAATCAAGATGAATTATCCTCTATTTTTAAAGGCTATAAAATAGACACCAACCAATTAATATAACTATTCTCTCATTCTTTGAGAAAAAGAGAGAAAAATCAATCTCATTTCACAGTCATTTATCTATTGCCCTCCTTCCTTTCTACCCATCCCATAGGCCTGTACATTAATGCTTGTGATTCCACTTGTTACCATGAAAAGAAGCTTCCTTAACACAAGGTGTCATAGAATTCTCACAAAGCATTCTTTTCCTATGAATAGCTAATCAGAAACTTTTCTGCAACCTGAAAGATATTTGGGAGCAATGCTCAAATTTACTTTCTTTAACTTGACACTTTACTGATGAAACACTTCTTTTTCTCAGTTGGCTCATGCTAGAAATTAGATCACGGGAAACAAATGGCTGTTTAAACACCAGAATGCCTAAACTATATTTTTTGCTTACCTTGAGCAAATGACTAACCATGGGTTAGTTCTGGAGTTCCAGGTTTTTTTTTTTTAATTATTATCTTTAATTAACAAGGAAGATCTTAACCCATGAATACAAATCATTTAATGTACTGTATGATTACTCTTTTTAGAATTTTTGCTCTTATTTTTTTTAATATTTTAGTTATTTATTTTGACAGAGAAAGAGAGAGCATGAGCACACAAGCAGGGAGAGAGGCAGAGGGAGAGGGAGAAGCAGGCTCCTTACCGAGCAGGGAGCCCGATGTGGGACTCGACCCCAGGACCCTGGGATCATGACCTGAGCCAAAGGCAGACACTTAACTGACTGAGCCACCCAGGTGCCCTGAATCTGTGCTCTTAAATCACTATAAATTCAGGATTAAATTGCCATAGAGGGCCACTAAAAATTCGCTTTGGTAGAAAACAATCCAAATTTTATATGCATATCTTTATATGTGTATATGTGTGTGTTGTTTACATATATATTTTACATATAGTGTCAATGAACAACTGTCTTAGAAATTCATATTAGCAATTTGTCATTATGACGCTTTAGACCTTTCCCCCTTCTTGACATTAGAAAACTATTTTATGACAAATAAAATAAAGTGAATAGAAATAAAATAGAGATGGTGAGTCATTGTCCCTCTTGAGTTATTTTTTCAGAGCTGTAACAATTCTCTTCTGTCTTCATTTTTCTGGCCTATCTCCAATTTCTTAACTTCTAAAATGTGTAGAACTCACAATTAATTAAACAATAAAAATAAAATAATAGGAATAAGCAAAGAGAAATGATACTCTTTGATGGAGTCATAATGCTCTTTAACATCACTAGGGATTCAAAGATACGGATCTTTACTTTCTTTACATATATCTCCTTTAGTTTCACAACTAGAAAAGGTGCAGATATTACTTTTATTATTCATAATTTATAGCTGCAAAAACAGGGGCAGATGAGAGCACCAGGCTTCACAGCTAAATCTGAGTAACTCCAGAGTTAATTTCTTGACTTTAATGAACCAATGCTTCTACAGCTGTTGATTTAAAGACAGAATTTTTAATTTTCTAAATGGTCATTTTGTTTTAAACATTTTAGTCATTTATTTGAGAAGGAGAGCGAGCTAGAGTGAATATGAGCTGGAGGGGCAAAGGGAGAGGAACAAGCAGACCTCCCTCCCACCCTGCTGAGCAGGGAGCCCGATGGTGCAGGTTTCAATTCCAGGACCCCAGGATCATGACCTGAGCCCAAGGCAGACGCTCAACCGACTGAGCCACTCCGATGCCCTAAATGGTCATTTTATGACAGTCAGATAAATGTTTAAATATCATCTACATATGAACATAAGAATGCTAGGAATGGATACCTGGCACTGAAAAGGCAAAGATCAGTCTAAAGGAAAAGGAAAAATGAGTGATAGAAAATACTTTTATAGAGCAATATATGATCTTAATTGTTATAGAAAGGTAATTTGATTGCTGTAAACTATACATTAAGTAGAGGCTATCATTTTGACTGAAAAGTAAACAATTGTGTATGTTTTAGCCAGGTGGGTAAAGAAAAGGAGGCAGAATGCCAAAGGCATAAATCTGTAGGGTAAATGGTGCACTTAGAGAATAAGGGTAAGTTTGTTGTTAGTCATGTGGCCTAGTCAGGTAAGTGGGGCTCAGGTGATAAGTACTGTGTTCTGTGTCCAGTGTATTTATTTCAACATTTATTAGTTTCCATCATATTATACTATCAATCTGTGAACAACACTTTTTTTATGATCTAAGATTTTTTCATTAACAATATTTCTTTACATGGCAATGTGGTCAAATTTCAGAGACCTTAACTCTGTATTCTGACTTTAGCTTGCTGGGTTTGGCTTCTGAACACTTCTCTGGATCCTTCTTTACACTGCAATTCTCTTCATGATTTAAGGGTGAATCAGAGGATTCTTATGACACTCTTTTGGATGTGAGCTGACTTAGAAATTCCTTAGAAGTTTTTATGTTCTTTAAGACTACCTGATAAATCCTGAAATGAATCTAAGTAAGAAGAATGTATGTATTTTAGCATTTCAAATCCCCAATTCTAGGTTTTTACCGTTTTCTCTAATGATTAGGTTTAGGAATTGAGATAGTTTTTCTTTCTCATGATTCTTCACTGATTTTTGGATGGGATATTTGCTTGCTGTTGAATTATATTATTTTTTAGAAGTAGGAAATATTTATTATAATTGGCAAATCAAAACAAATTAAATTTTTTTATTTATAATTAATAAGAGGCTTTAGGTAAAGGGATAAGTTTAAAAATGCCAAGTAAATTTCTAAGCCATTGCAATGATTCTCTATACTAGCATAAACATAGAGTTGCAAAGCTAAGATATATATAGGGAGAAAATAAACATAAATCATTACAGTGATGCAAAGGCTATCATTCCTGAGAGACTTTATTTTTCAATATGTGTATACACACACACACACACACACACGCACACACTGCCCTACATTTTATTTACACACATATATGAACCTTCGATACAAACATAATTTAAAAAAATCAGAATCTTCAGATTCTTAAATATCTATTTTCATAAGCTATATTCTATATATACAGTATAATTTAAGTTCTAGCAGAAAGCTTTTTTTTAAAGATTTATTTCTGGGGTGCTTGGGTGGCTGAGTCAGTTAAGCAACTGCCTTTGCCTCAGGTCATGATCCCAGGGTCCTGGAATCGAGCTCCGCATCGGGATCCCTGCTCAGCGGGAAGCCTGCTTCTCCCTCTCCCTCTACTTGCCACCCGCCTGCTTGTGCTCTCTCTCTCTCTGTCAAATAAATAAATAAATAATTCTTTAAAAAAAATAAAGATTTATTTCTTTATTTGAGAGAGAGCACAAAGGGGAGGGACAGAAGGAGAAAGAATCTTTTTTTTTTTTAATTTTGTGTATTTATTTGACAGAGAGAGAGAGAGAGCACAAGCGGGGGAGTGGCAAGTAGAGGGAGAAGGAGAAGCAGACTCCCTGCTGAGCAGGGAGGCCGATGCGGGGCTCTATCCCAGGACTTTGCGATCACGACCTGAGCCGAAGGCAGACGCTTAACTGACTGAGCCACCCCGGTGCCCTGGGAGAGAGAGTCTTAAACAGACTCCACACTGAGTGCAGAGCCCAACATGGGGCTGGATCTCACGACCCCGAGATCATGACCTGAGCCAAAACCAAGAGTTGGATGCATAACTGGCTGCACCACCCAGGCGCCCCTATCAGAAAGCTTTTTAAAAATAAAGTATTTTTCAAGCATATACTTTCATTTTTTATTTATTTTATTTATTTATTTTTATTTATTTTTTATTTGTTTATTTTTTATTTTTTTAAAGATTTTATTTATTTATTTGAGAGAGAGAGAATGAGAGATAGAGAGCATGAAAGGGAAGAGGGTCAGAGGGAGAAGCAGACTGCCTGCTGAGCAGGGAGCCCAATGCGGGACTCGATCCCGGGACTCCAGGATCATGACCGGAGCCAAAGGCAGTTGCTTAACCAACTGAGCAATCCAGGTGCCCCAATTTCATTTATTTTTTATAAAGATTCAAGACAAATGTGAATTACTCAAAATTTTTGTGTGCATAAAGAATGCCATTAAAATGCAGTTCTTTCATGGCAACAAGAAAGACCACCTTACAAGAATGAAAAATTCTAAAGGCATATTAAATGTGGAAGTGATTCTGCAGCCTCTAATGGAAGTAATTTGCTATTAAAAGAACAGAGCTTCCTGAAATAATGTTTTATACAGTTACACACTAGACATTGAAGTTTGGATATTTGGTTGTGCTCTTAGGGGTTGGATGAAAGAATACTCAGAGGGCTCAATCAACATATGTAATTACATTCTCACAGATATTCTTGATTCATAAATTCTGATAATGTCAACATTAGAAGTAAAATTGTGTCATCAGAAAAGGAGAGGACAGATACTAAATGTTAAAGGACAAGTGGAGATTTATATTAATGTTCTAAGTCTATACATTTAGAAAATATGAATCCATACTGTTACAATTGTAGGATTAATATGATATTAATGACTACACTTCCTGTTCATATTTTGGCATTTATAAATTAATGTAACCATAATTTATGGAATATCTGTGATGTGTACATAGTCCTTTAAGCTATAAGACTACTATACATTTACATAGTTTATAATCTAAAAGTTTATAAGAATTATACCACATGGGGGAACCTGGATGGTGCAGTTGGTTGAGTCTCCAACTCTTGGTTTCACCTCAGGTCATGATCTCAGGGTCATGAAATCGAGCCTGGTATTGGATTCTGAGCTCAGCACAGAGTCTGCTTGAGATTCTCCCTCTCTCTCTAAAATAAATAGAATTGAGGGCCCATTTCTGGGTTCTCTATTCTGTTCCATTGATCTATGTGTCTGTTTTTGTGCCAGTACCATACTGTCTTAATGATTACAGCTTTGTAATAGAGTTTGAAGTCCAAAATTGTATTGCTTCCAGCTTTGGTTTTCTTTTTCAACATTATTTTGGCTCTTCAGGGTCTTTTCTGATTCCATACAAACTTTAGAATTGTTTGTTCCAGCTTTATGAAAAATGCTCGTGGTATTTTGATAGGGATTACACTGAATACGTAGATTGCTTTGTGTAGCATAGACATTTTAACAATATTTGTTTTTCCAACCCATGAGCATGGAATGTTTTTCCATTTCTTTGTGTCTTCCTTAATTTATTTTGTAAGTGTTCTATAGTTTTCAGAGTTCAGGTCTTTCACCTCTTTGGTTAGGTTTATTCCTAGGTATCTTATGGTTTTTTTGGTGCAATTATAAATGGGATCAATTTGTTGATTTCTCTTTTTTCTGCATCATTGTTACTGTTTAGAAATGCAACTGACTTCTGTGTATTGATTTTATATCCTGCGACTTTGTTGAATTCCTGTATCAGTTCTAGCAGTTTTTAGGTGGAGTCTTTTGGGTTTTCTACATAGAGTATCATGTTGTCTGCCAAGAGACGCTGAATTCTGGAAAACAAACTGAGGGTTGTTGGAGGGGAGGTGGTTGGGGCAGAAGGGGTAATTGGGTGATGGGCATTGAGGAGAGGAGGTGATGTAATGAGTGCTGGGTGTTATACACAACTGATGAATCACTAAAGTCTACCTCTGAAATGAATAAAAAATAAATTTATTTAAAATCATTTAAAATTATTTTTTAATATTTAAAATTATTTTTAAAAATAATAATAAGTTATGCCACGTGTAAAACTTCATGTTTGTTCATTTATTGTAGTGTTCTTCGATGAATTAGCCAATTGCCAATGACAAAAACCTAACTCATCCTTTCTCTTCTTAGCACGTTGAGTTTACCTCCAAATTCTGACAAGTCTATATCCTCATTATTCCTCATTTCATCCTCTCTTTCCTATTTTCATTGCTGCTGTCAGTGTTTTGATAGAGAATTTTAATAGACAAATTGGGGAGAAGCAATTGAAAGATGAACAGTGTCTTGAAATGTCGTCCTAGCCTTGATGCTAAGAAGCAAAGTGGGTAGTAAGTAGATTTTGAACCCTGAACCAGGGTATATTTTCAAGAAGGAAAATTCAGGGCTCTTAGAGTACTTGTTTTAAAACACAAGTTGAGAGGCCAATTAGAGATTAGTATGAAGATAGGAAGAGGTTTCTGGGTCTTTCTCTTTCATATTTTTCTATTGAATTTATTTTGTGAAATAGTTATATGATATTCCTGTAATGTATTTCATAATAAAAATTCACATAGAATAAATAAGTCACTGGGTACTTGCATATCCCAACAGTAAAATAAGCTAGAAGCGAAAGCGTTTTATAAACTGTCAAATGGTATTCAAATGTCACTTATTCAAAAACAAAAACACAACAACCAAAACTTATAGGATGCAGCAAAAACAGCTCTAGAAAGAAGTTTATAGCAATAAATGGCTACATTAGGAATAAAGAAAGATCCCATTTAAACAACCTAACCTCACACCTCAAGGAATTAGAAAGAGAAGGGAAACTAAGCCAGAAGTTAGCAGAAGGAAGAAATAATAAAGATTAGAGTAGAAATAAGTGAAGTAGAGACTAGAAAGAAAATAGAAAAAAAAAAAGGAAACTAAGTTGTTTTTTTTAAAGATGAGCAAAACTGACAAACCTTTACACTAACCACGGAAAAGACAAAGAGGATTCAAATAAACAAAATTGTCAATGAAAGAGAAGGCATTATAACTGACACTGAAGAAATACAAAAGACCATAATAGGCTACTATGAACAGTTATATACCAACAAATTGGATAACTTAAAAGAAATCGGTAAATTCCTAGAAACATACGACCTATTGAGACTGAGTCATGAAGAAATAGAAAATGTGGACAGACCAATAATGACTATAAAGATTGAAGCAGTAATCAACATTCTCCCAACAGAGAAATGCCCAGAGCCAGATGCTTTCACTGGTGAATTCTACCAAACATTTGAAGAATAATTAATACCAATCTTTCTCAAATTCCTTCAAAAAAATTAAAGCAAAAGGAGCACAATCCTTTTGCAATTCATTTTACAAGTTTACTCATTACCCTGGTACCAAAGTCAGTATAGGCAGGCACTACAAGCAAAATATAGGTGAAAAATTCTCAACAAAATTCAAGTAAGCCAAATTCAACAGCACAGTAAAAGGATTATGAAACATGATCAAGTAGGATTTATCTCTGCAATAAAAGAGTGGCTCAACATTGGCAAATCAATAAATGTAATACACCACATTAATAGAATGAAGGATAAAATCATATGATTCTCTAAATAGATGCAGATAAAGCATTTGACAATATTCAACATATTTGCATGATATAAAAGACCATAACAAATTGGGTAGAGAAGGAACATACCTCAACATAACTAAAGCCGTAGATCGCAAGTCCACAGATAACATCAAACTGGGTGGAGAAACACTGAAAGCTTTTCCTCCAAAATTGGGAACAAGGTTGCCCACTTTCCCCACTCATATTTGGCATAATACTGGAAGTCCTCACCAGAATAATTAGGCAAGAAAAAGAAATTAAGAGCCATCCAGATTAGAAAAGAAAAAGTGAAATTGTTTCTGTTTGAGGAAAACATGTTCTTATAGATAGTAAACTCTGAATACTCCACCAAAAACTGTTAGGACTAATAAACAAATTCAGTAAAGTTTCCAAATACAAATCAACATACAAAAAACATTGCATTTCTGTACTCTAACAATGAAATAGCTGAAAGAGAAATAGAGAAAACAATCTGATTTACAATAGTATCTAAAACAATGAAGTACTTAGGAATAAATTTAACTGGGCACCTGGGTGGCTCAGTCAGTTAAGCTTCTGCCTTTGTCTCGGGTCATGATCCCAGGAGAGCCCCGCATCGGGCTCCCTGCTCCGCAGGAAGCCTGCTTCTCCCTCTCCCACTCCCCCTGCTTGTGTTCCCTCTCTCGCTGTCTCTCTCTGTCAAATAAATAAATAAAATCTTTAAAACAAACAAAAACTAAAACTAAAAGTGAAAACCTATTTGGCACCAAACATTATATATATTTTAATTCACAAAGTATATGTGAAAAAGATAGCATTCCAATTTTGAAAAAAAAAATTCTTTAAGTAATTTCATGCATCTCTCTCTTTGTGTGTGTGTAAATATATACACACACGTATACACACATATACGGATATATATATCTTGCACTAATAAATATGAGTACTCCAAGATAGGAGTGTAAAAGTTTACTCTATTTTACTTATACAAATACATGAATATTCATAGAGGGCATTTGTTTCAACTTTTTGATTTATTATCTTTTTAAAGTTTCATAATTATTTTTAAAGAAGGGAAAGAATTGTTAACAGTCATCAGATTCAATTCTCCTAGGTCTTAAATATAACAAGAATGGTGATACCTGGTTTGGATTTCAAAGTCTTTGCATGAGATTACAGGGAAATGGATGACAATCTCAATAGAACTGTTCATCATTATACCCTTAACAAACCCTTTTTGAAAGAATGGGGGCGGTGGATAAGTGTGTCATAGCTAATTCAGGGGTGACTACTTGCAGTCAATGAGGCATGGGGAAATTTGAAAAGAAGAGGCTACATGATAAATAACAAGTATTGTTGGACTATTATCTTGACTGTTTTCTATACTCCTAATATGTGTCTTTCCCTTTTATTAGAAGGCCAACAGTTAAAGTGGAAAACCAATTCATGAAAAGAAACTAATTCACCAATGTAATAGAATAAAATTGATTTGTAAGATAGGAAAACTCTGTGGTTTGTGAAATGGATGTTATTAAACTCCACAAAGAGTGAATTTTTTTAGAGTACGCCCTCATAGCAGCTCCCAAATGTTTGAAGGTTATCTAGTTTCCTTTTCTCACTTTTATTTGCCCCTGCCTTTCAAAACAACCAAAAAAATCACTCAAGACTGAATGCACACACATAAAAGATCAGGATGAGAATAGTTTTCCTTCTCAGTAGTGCCAAAAGTTGTTATATGTTGGAATAGATTTTTAGATATCATAAAACTATGCATATATATATTTTTTAGATTTTTTTATTGTTATGTTAATCACCATATATTACATAATTTGTTTTGGTGTACTGTTCCATGATTCATTGTTTGTTCATAACACCCAGTGCTCCATACAGAACGTGCCCTCTTTAATACCCATCACCAGGCTAACCCATCCCCCCACCCTCCTCCCCTCCAGAAACCTCAGTTTGTTTTTCAGAGTCCATCATCTCTCCTGGTTCGTCTCCCCCTCTGACTTACTCCCCTTCATTCTTCCTCTCCTGCTATCTTCTTCTTTTTCTTTTTTCTTAAAATATGTTGCGTTATTTGTTTCAGAAGTACAGATCTGTGATTCAACAGTCTTACACAATTCACAGTGCTCACCGTAGCACATACCCTCCCCAATGTCCATCACCCAGCCACCCCATCCTTCCCACCCCCGACCACTCCAGCAACCCTCAGTTTGTTCCTGAGATTAAGAATTCCTCATATCAGTGAGGTCATATGATACATGTCTTTCTCTGATTGACTTATTTCACTCAGCATAACACCCTCCAGTTCCATCCACGTCGTTGCAAATGGCAAGATCTCATTCCTTTTGATGGCTGCATAATATTCCATTGTGTATATATACCACCTCTTCTTTATCCATTCATCTGTCGATGGACATCTTGGCTCTTTCCACAGTTTGGCTATTGTGGACATTGCTGCTATAAACATTGGGGTGCACGTACCCCTTCGGGTCCCTACATTTGTATCTTTGGGGTAAATACCCAGAAGTGCAATTGCTGGATCGAATGGTAGCTCTAATTTCAACTGTTTGAGGAACCTCCATACTGTTTTCCAGAGGGGTTGCACCAGCTTGCATTCCCACCAACAGTGTAGGAGGGTTCCCCTTTCTCCACATCCCCGCCAACATCTGTCGTTCCCTGACTTGTTCATTTTAGCCATTCTGACGGGTGTGAGGTGGTATCTCATTGAGGTTTTGATTTGGATTTCCCTGATGCCGAGTGATGTTGAGCACTTTTTCATGTGTCTGTTGGCCATTTGGATGTCTTCTTTGGAAAAATGTCTGTTCATGTCTTTTGCCCATTTCTTGATTGGATTATTTGTTCTTTGGGTGTTGAGTTTGGTAAGTTCTTTATAGATTTTGGATACTAGCCCTTTATCTGATATGTCATTTGCAAATATTTTCTCCCATTCTGTCGGTTGTCTTTTGGTTTTGTGGACTGTTTCTTTTGCTGTAATATCTTTTTTTAAATTTTCTTAAGTAGCACGTGCTCCTTGTAACGTCTCAAGGAAAGCAGAGGTGTATAAGGAAATAATTATAATTTATCCTCTCAGCATTTCCAACAATATTTTAGTGTATATCCTACCATATCTTTTACTCTGATCTTGTACTTAAGTTCAAGGCTATGGAGTTTCCTTTCTACTTTTAACAAAGGAATCATAATGGAATCATACTCTATATGATTTTTCCCCTTACCCTTTTCATTAATAAAATGACATGAACATACCTTCATAATAATTCACACATAACATAGAATATTTATTATTTCTAATACTTAGATAGAATTGTGATTTTACTCAATTATTCATCTATTGATGTACATATTGGTTGTTTCTTATTTTCTTGATACTTTGAACAATGCTGCACCAAACATTTTTCTACTAAAGACACATATTTTCAGTTGCACTAAATTGTGTTCTGGGATTTAAGAGGCTAGCTGTGCAAAATTTTATCTGAACAACATAATTTTTATTTATTTATTTATTTATTTATTTATTTATTTATTTATTTATTGGCTAAGCAAATGAATTATGTAATTGCCATCCACATTTAGTGGATGACTAGAAACTTTTCAGCCTCATAAAGCTGTAGAGGCAGAGTGGTTAAATACTAACAGGCACAATAATTATTTTAATTAGGTTTCTGACTAGTTTGCTGTCCATTGTGACTATTGTTAAGGAGAGGAATTCTGAGGAGCTAACAGAAGTCTTTAACTAGAAGTAAAGACTAGTATCTAAAAGGAAAAGATGCCTCATGTTGTGCCAAGCCTTACATCATTTTTTATTGTTTTTTTAAAGATTTTATTTTTATTTTTATTTGATAGAGGTAGAGAGAGGAGAGCACAATCAGTGGGAGCGGCAGACAGAGGGAGAGGGAGAAGCAGGCTCCCTGCTAAGGAAGGAGCCCGATGTGGGGCTCAATCCCAGGATCCTGAGATCATGACCTGAGTTGAAGGCAGACGCTTAATGACTGAGCCACCCAGGCGCCCCTGTCCTACATCATTTTAAGAATGTTCTAGAAAAACTAAAGTCCACATTTTATTGGAAAATATAAAATTTTCTTTAGAGTGACTCACTGGAGTTCTAGAAAAACTAATGTCCACATTTTATTGGAAAATATAAAATTTTCTTTACAGTGACTCACTGTGAGTATAATAAGCATGTAAATAAATATAAATAAATAAGCATATAAATAAAGCAAAAGCAAAGGGTACTTATAGTTCTCTGAAAACACACCACATCTTTGTTTCAGGAGATTCCCTAATTTCCAATAGTGTTCCTTGGATTTAGAAAGAAGATAATGTGTGTTGGCCTTCAGCAACGGAATCTCATCTGTTATACATTTGAACTCTAGTGCCAATAAAGTTCATGGCATGTTATCATCACTGTTTAATTCAAGATTTCTCTTATTTAGGGGTGCCTGGGTGGCTCAGTTGGTTAAGCGACTGCCTTCGGCTCAGGTAATAATCCTGGAGTCCCAGGATCGAGTCCCAGGATTGAGTCCCACATTGGGCTCCCTGCTCAGTGGGGAGCCTGCTTCTCCCTCTGACCCTCCCTCCTCTAGTGCTCTCACCCCTCTCACATTCTCTCTTTCAAATAAATAAAATCTTAAAAAAATATATTTCTTTCTTAGTTTTAATTTTTCTCTTTCAACTCCATTCGTTAATTCCTTTATCACTCTTCATCATAGTTAGATATGAATATTATATTGTATACATTAGATTTTAGTGTAATATACAAGTCATTATTTGTAATAAATATGTGCATGTGAACTTTTTTCACCTAAACATAAATTTATTCATATAAACGTATCAATTTTCTACATCTTTATCCTTTCCTATCGTCTTCTCTGACACGTTAGCTCGCCAGTTCATCCTTTGCCTGTGTCTGTGGTATCAGTCAGCCTATTTAACACATTTGATTTTCAGTATTTTCATACTCAGTATTTCTAATTGGTTTTTCTTTATGAATACTTGCCACAACATTTTGTTGCCATTACCTTCCTTTATCTTTTCAAAGGTCTATATGATTCTTTTTTTTTTTAAAGATTTTATTTATTTGTTTGACAGAGAGAGAGACAGTGAGAGATAATGAGAGCAGGAACACAAGCAGGGGGAGTGGGAGAGGGAGAAGCAGGCCCCCTGCCGAGGACTCTGGGATCATGACCTGAGCCGAAGGCAAACACTTAACGACTGAGCCACCCAGGTGCCCCAGGTCTATATTATTCTTACTTAGCATTTTTAAAAATCTTTGAACCATTAATTCTGATGTGCCTGTTATAGGTGTTCTAGTCTTTTATCTTTCTTTTATAAGCACTGCCCTACTCAGATATTATTTTGTGATCTCATATTCTTAGGGATTTAATGTGGACCTAGGGATGATGGACAGAAGACTGGGCTTAAAATCTTATTAGTAATTTTAGCAGGGAAGGGTTGTTGACTCTAAACAATGTATTTATTTGACTTTATAATCACTCAGCATTCAGTTCTCAATGGGCAGCCCCACTCTTATTGGAAACTCCCTTTACCTCAACCTCTGCCATTTCCCTTTGCAAATGGGGTTTTCTTTGGTCAAAATGAGCAGTTTGGTTTCTGTTAGGGTGGGGTAGGAAGAAACCCTAGGGGCCAGTTCTGAACCAATTGTTAAGTAATCCCTATCAGAGGGTATTGCAGTCTCCATAATTTTAGTCAACTGACAATGCCGACCTGGCCAGGCTATTTTTCAGCCTCATGGTCTAAGGGGACTGGCAAGAATCCCCACACAGATTTTTAGATAGAGGAAAGAAAATATATACATTCATTCTTGTTATTCCATGCCTTTTCCATTCACAAGGATTTTTCTATGTTTAATGTCATTTTCTGTCACCCCAAAACTCAACCAGGGTCTGGTAACCTTCTGTGAGTTTCTTACAGTATTTATGGAAGAATCTGAGATCCATCATTCTCCCTCAGGCTTGGGGATTATTAGGTGATTAATCCATAGCCTATTTTAGTTGCCATTTTAATCTGGAAGGCCTCCCCTTTTGCTATGATATTGATCTTTATTGATAAACTCAACTCTATATTTCCTAAATACTAACGGATAATACTGACCAAATGTACAACATGGCTTATTTGCTAGGTGCAGTTAATTTCATGGTACTAGTACCTACTTTGGTGTTGGCATAATGCATAATGGTTAGTGCAATTATATGTAAGATGTCCCAACTTTCATCCTCCCAGGACACAAACACTGCAGGTGAATGTTCAGTCTTTGGCATCAGTCTGAGAGGGATTTTGACAAAGAAAAATTTATGCAGAGATGACAACCAGAATGATAAAATGCATACAACTCTCACGTATATGAAAGAGTTGAAGTAATTACTGTGTTTGTTGTGGAAATAAAGCTCATAGGATATAGGATAGCTGTGTTCTGAAATATATGAAGGCCCATCACATGAGAAGGAAAGACATTTCAGAGAGTAAATCAGCATAAAGGTAACAGCCATAAGAATGCTAATAATTGTTAAATGAATTTATGTACATGATACGTGCTTGTCGGGTTTTGAGAGATTTGGCGCCTGATCAAGGAGAGAGATAAGACCACAAAGTGGCAGTAGCACATACAATCTTTGACAGGTGTTCATGGTGGTAAGTCCCTAATAGCATGAGACTGTCCAGAGACTGAAGATGCTAAGTTTTATTCTCCTCCACCTCGGAATTTCCAGAGAGGGGGGATCAGAATCCAAGAGGGTGCTTATGAAACTCAGAAGCACAGTGGGGAGTTTCTGGGTCATGGATCTCCAAAGGATAACAACAGTTTGGAGACTTGATAGTGTCTGGCTTACTTATCTATGGCTGGCAGATATTGGATGTAGTTTCATAGGGTATGCAAAGCCTACAGACTCTGAATGTCTAGAAACCTACATTTTTGGATTTTAAAACAATTGGTTCTGTTAAAGAAGAAGAAGAAGAAGAAGAGGAAGAAAAGAAAGAGGAAGAACAGAAAGGAGTTTGGTACCCATGGGCTTTTGATCTAGAGTCTCAGCCTACTTGGAAGAAATAAACAACCAAGGGGCCAATATACAGAGGCCATGTTTCACTGGTATCTATAAATTACTAAAGACTGTATTTTCCTTATACAATTTCATTTAGTTTTAAAGAAATATAGTTTCAGTCCACAATCACAGCTAGTTTCTCCAAAACAGAATGACCTGCTTTGGAGGTATTACAGAAGAGGTGAAATAGAGATTGGATTAAGTGTAGCCTAAAATCTGTTCCAGGTCACCCTTGTGACCATATTTAACATATGTGGCAGCATAGGTGTCTAAACCAACCAAGCTATCCTCATGAATCATAAAACATAAACATGATTTCATCACTAAAACATTTCTATCACAGAAAGATCCACTTAATACTGTCTTTGGAGTCAACAATTTAGCAATTCGAATTCTATGCAGATACAGGTGTGCGTGTTGAGTGTGTAGTAAATTTTATCAAATTGTTAATGTTCAACTATTTTGACCAAATTTCTTGGTACTATTTTGAAGTTTGAAATCCACCTTGTTTGGTAAAATATGGAAATACAGTTCCTTAACATATAATGTTTATTTAATAGTGCTTTTCCATATTTCACATATATTATGTTATGGATCCTGACAAAATGACCCTGAAAGTCTCCTTGTTTTCTTTTAAAAAATAATATAAAAAATAACATGTAGATCTATTAGCTTATCTTCCCTGGGCGTATTTAGGGTTAAAATTATACGGAAAACCCAGAGTGTTTTATTTCTCACTTAGTGGCCCCAAAATATAATACATAGGTGTATGAACATGTAAAATATATCATTATATTTTCAATCATATCACTTCTTATTCATATTGCAAGGCAATCCCAGTGTTGTTTTGTGCCAATTGTAATGCAGTATCATGAGTAGCCAGTAGTCTCTGACCTTACCAAAGTTTGTCAAATTTTAATAATACTGAAAAATATGTGTTGTAGCATATTACAAAAAAGTATCTGAGATTTCAGAATACTAGTAGCAACAAACTGCATATCTTAGTAGTTCTCAACTTGGTTATAAAAGATTCAGTCTTACCCATGGATTTGACATAAACATTGTATAGCAGCGTGAATTATCTTAATGGCTGTCAATTTAGCAGTGCATTAGCTAATATCTTCTTTCACTTTACCCCACTACATATTTGAAAGCACATAGGTTGTTTCTTGGCAGGTAGATCATGACAATCTTGTAATCTGTTGTTGGAAGCCTAAATTATTAAAAGTGTTGCAGTTGATATTTAGGAATAGGTTATTGTCTTTATTTTATTTTTTAAAAAGATTTTATTTACTTATTTGACAGCGAGAGATAGAGAGAGCAGGAACACAAGCAGGGGGAGTAGGAGAGGGAGAAGCAGACTTCCCGCTGAGCAGGGAGCCCGATGCAGGGCTGGATCCCAGGACCCTGTGATCATGACCTGAGGGGAAGGCAGATGCTTAACGACTGAGCCACCCAGGAGCCCCTAGATATTATCTTTAAAAATGTACATAGCTTTGACCCTGTCATTCCATTATTAGGAGTTATGTTGGAGGATATAATTAGAAATTTACACATATATTTATGTAACTAGATGTTTAAACATTTTATATAAATACTTTTTTTAAATCACAAGAGAATAAAGGCAAAAGAGTGCATACCCCTTCACATCTTTTAATCACTGTCATATTAGCCAGTTTTACTATGAGCGTAGCACTTTTTATAAGCCAAGGTTCTCTTGTTTATGTGTTTTTCTTTTTGCTGTCTCTTCAATTACAGCATAAGATCTGTGAGAGAAGATTATTATTATTATTATTATTTCTTGCTATATCCTCCATGCCCAGGATAAAGATTGCCCCTTAGTAAAACAGTCAGTAGATTTCATTATTTAATAAAGGCACAAATATGTAGATATTTAATGCAGTTGCAAATGAGTATTTAACAACATGAGAGAACCCTGCAATGACAGGTAATGAGATAAGGTAAAATAGCATGTACTGTGGTATCAAATCTGAAATTTTATTTTGCAGATATTTTGTAAATATCGGCAATAGTTACTCCTGAAGATTTTGATTTTCCCCTTTCCATGTTTCCATAATGTCTAGATTTGCTGCAGTACATTTTATTACTTTTATAAAAGAAAGAAAGGGATTAAAATTCAAGTTACAATTTTCATGCTTTTCTTCTATTCCTATCTCGTTTAAGCTCTGCATTTTAGCCACTTAGGCATTTAATGGGCCTCCAAGGAAGAAGTCAAAGTAATGAGTTTTAATTAGGGATCAGGACAATCTAGAGCTTACCTGGAAAGGCCGGGCTTGGGGGAAGCCTCCGTGAAGCCAAGCCATTTATGGATACAAGAGGCCAGGAGAGAAAGGAAATCACGGGCTTTCCAGGGGCTAAACTGGACATAGGCTGTGAGTGAAACTAATGAGTAACTCAACATATATTCTCTCCCACCAGGACTGTTATTCAAACTCATGACAGTATATAATTCAATATAAGTCCATTATATGATTCAGTTGTTTATTGATTCCTGACTCTGGGCAAGACACTGTCATAAGTCCTAGGAATAGCAAGATAAAGAGGGGAGAGTTCTGTCCTAAAAGCTCAGGATCTGGTTGGGAGGGGCAGGTAAAGCAACAAATCACAGGTTGGGCTGAGTAAGAGAACACGCCCCTGTAGGCTAAGTAGCACAGAGGAGGAAAGAGAAGTGCTAAGACAAAACAAGCAGATGTATTTTATGAAATTAGATCTGTCTTAACATATAAACTTGGCTGTCTGAACCCTCCTCTCCAATGCTTGGGGACTATAATGTATTTTCAGAGGCTTCTGATGGCCAACGGTAAGTACTCAATAAATACACAGGTCAGTTTGAAAGGGACATTTTTACAAATACCCTCCCTGCCATACCTCCCCATCATCCTGCATTTTATCATTTTGGAAATTTGCTTCTCAAACTATGCGTTTTCTTACTAAGATAACCTCCCTTACTAGCAGAAAAACAAAACAAAACAAAACAAAACAAAACAAGACAACGTTCTTCTCCGGCTCCCAGTTCACATACTAACACATCTAGTATGTTTAACTTTTCCCGATGCGTCTCTCAAACCACCAACACTCCTGATATTATCAAGGCCAGGTGTCTGTGAACTGTAGTCTACAGGCCAAATTTGGACCTGCTCCTTCTGTTTCTATAAGTAAAGTTTTATTAGGAGATAGTGATGCCCATTTATTTATGTATTATCTCTGGCTGCATTTGCACTACAGTGGTGGTGTTGAGTAGTTGCCACAGACACTGAATGGCCTCCGAAGCCCAAAATATTTACTATCTGACCCTTTACAGAAGAAGTTTTTACTCCCTTTATCCAGGGAATCCGCTTTTTAAAAAAATCATATTAGATAATATTTTTAACCAAATACAGGTTCCCTTTCCTCTCCTTATATGACATTAAACATCAAGATCATTCCAAGTCCAAAGGACTGAAAGGGTTGCTTTCAGGTAAATGTTTATGTTTTCTTACTCCAGTGAAAAATAAGAGAACTGGAGGGGCGCCTGGGAGGCTCAATTGGTTAATGTCTGCCTTCAGCTCATGTCATGATCCTAGGGTTCTGGGATCAAGCCCCATGTCAGGCTCCCTGCTCAGCAGAGAGTCTGGTTCTCCCTCTCCCTCTTCCCCTCCCCATGCTCATGCTCTCTCTCTCACTCTCTCTCAAATTTAAAAAAGAAAAAGAAAGAGAACTGGAAAAAAAAAAGATATAAATGAGTAGTATGAATGCACTGCTTTTAAAAATGTGTCAAAGAGATATATAAATTTAGAAAGTTCTGAGGAAATCTGATGACTCTAGTGACTTTTAAAAGTTATTTTCACAATCAGATTTAAAATTGAGTGGTTATTAGAGTCTCTAAGTATTAATATGCCAAATTAAAACGTGAGTGCTTGAAATGCAATGGCATCACTGAGAATTGAGTTTTGTGAGAAATGGGAACTTTATATTTAATACAAGTTATTTGGCATGCAAAAAATTTGTTAAAATTCATCTTAATATTGTTCTGGAAATAATTACATAGGGTTTATTAAAATGCTGTAAGTGGAACAGATACACAGTAAAGCAGTCGAGCTAATTTCATGTCCAAAGTTTTGTGCTAATTATACTGTATTATTTGATTGTATTGATGCTGAAATTCGTCTTTTTCACCACTCGTGTTGAATTGCGTACATCTCTCTATAAATACAATCTGTTTTGAAGGTGTAAGTCTTTTAGTTATTTTCTAAAGTTTGCCAAAGGGGCATGTGCCTCTGCCAAAATGAAAAACATGGGACAATTTTTGTGCCTCTAGGTGGCTCTAAAATGGCATGCCACCATCTGCTACTGGGCATGTTCTAACTATAAACATTTAAAATGCTGTATCTAGTTTTACAAGATTACCAGTATTCTGAATCATCATCTACTTTGGAGCCATAAAGGTAGCCAGTTAAAACACACATATACACAGACAAACATATACATATACACATGGAAAACACACAAAATGAGGCTCTTACATCAAACTGTTCTACTTATGGAGCTTAAGGAGGAAATTATTTTATCATAATACATTATGTCTGTGATGGTAATATCAAAGTCAATATGCTATCAACAAGAAGATGAATAAAATAAAATTTATACCAGCGTCTTCTCAGGTAGATGATTTTATTTAGTCTCTTATTGAGAGATATTAAAATTTGCAGTTTCAATATTTATAAAAATTAAGATAAGAAACTTGTGTCTGACTACGTGCTGATTCAGATTTCTATACTCACACACAAGCTAATCAAAACTTTTTGGAAAAATATGTGTCAATATTTGAACCACAATTTATATTAGAAAAATGTTTTGTTTCCTTGTATAAATAACCCAATCTAATGAGTTGTATATATGAACAGGAAGAATTAAATGCTTTCTCATCAAGGATGTTCATGACTCAGTGTCTATATATTTCTGGTTTTTGCTTTTAAATAAGAACATGAGGTGCATATTTTTAATTGAAGTCTAACTGATGTATGGTATCCTATTGGTTTCAGGTATGTTTCATACTGATATTTTTGCATTATGAAATGATCCACATGATAAGTCTAATTCCCATCTGTCACCATACAAAATTATTACAATATTTTGAGTGTATTTCCCATGCTGTATATTACATCTTCATAACTTATTTATTTTATAACTAGAAACTTGTATCTCTTAGTCCCCTTCACCTATTTTGCTTTCCCCCCCCAAAGCTCCCCATTTTAGTACCAATAGTCCATTTCTTGTACAGATGAGTCTTTTTCTATTTTGTTTTGTTTGTTCATTTTTTAGATTCCACATGTAAGTGAAATAATATGATATTTGTCTTTCTTTATCTCACTTATTTCACTTAGCATAAAACCCTCTAGTTCTGTCCATGTTGTCACAAATGACAAGATTCTTTCTTTTTTATAGCTGAGTAATAGCCCGTTGCCTATATATACCACATCTTATTTATCCACTCACCTATTAAATGACACAGATTGCTTCTATATCTTGGCTCTTGTGAGTAATAGTGCAATGAACATAAAAATGTATATATCTCTTGAAATTGGTGTTTTCATTTTCTTCAGATAATGCCCAGAAATGGAATTGCTTTATGTAAGATAGTTCTATTTTTAACTTTATAAGGAAGCTTCATACTATTTTCCATAGTGCCTGCACCAATTTAGATTCCACCAACAGTATATTAGGGTTCCCTTTTCTCCATATCCTTGCCAACACTTATTATATTTTTATCTTTTTGATAATATCTAATCTGATTTGTATGAGGTCATATATCATTGTGGTTTTGATTTTCATTTCCCCAATAATTAATGATGTTAAGCAACTTTTCATGTGCCTGTTGGCCCTCTGTATATCTTTGGAAAAAAATGCATATTAAATTCCTCTTCTCATTTTGTAATTGATTGTTTATTTTTTATATCAAGTTGTATAATTTCTTTATATTTTTTGGGTATTAATCTTTTATTGGATGTATCATTGGCAAATATCTTCTTCCATTCAGTAGGTTGCCTTTTTTAGTTTGTCTAGGTTTCCTTTTCTGTGTAAAAGTTTTTTGGTTTGATCTAGTCTCATTTGTTTATTTTAGCTTTTGTTTCCCTTGCTTGAGGAGACTGCCCCCAAAATTATTGCTAAGACTAATATCCAAGAGCTTACTGCCTATGTTTTCTTCTAGGAGTTTATGGGTTTAGGTCCTACATTCTAGTCTTTAATCTATTTTGAATTTATTTTTGTATAAGGTGTAAGATAGTGGTCCAATTTCATTTCTTTTCTTTTCTTTTTTTTTTTTTTTTTGCATGTAGGTGTCCAGTTTTCCAAACACAACTTATTGAAGAGACTCTCTTTTCCCCATTGTATATTCTTGCCTCCTTTGCCATGGATCAATTGACCATATATGTGTCAGTTTACTTCTGAGCTGTCTCTTCTACTTCATTGATCTCTATGCCTGTTTTTGTGCCAATGCCATACTATTTTGATTATTATAGCTTTGTAGTATAGTTTGAAATCAGGGACCATACCTCAAGCTTTGTTCTTCTTTCTCAAGATTGCTTTGGCTATTTGGGGTATTATGTGATTCCATATAAACTTTAGGATTCTTTGTTCTAGTTCTGTGATATACATCATTTGTATTTTGATGGGGTTTGCACTGATTTTGTAGATTACTTTGGTAGTATGAACATTTTAACTATTAATTTTTCCAATCCAGAAGCATAGTGTATCTTCAGTTTCTTTCATCAATGTCTTATCAGTGAAAGAATACAGGTCTTTCACCTCCTTAGTTAGATTTATTCATAGATGTTTTATTCTTTTTATGCAATTGTAATTTTATGCAATCTTTCTGATAATTTGTTAGGTTTATAGAAATGCAGCCAATTTCTTTTTTTTAAGATTTTATTTATTTATTTGAGAGACAGAGAGTATATGAGAGGGTGGAGGGCCAGAGGGAGAAGCAGACTCCCACAGAGCAGGGAGCCTGATGCGGGACTTGATCCAGGGACTCCAGGATCATGACCTGAACCGAAGGCAGTTGCTTAACCGACTGAGCCACCCAGGCGTCCTGAAATGCAACCAATTTCTGTATATTTATTTTGTATTCTGCAAATTCACTAATTCATTTATTAATTCTAATAATTCATTTATTAGTTCACAGATTCACTTATAGAAATGCAGCCAATTTCTGTATGTTAATTTTGTATTCTGCAAATTCACTGAATTTATTTATTAGTTCTAAGAAGTGTATCATTAAGTCTTTAGGGTTTTCTATATACAGTATCAAGTCATGGGCAAAAAGTGACAGTTTTTCTCTTTCTTTCCAATTGGATGTATTTTATTTCTCTTTCTTGCCTAATTGCTTTGGCTAGCACTTCCAATCATGTTGAATAAAAGTGGTGAGAGTGGACATCCTTGTCTTGTTCTTGCTCTTAGAGAAAAACCTTTCAGTGACTCATCATTGAGTATGATGTTAGCTGTAGCTTTTTCATGTATGGCCTTTATTATGTTGAGGTACTTTAGTTATACATCCATTTTGTCAAGAATTTTTATTATAAGTGGATGTTGGATTTTGTCAAATGCTTTTTCTTCATCTCTTGAGCTAATTGTGATTTTTATTTTTCATTTTGTTTATGTAGTGTATCATATCTATTTTTTTGCAAATATCGAACTGTCTTTGCATCCCTGGAATAAATGCCATTTTTTCATGGTGTATAATCCTTATTATGCATTGTTGAATTTGATTTGCTAATGCTTTGTTGATAATTTTTGCTTCTGTGTTTATCAGGGATAGTGGACTGTAATTTTCTTTTCTGTGTGTGTGTGTGTGTGTGTCTGTGTGTGTGTGTATGTGTGGTGTCTTTGTCTAGTTTGGTTGTCATGGAATCCTGGCCTCATATAATGAGTTTGGAAGCATTCCTTCCTCTTCAATTTTTTGGAATAATTTGAGAAGGATAGGCTCTAAATCATCTTTAATGTTTGATAGAATTTACCTGATTTTCCAACTGGTTTGCATATAGTTGTTCATAGCAGTCTCTTATTCTTTGTATTTCTGTGGTGTCATTTTATGTTCTTTCATTTCCAATTTCACTCTTTGGGTTTTCTGTCTTTTTTTTTTTTTTTTTTTTCTTCTATGAGTCTGGCTAGAGGTTTATCAGTTTTGTTTATCTTTTCTAAGAACAAACTTTTAGTTTTATTAGTCTTTTCCATTGTTTTTTGGTGTCTATTTCATTTATTTCTGCTCTTTACTATTATGCTCTTTATTATTTCCTTTCTTCTGTTAACTTTGGGTTTTTGTTGTTGTTGTTGTCCTTTTTATAGTTCCTTTGGGTGTAAAGTTAGCTTGCTTATTTGGGATATTTTGTGGTTTCTTGAGGTAGGCCTGTATTGTACGAACTTTCCTCTTAGAACTACTTTTGCTGCATTCCATAGATCTTGGAAAGTTGTGCTTCCATTTCAATTTGTGTCTATGTATTTTTAAATTTTAATTTTTTCGTTGATTTCTTTATTGATCCATTGGTTGTTTGGTAATATGTTGTTTAGCCTCCATGAGTTTGTTTTTTTCCCCAATTTTCTTCTTGTAATTGATTGCAAGTTGCTTATCATTGTGGTCAGAAAAGATACTCGATGTAATTTCTGTCTTTTTTTTAAAGATTTTATTTATTTATTTATTTGAGAGAGAGAATGAGATAGAGAGAGAGCATGAGAGGGGAGAGGGTTAGAGGGAGAAGCAGACTCCCTGCCGAGCAGGGAGCCCGATGCGGGACCCGATCCCAGGACTCCGGGATCATGACCTGAGCCGAAGGCAGTCGCTTAACCAACTGAGCCACCCAGGGGCCCTAATTTCTGTCTTTTTAAGGTCTGTCCTGGAGAATGTTCCATGTGTACTTGAAAAGAATGTGTATTCTGCAGTTTTGGATGAATTATTTTGTATATATCTATTAAGTCTACCAGGTCTATCAGGTCTAGAGGCAAATGTTTCTTTATTGATTTTTCTGTCTAGATGATTTATCCATTGATATAAGTAGGGTATTAAATTCCCCTACTATTATTGTGTTGCTGTCAATTTCTCCCTCTATGTCTGTTAATATTTGCTTTATATATTTAGGTACTCCTATGTTGGGTGCATAAATATTTACAAATATTTTATCGTCTTATTGGATTGACCCCTTTATCATTATGCAATGTCCTTCTTTGTCTTTTGTTACAGTGTTTAAAGTTTGTTTTGTCTGATAGGATTATTGCTTTTCAGCTTTTTTTTCTCATTTCTATTTGCATAGAATATCTTTTCTTTCCCCATCACCTTCTGTCTCTGTGTGTCTTTAGATCTGAAGAGAGTCTTATAGGCAGAAAATAGATGAGTCTTTTGTTTTTATCTATTCATCCCCCTATGTCTTTTGATTAGAGCATTAGTCCATTTACATTTAAAGTAATTATTGATAGATATGCACTTATTAACATTTTATGAGTTGTTTTTGGTTGTTTTGTAGTTGTTCTCTGTTTCTTCCTTTTTCTGTTGGTCTCTTCCCATGTGGTTTGATTGCTTTTTTAGTGTTATTGTTTCATTTCCTTTCTTTTTATTTTTTGTGTATCTATTGTAGGTTTTTGGTTTGCAGTTACCATGAGGGGTGTGTGTGTATGTGTGTGTGTGTGTGTGTGTGCATTTTAAGTTGACAGTTGCTTAAATTTGAATGCATTCTGAAAGCACTATCTTTTTTACTTCTTCACCATCAGGTTTCATGTTTTTGATGTCATATTTTATGTTTTTTTTATTTTGTGCATTCCTTCATTACTTACTGTAGTTATGCTTTTTTGTCTTTTAACCTTCATACTAGCTTTTTAAGTGGCTGGATCCACTGCTTTACCATATATTTGCCTTTTACCAGTGAGATTTTTTTTCTCTCGTATATTTACTTGTTTCCAGTTATGGCCTTTTCTTTTTCACTTAAAGAAGACATTTTAATATTTCTTGTAAGTTTGGTTCTGTGGTGATGAAGTTTGTTAATTTTGCTTGTCTGGAAATCTCTATCTCTACTTCAGTTCTGAATGATAGTCTTGCTGGTAGAGTATTCTTGGTTGTAGATTTTTCTCTTTTCAGCACTTTAAATATATACTGCCCCTTTCTTCTGGCCTGCAATGTTTCTGCTGAAAATAAGCTGGTAGTTTTTTGGTCTGCTGCCTTTAAGATTCTTTATCATAAACTTTTTCCATTTTAACTATAATATGCTTTGGTGTAGATCTCTTTGGATTCATCTTGTTTGAAACTGCTTGTACTTCCTCGACCTGGCTCCATGTTCTCTTTCACATGTTAGAAAAGTTTTTAGTTATTATTTCTTCAAATAAGGTTTCTGCCCCTTTCTGTCTCTTCTCATTCTGGGACTCCTACATTGTGAATGATAGCATGCTTAATGTCCCAAAGGTCCCTTAAACTATCCTCATTCTTAAAAATTCTTTTTTTTTTCTTTTGCTATTTTGATTATGTGATTGGGTGATATGCACTATTCTGTCTTCCAGATTGCTGATCCATTTTTCTGTATCTTCTAGTCTGCTGTTGATTCCTTCTAGTGTATTTTTCATCACAATTATTATATGCTTCAGCTCTGATTGGTTATTCCTTATATTTTCTAACTCTTTGTTGAAGAATGTTTCTGCATTCTTCTTTCAAATTTTCTGAATATCTTTATGATCATTGCCTTGAAATTTTTATTAATTAGATTACTTATTTCCATTTTATTAGGTTTTTTTTTCCTGACATTTTATCTTGTTCTTTATTTAGACATTATTCGTCAGTCTCCCCATTTCATTTGTCCTCTTGTATTTATTTCTATGAATTTGGTGGAACAGCCGCCTCTCCTTGTCTTGAAGGAGTGGTCTTGAGTCGGAGTACCCCCTGTGTAGACTGCATGTGTCTGGCAGTGTTGGCAGGCCAGCTTGAGTGGGAACAGGTTGAAGGATTCCTGGAGCACACTGTGCCAGGGCCACCTTGGTGGGACAGCTGGAGTTGTAACAGATACAGGTTAGGGAGTTCTGGAGCACACTGCACTTGGGATGCTTAGCTTGGTGGCTGGGTTGTGCATAAGCCAGGGGGCTCTGAGAACACATCATGCTGGGGCAGCTTTCTCAGGATTGCTAGAGTTGATGCAGGCATGGGCAGGAAGGTCTAGAGCATGCTCTACTGGGGCCTCCCTGCAAGGATAGCTAGAGTTGGCATGGTCTAGTGGCCTGGAACACACTGAGGCTGCCCTAGCAGGCTAGCTAGAGGGCCTATACTCTGCTACCCTCTGTGCTATCAGGTAGAGGTGGAATGTAAAAAATACTGCTTCCTGGTACCTCTGAATCCAGTGAGAATTCCAACAGTTCCCTCTTCATTTGGTGGATGCTCTAGGGTTAGTAGATTATCTTCACTTGCAGTCTCGTTGTACCTTTAAGCCACTTGTTTCTTTGCTTTGCCCCAGGGTGGGTAAGTCTAGATGTTGGCCCCTCAGTGATATTCCTGGCTGCTGCATCAGAGATGGGGTTTCCATTGTTACTATGTCATTGTCTCTCCTACCCTTCTCTGTATGGTCTTTCTACATTTGTTGTGCAGAAGTTATTCAATCAGCCTTCAACTCTTCAGGAGGAATAGCTTTCTTTATAGGTTTAAATTTGATGTGTATATGGGAGGAGGTGAGTTCAGGTCTTCTTTGCTGCCATCTTGAAACTAATAACACTTGATTCTACAATAACAATGACGATAGTGTCTGGGATTTACATTTAGGGAGTTTGACTCCAGAGTCCGTAGTTTTTATCATTTCAGATTATTACTTCTTTATAATATTAACACTAACCTTCTTTAAATTAGATCTCTGAAATTATCACAAACTCTCTGAGAATTCTTTTTTTTTTTTTGAGGACTATCTTTATAAGCTTTTGTTTTAGACAGACATAAAAGTACACTGTCACAAATTGAACACACCCAGGTGATATCACCAAATGCCAAGAGACAACAAAGGGTAATTGTTATCTTGATGTAACAGCCTACATGAGTTTTGCCTGGTTTGATACATTAAATAAATGCAATCGTACATTATAAGATGCAGTTTCTTTAAATGTTTCCATGAACACATGTCTGTTATGGAAACTCTATCATTTTAAAATGTATTTTTATACACCCTTAATTTAACTTTTGGTTTTTTTCTGTAGTAAGTAACCAATTGGCCCACTAGTGTTTATTGAATAATTATTTATTTGCTCATTATTTAATAATTTAGAAAATGGAAAAAATGCTCAAAGCTTGTTGAAAGGAAAAAATAAGAAAAGTCTCTTTTGACTGGAAAATATTTATTTATTTATTTATATTTTTTGGTTAAAGATTTTATTTATTTATTTGACAGAGAGAAACACAGTGAGAGAGGGAACACAAGCAGGAGGAGTGGGAGAGGGTGAGGCAGGCTTCCCCCTGAACAGGGAGCCTGATGCGGGGCTCGATCCCAGGACCCTGGGATCATGACCTGAGCCAAAGGCAGCTGCTTAACGACTGAGCCACCCAAGTGCCCCGACTGGAAAATCTTTATAGCATAATGTCACTTGGTAGTTCAGTTGATAAATTTTAAGTGATTATTACACTTTAGTGTAGAAGTGTTTTATTTACACTTTACTTTTTCTCTCAAAAATTTCTAGAGCTAAATATCCTGCTCTTATTACATTGTTTTTGATGTTTTTCTTTTATAAACAGGTGAAGAATAAAAATAAATAAATAAATATGGCTTTAAAAAAGCCATGACTCTGTAGTGGGGTAGTTGCCATTACTAATTGACCTTTTAGGATGCTCTGGTGGTTAAGAACTTTAGCTTTCTCACAATCCTATGAGCACAGGAATAGTATAATACTGGCAAAACAAGTGAGGAAACTGAGCCTTCGAGCTAATAGCGCAGCTAGGATGAGAGTAGAAATTCAAAGTCAAGTTTGTCTTATCTGGAGCCAACCCTGTGCCTAATTTGCATATTTGTGCAGTGAGACTCAAGTACCGTCATTGCAGCTTCCCGCATTCATAAGTGATTTGGTAGAAAACAGAAAAGATTTTTGAAGGGCTGCAGGCTCCCAGCTTTCAAAACTGGAAGCCACTCTATGCTTTACTGAATATTACTGTATTCAATATAATTCATAATCAAAATAATCATATGCATTCAATATAATCATATTCAAAAATGTATTCATAAATAATAATATTATCACCCTACTTCTCACTATTTACATAACTGGAAAATTTATATCATTAGCATTTCTAATATATCTAATTTTTATATTTTTAGAAAAAGAATTTTGGAAAGCATTTTACGGTAGAGAGAAAGAGAAGAAAACTGCATATAGCTTTATTTTCTAAACAGAACTCTATCTGATTATCTGGTGGATATTTACTACTAGATTTTATTGAATGCATAGATTTTTCAATACAGAGATATAATTATGTACTATTTATCTTTTACCTGAAAATTCGCATTAAGTAGTAGTTTAATTGGAAGTTTGGCATGTTTAGTTACTGCTCTTTTATTTGGATACCTGTCTCCATCAAATAAATCCATTCCTCTTTTAACTTCCCTCCCTGCTTCCATCTCTTACTTTCTTTCCCTTCTTCCTTGTCTGGTCCTCTTAGTGATGATATACAAACACAGAGATACATACTCACATATCACACCCAAATAGATCCTTTTTCTTACATTGCAGATGGTTCTATGATTGAGAACCCTGGAATTTCACATGAAACCATTCTATTTACTCTCATGTTGATCTTGTTTCCCCCCATATCCTACTTTCTTTCTTATCATCCCTAGATTTTTTGTTTTTGTTGATCACTATATGTATTTACTTTCCTACATCTACACTTACCTACTCAGCCTGTCCAATCATTACCATTAAATATGCCCTTGTGGGCAACTTTAGTATCTTGGATCTTATTTTCTTCTCTCTTATTTTGTCTCTATTCTCAAAGGTTGCATTTCAGCAATTATCCTCTTTCTTTTCTTTTTTTTTAAAAGATTTTATTTATTTATTTGACAGAGAGAGATAGCGAGAGAGGGAACACAAGCAGGGGGAGTGGGAGAGGGAGAAGCAGGCTCTCTGCTGAGCAGGGAGCCCGATGCGGGGCTCGATCCCAAGACCCTGGGATCATGACCTGGGCCACAGGCAGATGCTTAACGACTGAGCCACCCAGGCACCCCTATTTTCTAAGTATCAGTTTCTAACTCTCTGTGGGATTCTTTGTTTCTGCATACAGACTTACAGTAGATGATCATAAAGAAAAACAACCCTTCCTTTATGTCATAACTCTTATTTTTCTGCTTTCCTACCTTTTCCCCTACTTTTTAAAGATTTTTATTTATTTATTTGTCAAAGAGAGAGAGAAAGAGAGAGCGAGGGTGGCAGAGGGAGAAGCAGGCTCCCCGCTGAGCAAGGAGCCTGTTGTGGGACTCTATCCCAGGACCTTGGGGTCATGACCTGAGCTGAAGGCAGACACGTAACCGACTGAGCCACCCAGGCATACCCTTAGTTATATTTCTAAAAATAATGTCTATACTCAATGGATTTTCTTTCTCACCTCCTATTATCTCCTTAATTTACTCTAATAGGGCTTTAGTTTTCACAACTTAACTGAAAAGCCTCTTAATGAAAATGACTCAGAGTCTTTCTAAGTTGATGGTCAGGTCTCTACTATTGTCTTAGTAGACATTTTAGCAGCAATTAAATCAGATGATATTTCCCTCTTTCTTGAAATTTTTTTCTCTTCTAATCCCTGTGACATGATACTAACTTGGTTTCGTGTTTAGGTTTTTGGTAGTTCTCTTTTTAGTTTTTCTAATTTTTGCTAGATTGCTTTGACCTACAAGATTTCTATTTGTTCAAATAACCCAAGCTTCCCCCTACCCCCCAGTCATCTTTTCTCTTGCTTCATTCTTTCCATAAATGATAACATTAGTCCACAGCTCTTTATGTCATACATTGATGATTCTGAAATTTATATACCAAAGCTGTACCTTATCCCTTAGAGTCAGACTCAATATCCATTGTCTCATTGAGGTCTCCACTTACAATAAGAATAAACTTCCAAACCTAACAGGATTCCAAAAGAATATAGATACCCAAGCCCCAAATAGTATCTCTTCCACAAGTGCTTTTCATTTTAGGAATTGGGGCAACTGTCCTCCAACTCTGCAGGATAAGGCTGAAGGTACATCCTTGATTCTTTCTTCCCCTGTTTCTCTACAGCCTTGCTAACAGTAAGTGCTGTTGGCTGTATATTTAAAATGCATCCCTAATCTTACCACTTCTCAACGTTTCTGTTGCTACTATTATAGACCAAGCCACCATGGTCTTGTCTGGGTTGCATACCTGCCATTCCTGCTTTCTTTCTTGACTCCCTACAGCCCATCATCCATACTGCTTTCACTGATCTTTCTAAAATTTAAATGAAATAATTTTATCTGTTTAAAATCTTCCCATTGTGTTTTATTTCACTTAGAATTAGATGTGAGGTTGTACTTGTCTTTGCCTCTGGCTCCAATATCATATCCTTCCACTATCCTTTTTAATCTGTGGCATTTATTAATTCCTGAGGCTCCTGTCACTGATCTTTTTCTGCTTGGCATATTCACTCTCCAGATATTTTCATGGTTGCTTCTTTCCATCTTCATGACAAAACTCAAATGTTGCCTTCTGATCACCTCCAAACAAGTAGCCTGGTCTGCTAATTACCTCTACCAAATTTTTTGTTTCATCAGCAACACCATTTAGTAATTAAAATTATTTATTTATCATATTTTCTGTGTGTTTCTGGCCCTTTGCCTAAAAAAACCCTGTAAACTTATTTCTCTTCAACCCTGCTTCACAAATGTGTGGTACGCTGCCTAGAATTGCTCAGTATTTACTGGGAGTTCTCCATGCTAACTTCCATAGTAAATGCTCAATAAATTAAATTGTTTGACTGACTATAGTGAAGTAGAATCTTACTCCTGGTAATTTTTTTTATTAAAAATTCCATCTTTACTCACAATCTGCCAGATGATATTAATTTTCTTTCCCTGCCAGTAGTTATCTAATTTTCCTCATGCTAAAGAGGGCTCTAATAATTTGCTTTTGTGAATATTTTATTCATGGACTACCAGTTTAGTGACAAAATTAGGTGTTTTAAAATAGTCGAATTTTGTAAGGAAGAGACAAGGCTATAGTTAGATATAGATCTCAGAGCTGGAAGCCCAGAATCCAATATGAACTTAACAATGGCTTGTTTTATGGTAGAGAGAAGTTACTTTACCTTCCTGAACTGTTTCTCCTCTAATCTATAATATAGATTCAGTATCACCCAGTTCCTGACCTCACAGAAAGGGATGTTTGAGGATTAATTAAAGAGTGTCTGTAAGATTCTTTGATTTTACTTTGAAATGTATCATTAAAGTAGTAAAAAATAATTTGCGCATAGCTTATAATTAGAAACGTTTTTCTATCTCTTACTGCTAGTATGCACTGTCAATATTGAAGACTAATAAACACCATTGGTGTACCAAGGATGGGGAGGTAGAAGCAGTCACCTCCACGTGAAGGCAATAAGGGAAGGCATAGTCTATAAAGAATAAAAAATAGAATAAAATTGGCTAAAAGTTAGCCTTTTTTTATTATCAATTTGTAACTACCAATTCTGAACAATGGCTGTGATAAAATATTCTTCCCTGAAAAAAAATTTTTGATTTAATGAACAATTGCCACAGGTACTGAGGTTTTAATAACATCAACTTAAGCTTCACATTAACATATTTTATGCCATACTGTAATAAATATTGTAATCTACATGGAAGTTAATATGGAGAACTCCCAGTTATGCAGTGAGACACAGGTACACCTATTCATTTTGGAAATAAGTTCATCAGCTCAAAATCATTCTAGCTCCCTTCAGGGGCAATCTGAATGTGCCACATGGGGTTACACATTCTTGGATTTCAACAGTAGATTTGAAATAAGCAATAGCACAGAATTGTCAATATGAAGTAAAAGAATTTAAGTTTCTTCAATTCTACTCTTCTCTGTGGCCTCTTGGAGTTTTTCATTTATTTATTTGTTTAAGATTTTTCAACTCTGAAGACAATTGGAAGCTAGAACTAGAATAGATTTTGAAGAAACAAATTACAAATTCTGGAATTATTATAAAATGAATTTTCACTAATGTCTGCCAAAGTTATGTTTGTGTTTAAGACTTTTTCTGTGTGTTGCTTCAGGTGAAAGAAATTTTTAGTAGTTAAAATTGATAAAATGTATGAGTAAAGGTAGATTGACAATTTCAGTTATCTGCTATTGAACATGGATATGCAAAGTTATTGGCAATTTTTCAGAAGTAAAACTAGAAATGAAAAACTGTAATACTATTATTACTTACTATAATAGAACAATATATATGCATTTCCCTGTTTGAAAATGTGTAAATCTAATAAAAAAACATTAAATATTACCTTTCTGCACTGTAATATTTACTTTTTAATTTTTATGATTATTCCATTTTATCAAACATTCAGTAAGAGAACATTGTTACTATTGGCCCATTATTATTTATTTAATTTCATGATTATTACTAAAAATAATTCTGTTATATAGAGAAAGAATATAAAAATAATCCACTTTAGATGTCTGATATTTAAGGTGTCTCACACACACACACACACACACACACACACACACACACAAATACGTGTATTTGTATATTTCATTTAATATCACTGTCTCTCTTTGAAATTCTCCCAATTGTATATACATTTGTCTTCTTGCTAATCACCAGTTTTTAGTTTTCAAACCTAGAGAAAAAAATGAAATCTTTCAAATAATTATGATTGATTAATATCTTATTCTTGTACTATATTTAGCATAAACAAGTATTAGTAAAACTGGGGGCTAGTTCCATTTTTCCTTTGCCTTATAAACCTAATACATACTGATTTTAGACACCAAAATGAAATGACCTCATTAATTTCTTATATTCTAAGTTACTTCCCCTTATTATTAATAGTGGTGAATCTTTTGAGGTGTTGAAATTACACGACTTGGTCTGACCTGATTATTTTTAGGTTCTGAAATTTGCCATACCTATAAGTATGATTTAAATATATATAAAGAAGTGCTGTTCAAATTGTCATCTTAGAATTCATATTATAAACAAAAATAAATAATAAAAATAATATAAACGAATACCCTAGATACTAGAAATTATCCATGAGAAACTGTCATGCTTTCTAATACCATCACCTAAAATTATCCTTCAATGAACATTGTTATCTATTTGCTTGATTAGGTGACACCATCTGATTTTGCAACATATTATAAAACTTGATTTTCCTTTTCCCATCCTACTCTTGTAAGGAAAAAGAAAAAAAAACAACAACAAAACAAAACACAATATTTTCTTTCAGAGTCGAGTGCTTAACCATTACACAATGGAACCCACAATCTTTTCTTTCAAATGGTTAGTCTTCTCTATCTCTGCCTGTCACTGGGGGGATTGAGTTGTCTCTCTAATGCTTTGTTTTCACTTGTATCATTGTGTTGGAAAAGTCTATTATGCATTCGTCTGCATGAGAGACGAAAGAAAGAAAAAGGAAGGAAGAAAAGAAAGAAAGAAAAAGAGAAAGAAAGAAGAAAGAA
>NW_027397064.1:85265828-85291864 GCF_003265705.2 Callorhinus ursinus
GTTCCCTGCTCAGTGGGGAGCCTGCTTCTTCTCCCTCTACCCTTCCCCCCTGTGCTCTTTCTTTCCCTTTCTCTCTCTCGAATAAATAACAACATCTTAAAAAGAAAAAAAGAAAAGGAAGAAAGAAAGAGAGAAAGGAAGGAAGAACAGACCTCTTTGGTGCATTTACAGTATGAGTGAATTATATAGAAAGAGCTTAGAGAATATCTGTGTACTGGATGGATGCATATACCCTAGAAAATGTATTCACAGATCAATTACATTAGTTACCTTTGCTCACTCCTTTCCTGACCATGGTGGCACCTTCTCAAGGTGTAATCTAGAATGAATACCTGTAACCAAAGAAGGCTGCTAAAAACATGCCTCTGTAATTCCATTCATTTTTTTCTTCCCCATCTCTGTGTATCTTAAGGAAAAGTAAGATTTTGGATTTGGGAGTTTCCCAGCAAGAAACGGATGGAATACTCAAATTCAGATAATTTGAAAAGATTATTTATAAAAGGATTACTGACAAAGGGATTATTTAAAAATGTAAAATTTTAATGTAATAATTAAAATAAACTTTGGTTATACTTAAACTAGAAATATTATAATAGTTTACATTTACTTTTTAAATATGTTTATAAGTAGAATAAATAAAATCAATAATCTTTAATATGCAAGTGAGTTTTGATTTTAGGAAATGATTTAGCAAAATTCCCTTTAAAGAACTGGAAATGGTCATTCTGAACTAACCAGGTTTGAAATGATGAGAAAATGAAGTAATATATGTATGATACTGTTTTGAAACTGTAAGGATTTATATTGAAGGTGAGGATGATAATGTGGTATATTATGACTGCTATTTTAAAGGTAAGGATTTATTTAAAAAAATATTAGTTCACACACACAACTTTTGGGGAACATACATTGTGTAACAAAAAGGATAACAAGATTGCGAATTTTCACCTATCAAAAAATGAGTCAAACATTTTGTCGAAGTCAGGTTATGTTGGGACAGCTAATAAGAATGTTTCAAGGAATATTTTCATTATCTTGTTTGAATAATTATATCCTTTGTCCCCCATTAATTCTATTTATTGACTTGTGGAGAGTACATGCAGCAGAGTGGCTACTTTTTCTTCACAAGAATTTGAAGCGCCGGTTTATTAGTGCATATGGTTCTCCAAATCAATTGGGGTTGAACTAAATCAGCCAGTCACCAATGTAAGTCACACACACACACAATATTCTGGCCCTTGGAGACAGCAAACTAGATGTCCCACAAATTGCCCCATGTGATTCTGAGAAGCGTGTTCATCTGCTCAAGTATTATCACGGAGACATCCCAGGATGTATTTTGTACCTTTCAGCCCAGTAAGACATTTTGACTGTGCAGGCTGTACAATGCTGCCCAGGCAGGGGGTAGGGATTTCACTTAAAATGCAGGGAGTTGTCAATGGAAACTCAGGGGGTGGCCAGATACTGACAGTGTATCAGGGCAGAGCTGAAGTGTTCTTGGAAATGAAATCCATGTCTCAGGTGTGGTGTCATATTTTGACATTATTCTCTATTTTTATTACCAAGAAGGAGTTCTTCCCTTCTGTTTTACTTATCATTTTCCAAAAACAAAAACAAAAGAATTTGAAAACAAACAAGGGGAGGAAATAAACTTAATGAAGCCTAGGTCTACAACGTAGATTATTTGCCTGTATTTTTCAGAAGTACGGAGACAAGTCCAATTTATACCAGTAAAGGAGTGTTGTAATTGGAAATGTTTCAAACACTAGCTCTCACCTGAATCCCAGAGGCACAGAGTGTTTATAGAAGGTGCTGCGTGCTTGGGTCTCATTTATAAACTTGGCAATTTCTTCTAACAGAAAAGTAGGCAAGAGGCAGGTGTATGATTCTGATTGCCTGGAGTTTATTTAAATAGTCTATTTACTTTTCTGTTGAATGTAATAAAAGATATTTACCACAGCATATGCCACATGACAGGGCTCTTTTGATGTCTTAGAAATTGTTATGTTTTAGGGAAAGACAGACTTTGGGAACTAAATCTTCATTAAATCTGCGATTTAACTAGCAGGTTTCGTCAGCGTACAAGCAGTCTCAATTAAAGCTAGATGAAAGCATTTTATTAGCTCGTCTCTTTAGATTTCAGAGAAGTAGTATCTCTCTACCACCGCCCTCCATATATTCGAATTAAATAATTTCAGTTTCAACTTAACATCAAATTTTTGAGAAGGTGATTCTTTTTGAGTAATTCATTCAGCTCTCCTAAATCACGAACACACGCATTTTAGTGATGGAAGACAATTTAGCTAACGCATTTCTGTGCTGAAGGCTGTGGCCTGATAATAATGCAGTTGGACAGTGGGCTTCAACCATTATTTGAATAGACTACACTAAGGCAATAAATTATTTTCATTTTGAAATGACAAGGTTGCACATCTTCCACGCTGTGCCTCACCTGGTTGTTGTTATCACAAACCCCTTTATTCTCTAACAAATTATGGCAAATGGAAAGGGGTTTATAGTGATGACATTCAGGTGATATCTCCTGATAATAAGGATGTAACACTTGCTGCCACAACAAATGTACTTCCTGCTGGTATTTTTTATGTGATGTTGCCTGCCGTTTTGCTCATTGCCCTTAGATGCAGGAGGCTTTCGTATGTGGCCTGACAGGTGGACAAAGATAATATATCCTGTGAAGAACTTTTAATGTGAAGAATACAGCATCTATCAATGTAGACTTTAATTGGTTTCATTCTCATTTTCTTCTTCTTGGTGTTATTAATCTTCTGTGATTAAGAATGTGTCAGCTTGATCATTGACTCTTAAGCATGAGAATTTACCACCTTAAAACAACATAAATATGATATTCTGGCCTAGGAGTCAAAGACTTGACTTCAATGAGTTCTAGCCAAACTCAGAGACCACAGATATATTTCCATGGTATTAAAGTGACTCTGTGCTCTGTTTTTTACCACCCGTGGGAGCCCTTTGTAGCTCGGGGTATCCTTCCAGAGAAGGAGTCTATGTCTAAGACCTGAGTCCCTCACTTCCCAGCAAGCTCTGTGAGAGACACAGAGAAATGCCAGAGGCGATGTAGCGTAGAGACAGCATATCAAGGATTTGTTTGAACCAGGTAAAAGCCAGGCTTTGATTGGAAAATCTCAGAAGGGAAGGAGTCTGACTTGTGTCATATGGAAAGGAAAGAGAAAAATCAAACAAATCAAGCTAAAAGCTTAACCCCAAATGCCTGTATCCAATGAATGTGTTTATTCAGTTAATTTGAAATTGGAGAGATGGTGAGATATTTGGGTCCAATAACATGGCCATTTGAATCAGAAGTCATCTATGTCATCTCAATTTGTCACAGTGGTTATATTTAGACCCATGTATGTACATATATATGTATGTGTATGTGCACATGTGCATATGTGATCTTTTCAGTATGCACAGCTAAAGGAAAAAAACAAAAACTTTATTGGAGAGTTTTTGAAATGTGCTGGTCTGTTCTGGATAACTTTGTGAATGTTAGACAAGCTAAGCTAAAGTATCGTGTTTGTCAATTTAGTCTGGAAATTTTAAACAAATGGTAAGTTTCTTTGTATTGCACTGTTTTTTTACCTCAAAAAACATCAGTTAGACCTCCTGATGGGCCTTCAATGTGTGTGTAATTTCTGATGTGGCACAGAAAAAAATTAAATTGGAGAGGGGAAAGAGTCCTTTCTGTGGTAGTGTAGAAGTAGCATTAGAAGAAGCAATCGAACTCTTTTCTCAGCTTTTGAAAAATATTCTGCTCACATTTTATTCTAACTATCTCATCTAGTGCAAAAACTAGATATTGCTGACTTGGTCTTACCTGATGATGCAGTATCAGCCGCAAGTAATATCCTCCATGCTGATTTTTATAAGAGTAATCAATTGACAAGCCTAGACATCCTAACAATTGAGTGCTAGCCTTAGATACCTGTTCATTTTATTTTGTCTTATTCTCCCTTAAAACTTTTTTTTTTCTTTTACTATTTCCTTTGCTTTATCTTACATGTTTTTTCCTGAATGACCTTTTGAGTTTGTCTTTGTTTGATGAGACGAGATAGCTACTTATACTGAGTGGTTTGGATTTTTACTGACCTAAAGCCAGAGAACAGAGATTATATTTTAAGATCTATCCTTTCTTTAAATCTTTAGGATTATTTGATTTTAAAATAGGGAGTATACAACCTAATAGCATGTAATTTATGGGGCTGACTTCAGAGGAAATCAGGCAGTGAAGTAGCATGTGTCTGGGGCTTGTCTCTAACTTCTAAAGGTATCAACTAAGAAAGGTTGATTAGAAAGGACTCTTGGGTTCTGTAGATAGAGCAACTTATTAAGGGACAGAGTGCAGCACTTTGATTATGCCCAAGTCCATTCCTGAGACACCAAATGTGTGTCAAATCAATTGCGATGATCTATTTTTAGATTTAGAATGCATTTTCTTACACAAATAATGTTTTACATCAAGGTTTTAAAAACTGGCCCAGAAATTAAGAGTTCAACAATTTACCATGGTAATTTTTGTTTTTTGCTCTTATGTCAATAGTAATCTAAAAATATTGTAATGAAATATGGCCACCCAATTCCAGTGTCTGCATTTTTGTTTGCATTTTTGATAATTTAGGTACCATATATTATGTATTAAATATCTTGGGCTTATTATATTCCATCTACATCCAATGAAGGTCAAATAATTTCAAAAGATTCTATATCAGTAAAGGTTTAAAATGTTTGGAAAGATAAGATGGTAGGAATATTGCTGTTTATATACACATGAAGACATGTACACATGTAGTATAGTATTATGACATATAGTACCACCTGCATGTGGGAGGGGCAGTATAGTTTCAGGTAAGCAGCATCATTTGCCAAGTTAGAGTTAATTTGAGTTTTGTTGTCACTGTTTCATTTTTATTTAATTTTAAATTTTAAATTTTTTAAGAACTATACTCTGTTGAGATTCTACCTAGTTTTAAATTTATATATGGTTAAGTACAATGTGATTAAGAACATTTTTAGGTCAGTCCTAGGAGTTTGAAAGAGTTTTCTCTTCTTTAAAATTTTTCATATATGACTCAAGTTTTAGAAATTCTATCTTAGTTGATATTCAGAGTAAGATACTTTAAATATTTTTTGGCATCAGTAGGCATTTAAGGGTTATACTTATGCTTTAAACACCGTTTGGGACACTTTTCTGCTGGAAAATAATGTTTAAACGTTCATGCTGCTCCTAATGGAAACACAATGTACATTTCTGTTTGGCTTTATCCAATTTGAAATACTTAAAAAATAAAAATTAAAAAATAAAGAGGAGTGGTTTGTCTCAGTGAGACCCTCTAATTAAAAGAAGAAGAAGAAGAAGAAGAAGAAGAGGAGGAGGAGGAGAAGGAGGAGGAGGAGGAGGAGGAGGAGAAAAGAAGAAGAAGAAGAAGGAGAAGAAGAAGAAGAAAAAGGAAAAAGAAAAAAACAAAGTCCCTAATCAAAAAGCCCAAGTAGGAAGCAGCAGACTCCTGACAGGGTAGAGAGGGGGGGAAAAAAAAGGACTTCCTGGCGTAAAAGTGTAAATTGAATCATGATGTGAACTCTAACTTGCTTGGAAAATAGTAAACAGTACTTTATTGGAATATAATGGAGGGGCCATTTGCACTAGGTAGCTTTTTTTTTTCCTTTCCTTCAATCTTCACTAACATTGGTCTGCTATTCTGCCCCCCACCATGTAACTTATAGTAGTTTTCTCCATATGCTAAAAAGAAATTAACAAATCAAACGAAAAGACAATAACATTTACCAAATATATCTGTTTGCAAGTTTATTTGTTTTCATTGCTACTTCTTGGTTCATTCAAAATAGAGAATACCAAAAAGATTTTAAATGATTGCATTTATTTTGAAACCCACATGCATGATAAACAGAGTAGTTACAGAGCCAACTACTTCAGAAGGATTTTGTCCAGTAGAAAACCTGGAGCAAATACTCCATGGCGGACCTGCTTATTGGCTTCTATCACTTTATCCACTTTGCAATGACTACTAAAAGAGTGGCTTCTTAGCATAGGCTTTTTGTATTTCTCAAAAGTGTGACATGTTTATAAAGTTTGGTTTACAAATTCGAAAATGAGAAGAAAGCATATCAAAACCGCTCTTCCAAACTGACACCTTAGACGTGTAATAGATAACACAGTTTGACTTAAACAGTTTTTTAATATTTTTGAATTTTCTTATTTAAGAATTACTGAAAATGAATCAGCACGTTTAAATAAATTCAGTTGGAAAATGAAATCAAAGATCTATATTGAGATTTCAAACCAGAGAAGTATTTTTAAAAATGAAATTATGACAGCAATATGGGTTAAAATTAAAATGCCTCCTCCAATTACCAAAGCAAATGAACCCCCCAAAAACAAAAACAAAAACCCAAAACAAAACAAAAAAACGATAGTTCAAATTTATCAGATGAAGAGGAGGCTCAGATTGTTATGCCCAAGTGGTGGTAAATTTCTCAAGCTTGCATGTGAATTTCTCGTACATGTACCTTCACATAACGCTTATGTAACTGTAAAATTCTTGGTGTTATTAAGCTTTTTAGTAACTGGGAAATAGAGAATGCCAAACATGGAATCAAGAGAAAGACTGGTCATTATTTTCAGCTCTATAATCTTCTTCAAGTCATTTTTTTCTCTCTCAAACTGTTTACTCATCTGTAAAATAGGCATCATAATAGCTTCCCTCCAGGGTAAATATGAATGGTGAATGAGTTAATGAGTATAAGGGTGAATTGCAAATTGTAAAATGTATAAACATGTAGAAAATATTATTATTATTATTATTATTATTATTATTATTGAGTTCCCATTTTAATAGTTACTCCTCTATAGGGATTAGGCTTGGAACCTCAATGCATTATTTTGTATTTCCATGAACAAGAGATCAAACTGTGTGTCATATAGTCACATATAATAACTTTCTTAATATAGATCTCATTACTTCATAGTTAGAGACCTATGGTTTATATTATTTTATTTTTTAAACTTCCACTTAACATGGATAAGAAAGTCCTTATTCATTGATTTTTATTGTTGTCTTATTTCACTTGTATAATTGATCAAGTTTAATCATCACTTTGATTTCTTGGATAAAATGTTGGGACCTGAACATACATTTAGTATTTTTTTTAATATCATATTTAGCTTCTATTACTAAAAAACTTTCTCAGTGTGTACATATTTTTTCTTGACTTTTTCCATCATATTTCATATATGATCCTTTGTTCTTTGTTATGTTTATGTATGGAGTAATGTGTATATACGAACTACATTTGATAGAGATTTTAGCCAGATCTAGTAACCCTTTGGCTTGATGACTTTTCCTAGATATCTCAGCTTAGCAAGTAGTGTTCCCAGATCAATAGTTTTTAGTGAATGTTACCATTTTTTCAGAGTGATGTACTTGGTGGAGATGTTGGTTTTTTTTTTTTTTTAAATCCAAACTTTTGCAAAACACACTGAACCCAAGGTCACATTGCAAATGCTGAAACTAATTGTGAACTGGCAATAATAATAACTAATATAAAATAAATTTTGATGGGAACTTTCAATAACCTGCTTCTCCCATCTGATATCTAAGTTACCACCTACCATCACCTGCTTTAATTTCCCACTTCAGTTTTATTGGTCTAGGTTTTCACAACAAATAATTTGTGCATTACTACATATGTTCACATAGTTTTTGCCTTCAATACCCTTTTGGGCATTAAGTGTCACTTTTCCAAATCTCAACTTAAAAGCTCATACTTCAAGAATCTTTCTCAAATTAGCCCACTCTTCAGCAATGCAAACCCTGTAGTCTTCTTTGGTGCTAAGAATTTTTTACTTTATTTATCTTTATGTGTATGCTCATTCTCGCTAAATACAAATATACCTTTGTGTGGTAGAGATCATGTTTTATGATTATTTTTATTCTTAACAATACTTTACAAAGAGTTATCATGCTACATATTTTTGAGTAAATTTTTTTTCCTGAAAGTTTTAGGAATATTTTAGAAGGCGTGCAAATCATAGGTGCATAGCTCAAGAAAATTTTCTCAAAGATGAACACACCCATGTGACTAACACCCAGATCAAGAAATAGAACATTATCAGTAAATCACACCCTATATCTGATTCATTTATGTTTTACATGAAAAAGGATGCCTATGCTTCAGTCATATATGTATATATACATATATATATATCAGAAAAGAAAAAATGTTATGGTATGGAATTATTCATGTTATCATTAATTCACTTATTCCTTAATCAAACATATATTGGATACATGCTTTTAGGCAATGAAAATATTAAAAGGAATATTTTAATATTTATTTTTTAGAAATATTTTAATATTTCTCTGGCCTCACCATTTATGAGATCTGTGATGAAGAGTAAATGATTCTGCCCTTCTCTTTACTTGCCTATGTATTCAGATATGCCACTAAAAGTTACATTCTTCTTTGGTAGAGTTTATGCCTTTGTTCTTGGACACTAATCTCATGATGTGCATAGAATAACACAGGAAAAATATCAAGGCAGCATTATGAAGTGAAAAGTAATAAGAAGCTGAAATTTTCTGCTGGACTCATTCAAGGCTTTGTAGTTACATTCATTTCTGTACCTACAGAGACAGCAAGAAATCTTGCAAAATACTGATAGTTTAAATTCAAAGAATGCTTTGGGCTTTTCACTAAGTAATATTAACATTAACATTACCTGTTCATAATAGAATATTCTGAAATTAATAAACCTTTGTAGAGTTCTTGGCAAAAAATAAAGATAAAATATATTATTTTAAATTATTTATTTATTTATTTGAGAGAGAGAGAGCAGGAGCAGAGCGCAGGGGCCAAGGGAGAAGCAGACTCCCTGCTGAGCAGGGAGCCCAACGCAGGGCTCGATCCCGGGACCCTGAGATCATGACTGGAACCGAAGGCAGACGCTTAACCAACTGAGCCACCCAGGCACCCCAAAAGATATTATTTTAAATCATCTTAATATTCTAGGAGAAGTAAACATAAAATTTTAACTGATTCTATTATTTTGTTGGATTTGGGGGGTATATATGTCATCTTTGCTCAAGGACATAGTATAAGATGTAGGCTTGTGTGGGAAGATGCCCTCATCACACATGAGTGATGAACAATAATTTGGTTTAGGGGCCGTGATTTTGACATACAGAATCTGTAAATCATTAGATAAAAAGCATTTTTTTCTCCCAGGGCTCGCATTTAATGTACATTTTTTTTCTTACTCAACCAGCTGCCTTAAATGTTTGCAATGAAATAGTTGGCCTTGATGAGTTCATTTCTCCTTGAATACTTTTCTTTTCTCTCTGTTTTTTTCTCATCCATTTCCACCCAGCACTCCTTGATCATTATGCTTTCTGTTTTTTCATCTGGTGAATGTTATTAAAAAAAAAAAAGAAAGAAAGAAAAGAGAAGAGAAAAGAATTTCTGTGAATATTTCCTCCAGTGGCATATTGTAAAGTGTGGAAGATTATTTCTCGAGAGAGGTAATCTTTGTGAAAATAAAAATAGGTCATTATTCCTTTAAAATGGCTGCTTAGTCCCTGGCTTTTTAAGCTTGATTAAGAATTGGTACAGGATCAGATGGCTGCTTGCCGTGGAATCGTACAGCCATCATTTTGTAAAGGTGTGTAAACAGGGATTTTCATTGGTAAATAAATCATGAGTGGGTGCAAGGAAAACTTAGTGCAGTATTCTGTGGATGGATTCCCATAAGTTTCATAAATATCCTGTGAGATACAGGCAACATGTAAGATTATGATAGGATTGGATACTAGTATGGCTGATGTGATGTTTGTTGGAGTTATCAATATGTGTTTCTACATAATGTGTTTAGCATCAGCAATCTGTGTTTCTAGAACCACAGAAGGATTGGTCATCTGTGCTGTGGTGTTCTTTTGTACATATTCATGAGAATGATTTACAGTTGAGTTGCCAGTTCATGACCGTGAGATAAGCCAGAGGGTAAAAAGATCATACCTTGTACTATTTGTCAACTTCTATTGGCTGTGACATGCACTCATAAATGGAAACATGTAATTAGTTGATAGGAAAGTTTTTGTTAGTAGGATCCAATGAAAATATTTGATTTGATTTATTTCTTGAGCACCTACTCTATGACAATCTCTGTGCCAAGTCCTCAGAGCACAGCATAACAATAAGGACATGGCCACTGACTTCTAGGAGCTCACAGAGAGGTGGAGTAATTTTATGAGGAAAAAACTATTGAAGAGGTGTTGTAAGTGCGATGATTTCCATGCAAGCACCTGAACTATAGAAAGTTTTCAAAGGAAATTCACATCTAAAGTTAGATAGAAATGATGACTTCTAGTTAGTTAGCCAGGCTAAGAGAGTGGAGATGCCTAGAGACAGATGGGTAGGGATGGAGGACTGGCAAGGGTAATGTGCCAGAGGAGGCAGCTTGTGCACATATCAGTATGAAGGAGAGAGAATGCCATCTTCACATGACAGAGAAGTGGTGTACCCTGTCTCGTTTGGTGATGGAGACGTTCCGCTAACTAAAGACTGCCTGTCGGGCTAATGAGGTAAAACAAAGTTTGCTACAGAAATGAGCAGATTTCTGACTAAAAGGCCAATGTTCTGTTTTATGTTTCTTTACTTTTTCAGGGATTACCACAGCGTTCTGCTTTCATGTTTTATGATTTACAGATTGTTTACCCTTTAATTATTGGACTAGAGTATTTAACTTTGCCTTGTCTTCCTTACACCACAACGACAAACAGTTAATGTTCACGGGGATAATAATGACTATGTAAAGTGTGATAGTCACCGAGCTAACCCCTGGAGGTGGAGTACACATGATCTATGCTCTTCAGTAACTTTTAGCCTACACGGTGTGCAGAGGTCTAATTAGCCCTATTCTTTACTAGTCACAGTCATTTCCAGACATACCATTGTAGGTATACCTACGAAGAGGAGCTATATGCTTGTTCTAACTCCCGAGTCTCATGTTTACTCCTTCAGAACTTTGCCATTCTTTTATGACTCTTCTGTAGAAAAACACAGAAAGTCAGAAGGAAAAACATGGGGCACTGACAAATAGTTTGAGTGATGATATTCATTGACATAATTAGAGAATTGCCTTTTACAAATAGCATTCTTTTTTTATAGGATTTTTTTTAAATATTTTATTTATTTATTTGAGAGAGAGAGAATGAGAAATAGAGAGCACAAGAGGGAAGAGGGTCAGAGGGAGAAGCAGACTCCCTGCCGAGCAGGGAGCCCGATGTGGGACTCGATCCCGGGACTCCAGGATCATGACCTGAGCCGAGGCAGTCGCTTAACCAACTGAGCCACCCAGGCGCCCACAAATAGCATTCTTATTACTACAATATCTTCTTAGATATTTATGGGAATAATATTTATTTTGCCTGAGGTAAGTTTTACTAGCGGTTTATCTCCCTCTTTCCCTTTCATGCTACAGGTTTTCTTCACATGCTTGGGAATCCTTGCTTCTACATTACGATGAGTAGAAGAACACAAATTGCATGGGAGTTGTGATGCTTATGAGCACAGTGTATAGATTGGAAAGCTTTGACAGGAAATTGAGCATTATGCAAGAGTCTGGAAATCCTATATTGACAGAGGCTCTATTCTGGGGTACCCCAAACCCATTGGTTTCCCTAGTTCCTCCCAGATTATATAATTATTAAAAATTTCTTAATTTTTTTTTCAGGTTAAATGTTTTACTTTTTTTTTTTTTTCTTTCTGAAGACAATATCTCTAGCTGCCTGGCAGTAAACAGCTTTGCATATATTCAACAGACATAAGTAGATTTAGGGGTGAAATACCCAGCCTTTAAGGCACTACTCTGTTTTCCACTTCATTTTTCACTCTTGTCCTCCGTCCTATTTCTTGTTCCCTGACTGCAAATTCCTGTCATTGTTTTGCCTCTGCAAACAACCTCTGTTCCAGTCCCTCCACATAGCCTTTGGTCTCAGCTCTCCACTTTACTTCCTCTTTCAGTAGTCTTCAGTCTCCTTTCTGTCTTCCAGAATTTTGTGACATTTTGTCTGCTGATAGTTTTTCACCTGCCTTCCTCCTTTGTATAAGCCTTTTGCACCTCTTGAATTCTCATTTAAAGATCAGATCATCTCAGGAGCAGAGCCACAGAAAGTGGATTGAGCCCTCGTAAAAAATGTGATTCAGTCTGCCCCAGACAGATAGCTGGCCTAAAAATTACTGCATCATTTTTGTGCTGATATGCTGCTTAATTGGGCCCCAGGCTTCTTCCAGACTGCAGGACCTCAATATTTTCTCCTAACTTATGCCTGCCTCTTTAGCCTTTGCTCAGGGATGAAGTGAGAGATTGGTTTATCAGATCGCTATATTGAATCAGAAGCTGGCACAGAGTTTGGAAAGAATGCGTTGTGTATAATTTTGAAATGACAATATTGTTATTTTTTAACTTAATGTAGACCATACTCTGTTCTTCCCGAGGAAGCTCTGTACCTGTGGACTTCAGGAGAGTGAATCAGATGAAAGTTTTGACCAGTTATTAGGCAGAGTCCATACAATTTCTAGGAGAATTCTCCCCACCCCCAATGGAAGAAGGATATTGTAAGTTTAAACAAATCACTCATTTCAGAATAAACTAAATTTCCAATTCATGATACTGCCAAAATCTTTACAATCCAATGATACAGACATAGGAGAGTGATAAGAGGAAACATGTCTTCAGTTTTTAACAGGTCTTTTACCAGAGTTTCTTACTGTGGCTGAAAATCAAATCTAAATCCTTTCATAGTTTTCTCTTTGTTTGTTTTGAGAAGATAACATTCACATAAAAAAAAAGATACAAAATCTGTGCTCTTGGTAGCTTCAGCTGATTCCTATGGCAAATATCACCAAGTGTGAATATGGCCTTGTGGTAATAGGTGATGACTGATATGCTTGGACAAGAATCTTCAGTGAAATCATTTAACTATGGGGAAAGCTACAACTTAACTTTTCTTTGTGGAAGAGCGTCTCATGAAGAACTCCAGATAGACTGCACATCCAAATGTAACTGTTATGTTCTAGTACTGAACAGAATTCTCTTTTAACGAGTATCCTGCCTTTGGTTTAATTGCCTCATGTGCATGTATTCTTGGCACCAGAAATACCCATTTTCTAAAATAGTAAATTTAATAACAATATCCTAAGGGTAGTAAAGGATGGAGACAATATGATATCCCTGGCAAAGCCCTGAGACAGAGGAGTTGCACCTGCTAAGCAAAGGGAGTTGTGCAGATTATGGCATTCCCAGTTATGTACAATTTTACGCAGACAAGAGCCTATGCTTTCTCCCCTTGCATGCAATAAATAATAGTGATTCAACAATATCAACCAACTTCTGTAAGAAAAAAGGGCATAGATTATGAATATTGGCACCAATTAACTGAATAATTTGAAGCTGAAGGCAGAATGTATGGAAAGTGAGGAAGGGAAAAGCATGACATACATAGAAATTAGATAGAAGTTAGAGGGAGGGACGCCTGCGTGGTGCAGTCACATAAGTCTCGGACTCTTAGTTTCAGCTTGGGGGTCACAAGATTGAGCCCTGCCTGGGGCTCTGCACTCAAAGCAGAGTCTGCTGAAAACTCTCTCTGTGGGCACCTGGGTGGCTCAGTCAGTTGGATGTCTCACTCTTGATTAGCCCAGGTCATGGTCACAGGGTCCTGGGATTGAGCCCTGTCTTGGGCTCTGGGCTTGACAGGGATCTGCTCGAGATTCTTTCCCTCTCCCTGTCCCTCTGTCTTTACCCCCACTCATGCTCTCTATCTCTCTCTCTCAAATAAACAAAACTTAAAAAAAAAGAAGTTAGAAGGAAAATCCCACAAGAGTATGCATTTTTAGCTATCGTTACTGAATGAAGAAATCATTAAGATTTCTTCATTTGACTTACTTTATTTTATTTTTTAAAAAGATTATTTATTAAATTATTTGAGAGAGAGAGAGAGAGAGAGAGAGAGAACAAGGAAGGGGGAGAGGTAGAGGGAGAAGGAGAAACAGGCTCCCTGCTGAGCAGGGAACCAGACTCAGGGCTCCATCCCAGGACCCTGGGATCATGACCTGAGCCGGAAGGCAGACGCTTAACTGACTGAGTCACCCAGGTGCCCCTAATTTGACTTATTTTAAATGTTATTCTTCCACTGTGGTCAGATACATATGTGTATTAGATATATTGGAAGTTATTGGTTCTGGGCTTGAATTCCAAGGACAGCATATTTGAATAGCAGGAGATTTTTACTACAAAGTAGTGTTACATTAATGCACTCAACTTACAAAGTGCATGGGATGAGGCCTTATTAGAGCTAACTTATTTATGAAGATGAAAAATCTAAGAAAATCACTGTTACCTATTGCACATGATTAAAAGAAAATGATCCCCTTTATTCAGGTCAAAAGCAATTTAACTCATCTGTTTGCAGTGGAGGATCTTAGAAAATCATTTCATGAGTATAATTCTTAAAATATGTATACTATCTTATTTATATGCAATTAATGTGTTCATTTGTTTGATTTTTTTGGAGAAAAATGTAAGATAAATGTCCCTTCCAAGGTGAAAAATACTAATAATATTTTTAATAAAGATGTAGCCTACCTAATCATTAGTCATGACCATAGGAACGTTTACACAATATTCTATGCTTAGGCGATTGTGTTTACCAGCTATATACATATCTCAGTGACCTTCTAAATATATGGCTTGATGTCCCTAAATAAATTCTTCAGAGGGTTTGTAGAAATTTTCTTTATATTTTTAATTGGGACAAAGTCTCCCAGCCTATTTATCTTCTGTTATATTAACTTATCCCTTATTCCCTGATTTTCAGAAATGCAGTGCTGGTGACAGGAACCCATTAACCTAGATCGTATATATTCATCCATAGTGGTTTCTGGCAGTAGGTCCTCTTCTTTACTAGACACCATAGAACATAGGGCCATATCCTTACTTGGTTTTATCATAAGCTTTCAATTCTTACCTTGATTTATATTGGTCTTAAATTATTTCATCTGGACAAAGATATCTACAATTTGAGAAAAGAAGAGATGGAGATCATTTTCTCCTGTCCCTAGGTCTTCAAATTCAATCTCAAATTAAAGGCTACCCACTGTGCCTATATGTCCTCAACTGGTCATATACCTGCCACTTGGCTCTACTGATACTTGATGATCCACACTACAGGATTCTCCTATAGATAGTGGTCATCACTCATTGGTAGTAGCTGTTTTACCGAAATTGCAACACCAAAATACTAACACTTCTCTGTCATCTGCTCCATTCACAGCATTTTCTTTGAAAGAAGATACTATCAGTAGCTTAGAGAGTGAGAACAAGGAGTTTACATTATTCTGTCTTTACATTCTATTCTACTACTATACATAGTATAAATAGCTATCCCTATTTAAACAGTTCTTAATTTCAGCTCCACACTCTGTTAGCCATGCCCCAATACCAATAGCAATTCCAAGATTGGTAGCCCATCTCTGGTAAGAGAATGAGCTTGTCATCATTCTTTACGATTTTGTATTGTAATTTTCTGTTATCTCTTGTCTGTTCATGCTGTATAAGAAATTCCACTCATAAAAAAATGAACCAGGATGGTATTATTGTCAATTTAAAAGCAATATTCTGATATACTTCATAAAATTATATTTCATAAGCACATAACAATTTGAATATTTAATAGGAAACTTTAATATCAATTCATAAGCATATAACAATTTGAATATTTAATAGGAAACTTCATATTAACCAGAGATGATAATAAGTTACCTACTGCTGCATAACACATTGACCTTGTAAAATTTATCAGCTGCTTCCTCTGAGCCAATCAATCAATCCACATACATTTTCAAATAATTTTTTTTTCTGATGAATCACTTACCAACTGATTTCCTATTCACCAAGTTGGTGTGACCTCAAAGATGATGTACTTTCTCTTGTAAATTAAAATACTCTATGGAGCCTGGAACTGGGAGTGGGCTTAGGGGCAATAATCTCCACAGAGTCAAAGAAATTTGGGGAAAATTACCCATATTCCACATTTTCCCACTCATGGTACCTTCAATTATGACATCCCAAACAGATGATAAATATACTCAGACATTATCAGCTGCTGCCATTTCACCATGAGTTGGTTTAAACAATTAGTCTGATAACAAGTCTATGAAGTACAGGAGAAGACTGTCTTCTAAAATAATGTAGAGCAAATTGTTGGTAAGAAAGGATAAAAGGAAAGGAAAAACAATGTGGAAAGACAATTGCAATATTACTGAAGCAAATAATTTTGTTTGGGATATAACTTTCTAATGGGTCTTATCATATGTTCTTTGGATTTTTCATGTTTCTTAGATCTAGTTCCTTTGTCATGAAATAGAATTAGTTTGCCCCTTGACCATATTAACTACATTTTTTAAGAAGTAATATTCAGATAGGACTCCCCTATGCTAAATGTAAACAACTAAACCTAAAATTTGAAAGTGAAAAGCAATTTGGTTGTTGATTGCAAGTGGTCAGCTTTTTTCCTGTTACACGTTCATGTATACAAGATAAATTTCAACTTAAGTTTAGTAAAAAAATACTTTTTTCATTGGTGCTGTTATTTTGTTAGTTTTCTTTTTCATCAATTCTGAGTAACTATGGGCTTAGAGAATTTCGACATTAGATAATTCAATTCAATCAAATTACTTCATCGTTATCATTATCATTTTTAATATTTAATCTCTTCCTAGAGTCACACAAATATACTCCCTGGTGAGAAAAATTGAGTATTTCCTTTGAAAAAGGTTGACATAATTTTGAATTACTATTTAATAGGTTTTTTTTTAATCTCTACCAAACTAGTGAAATTACATCTTTACTTTAAATCCCTATTTCTCTCCCCACCTAATTAAAAGATATCAAGAATACTATTCCAAAGTCTCCTTTTAGCTCCTTTTTTGTTTTCTTGTAGTGCTGTTATAAACACAAAGAGCATTTGAGCAAATAACTGCATGCCGTTGATGTATAAATATGTCTTTCTGAAAATCATATGAAAAATAGTTCTCCCTGTTTCCCTGTTCAGTTTGAGACTGGTTAGGGTGGCCATTTAACACTTAGTGGCACTATTAAACTTTGCAAATACCATTTATTATTTATTTATTAAAAATGATTAATTTTTAAATTTTAATTCCGTGTAATTAACATACAGTGTTATATTAGTTTCAGGTGTACAGATAGTGATTCAGTTTCTAGACATTATTACTCAGTGCTCATCATGATAAATGTACTTTGAATCCTATTCACCTATTTCACCCATCTCCATGCACCTCCCCTCTGATATGCTTTATTTTAATAGAGTACCCAAAATTAAAATCGTTATTTTATTCAACAAGAACATTTTTTGCTTGAAGCATACTTCAGAACACATGGTTCTAAAAGATACGTATGAAACATTCCATCCAAGAAAAATAGAATACACCTTTTCTTCAAATACACACAGAAGAATTCCCTGGTTAAATCACATAAAAAGAGACATAACAAATATTACAAGTGTAAGAAGACTGAAATCATACCAAGTATATTTTCCAACTACAATGATACAAAACTGCAGTGGTACAAAGCTGGAAAATCTACAATGCAAATATTAACAATTTAATATGTAAATACCCACTACTGCGCAGTTAGCCAAATAAGAAATCAAATGGCAAATCAAAATATGTGTCAAATCAAAGGAAAAAGAAAACATAATATTCCAAAACCTATGGGATGCAGCAAAAATAGGTGTTAGGGTGAAATTTATGCTATAAATGTTTGTATCAAGAAAAGAAAGTTCAAATAAACAACTTAGCATATACCACAAGGGACTAGAAAAAGAAGAAACTTAGATCAAATTTAGTAGAGGAAGGAAATAACAGAGGAAAATCAGAAATAAGTAAGAGACCAGAATAAACAATCACATAATACTGAAAGTAATGGCCAGTTTTTCCAAAAAATAAACAAAATTGGCAAAGCTTTAACTACATTGATTAAGAAAAAAAAAGAGGGAAGACTCAAAAACCCAAATGAGAAATGAAAAAAAAAAAACAGTACCACAGATAACCACAGAAATACATAGTGTGATAACAGATTACTATGAATAATTGTATACTAACAAATCAGATAACTTAGAAAAAATCCCAGATAATTCCTAAAACCTCATAAGTTACCATGATGATTGAATCATGAATCTTGAATTCAAGAAATAGGAAATCTTCTTAGACCAGTAACAAGAATGAAAGTTGAATTTGGAATCAAAAATCTCTCCACACAGGGCGCCTGGGTGGCTCAGTTGGTTAAGCGACTGCCTTCGGCTCAGGTCATGATCCTGGAGTCCCGGGATCGAGTCCCACATCGGGCTCCCTGCTCGGCGGGGAGTCTGCTTCTCCCTCTGACCCTCCCCCGTCTCATGCTCTCTCTCTATCTCATTCTCTCTCTCAAATAAATAAATAAAAAATCTTTAAAAAAAAAAAAAATCTCTCCACACAGAAAAGCCCAAGACCACATGGTTTCTTTGGTGAAGTCTACCAAACATTTATTTACAGATGGGGAAGTGGGCCATTACTGATTTTGGAAATATGTCACCTTTTGTCCAACTAATTTAACCTGAGTTTTCATAGTTTTGTACTTGAGCCAAGATGCCTCTGGTCAGACTTACTAAATCGCCAAAATGAGCATTTCCCACTTTGTTACTCATACTTTTAATGCTCATTTGCCTCATCATCTGGTTGACTCTTATGCCGAGACAAAAAGCATTATATGCTTGATACCTATGCTGCATTCAGAAATGAAGCCTATTCAGAGGTATTACTTATTAACAGAACCTACTTCAGAGCCAGGTTAGGGACAATGGCCATAGGTATTTTACTCAATCCACTTGTTCTCTGGCAGCCAATGGAATTTGATCCTTATTGTGTATTTGATACTACCATAAATTATTTTGGTATTACAAAACTTAGATTATAATCTTTTCCTGTGAATGTGATCTTAATTCTGAGGTTCTGGTACTCCAAAAGTAGAAAAGCTATTGTCTTGGCACATGTCTTGTCATCTTTGGGCTGCAAACAGAGTAAGCAGAGTAAGTTTCATGGACTTGTGACCAATGCAGCCACATAAGATTCTGCGTTCGGAAGAACCCCATACTTGGGTACGATGCTCTGTTGTCACAATCTTGAAATATTTAATGATTTTTTCCATGAATTTGTGTTTTGTAAGTGAACTGCAGTAAGATTATAGAATATCTACTTCTGATCACATGAGCAATAGCACCGCCTACCGGGTGCTTATTCTCCACTCTCTGGCATCCTGGACCACCTGGAGTTCCTCTCTCTACCTTTATCCAGTGATTCATTCTGCTTTCACCCTCTATCCCCAGTGGAGGCATGGGTACAGGCTTTGGTGCAGATACAGAGAGGGTTAGAGTGACCATCCTCCAGAATCTGGGGAGCAGGGCAAGGCAGCAGTCATCCCTGCCCCGTGCTGGTAGCAATATGGCACATATGGTGGATGACTAAGTGAGGACTTCTCACTCACACTGTACCAAGCATATCCCCGCACAGAGGTTACAATCCCTTAGGGGTCATCTGTCTGCATGGGATGCGGTAGGGTGCAACTGAGAGGATATTGACTTCCCTGCCCTAAACCAGGTTCCTGCATCATTTATTTTGCATTGGATCTATAAATTCTATAACCAGCAATATTTGTGATTTATGTTGCCTGATTTTTGTAATGTGGCTTGAACAATTAAAAAAATCTGTTGAAATAATCATGTGTAATATTTTCCTAGAGTTCTCTCTCTATATATTCTATTCTTTAATAAATTAACCTTGTATGATATTAACTTTGTGTCTTAGTTGGTAGACTAATTCCTATGTGATTTGACTTTTTAATAATTCACTATTAACTAACTTTGTAATTAATTATATAGTTAAAGTATAATTTTAATAGGACCAACAAGAAAGCTTATATGAGAGATACAAAGGTAGTTAATGGTTTTTTTTTCACTTAATATTATGTTTAAAAATTTTTATATGCCATTAAGTATAGGTCTACCTCATTCTTTGTTTTTAATCAAAGAATATCTGCACATGATAAAAAAATGAATAGCTTAGATTTAAAATGAAAAACAACAGTTTTTTTCATAACCACCGTGCCCACTTCCCAGAAGCAAACACTCACGATCATTTCTTATTCTAATTTTTCTGGTAGTTAATATCATAACCCCAAATAATGTTCCTATTCAGGTTGCCGCTAGGGTGAATCCCTATCTAAAACATGAAGCTGCAGCCCTTTTACCCCACTTCTTCCCTTTTCTCATCCTCACAGTTTTTTGATAGTAAAATTATTATTTTAATTCTTCTATAAGTTACCTTAAAACTTTTTTTAACTTATTATTTTAATCACCTGGTGCTCATCATAATAAGTGTACTCCTTAATCCCCATCACCCATTTAACCCACCCCACTACCCACCTCCCCTCTTGTAACCATCAGTTTGTTCTCTATAGGTAAGAGTCTGGTTCTTGGTTTGCCGCTTTTTCTCTTTCTTTCCCCCCATTGCTCATTTGTTTTGTTTCTTAAATTCCACATATGAGTGAAGTCTTATGGTATTTGTCTTCCTCTGACTTATTTCACTCAGCATAATGCTGTAGCTCCATCCACGTCATTGTAGATGGCAGATTTCATTAGTTTTTATGGCTCAGTAATACTCCATTTTCTATACATACCACACCTTTATCGATTCATTTATGGGTGGACACTTGGGCTGCTTCTGTATGTCTGCTATTGTAAATAATGCTGCCATAAACATAGGGGTGTATATATCTTTTCAAATTAGTGTTTTTGTTTTCTTTGGGTAAATACCTAATCATGTGATCACTGGATCATAGGGTAGTTCTATTTTAAACTTTTTTTTTTTTTTTTTTTGGAGAGAGAGAGCATGTGTGGGTGAGTGGTAGGGGGCGGGGCAGAGGGAGAGAGAGAATCTAAAGCAGACTCTGTGCTGAGTGTGGAGCCCAATGCAGGGCTCAATCTCATGGCCCTGATCATGACGTGAGCCAAAATCAAGAAGCTGATGCTTAACTGACAGAGCCACCCAGGCGCCCCTGGATTATTTGTTTTTTGGATGTTGAGCTTTATAAGTTCTTTATGTATTTTGGATACTAACACTTTATGGGGTATGTCATTTGCAAATATCTTTTTCCATTCAGTAGGTTGTCTTTTAGTTTTGTTGATTGTTTTATTTGCTGTGCAGAAGCTTTTTATTTTGATGAAGTCCCAATATGTTATTTTTGCTTTTGTTTCCCTTGCTTCAGAAGAGATATCTAGAAATAAGTTGCTACGCCAATGTCAGAGAAATTACTGCTGTGCTCTTTTCTAGGATTTTTATAGGTTCAGGCCTCACATTAGGTCTTCAATCCTTTTCTTAAGATTTTATTTTATTTGTTTACTTATTATTTGAGAGAGAGAGTGAGAGCAAGCAAGAGCACTGGGAGAGAGGGAGAAGAAGACTCCCCGTCAAGTAGAGAGCCTGACTTGGGGCTCGATCCCAGGACCCCGTGACCATGACCCAAACAAAAGGCAGGCACTTAACTGACTGAGCCACCCAGGTACCCTGGTCTTTAATCCATTTTGAATTCATTTTTTTTTGTGTGGTATAAAAAAGTGGTCCAGTTTCATTCTTTTGCATGTTGCTGTCCAGTTTTTCTAACACTATTTGTTGAAGAGACTGTCTTTTTCCAATTGGATATTCTTTCCTGCTTTGTTGAAGATTAATTCACCATATTTCTGGATTTTCTATACTGTTCCATTGATCTATGTGTCTAAGAACTTTTAATAATAATAATATATTAAACCTATATTTGTTTTTTCTGTCATAAGATAGTCATATCTCTACCTTCCTTCCCTTCTTTCCATGTGATTTCATTTATACCTTTACTTTTATACTATCAAAACTGATACTTATTTTCCTTCTAAAGCCATAATTAATTTCTCTGCTTTGTTTTTATGTTGACATCCATTAAACATTTTTATCTTGTTTTATATATGTAAATGTTGTCAATTTAAACCTTAGTACCATGCTGAGATTTTTTTCTTTCTAGATTCATTGTCATAACCACTGTAACTTTCAAAGAAACAGTCCGGTGTAGAAACTTAATTTCTTTAAGTTTTTAGAGTGTTAGTTGTGGGGCATCTCGGTGGCTCAGTGGGTTAAGCGTCCGACTCTTGATTTCGACTCAGGTCATGATCTCAGTATCATGAGATGGAGGACTGTGTAAGGCTCAGTGCTGGGTGTGGGGACTCCCTTTGACCCTCCTACCACACTCTCTCTCTCAAAAAAAAAAATGTTAACTGCTCAAAAATTATATTTTGTTTCAGTTTGTTCAGTCTACCATCTTAAATCAAAGGAGAACAAGTTATCCTCATAATTTTTGTCTTGTATTTCATAGTGTGGATGCACCATGATATAATCATCTTAAATCTATACCTTTATTGATGAATTGATGATCAAAATTATCTATAGAAGAAATCCCTAGAGCTCTTACTGTTGTCATACTTTGTGCACATTTAATTTATTTATGGATTTGCCAAATTTTTACCCAAAAATGCCATAATTTATGCTTCAACCAGCAGTCTATGAAAATAACTATTTCTTTCTTTCTTTTTTTTTAAAGATTTTTTATTTATTTTTGACAGAGAGAGAGTTCACAAGCAGGCAGAGAGAGAGGGAGAAGCAGGTTCCCTGCTGAGCAGGGAGCCCGACGCTGGGCCCAATCCCAGGACCCTGGGATCATGACTTGAGCTAAAGGCAGACGCTTAACCGTCTGAGCCACCCAGGCACCCCCAAAATAACTATTTCTTCAAAGGCTCACCAATATTGAAACCTATTAAACTTTTTAATTTTTCTATTTTGGATGGGCTTTCCCCTAATTAAAAAAAAAACAAAAACCTCACCATCTGTTTTAATTCTAATTATTGTTTTTTGTTAAGTTTGATGATATTTTCATATTATCATTAATCTCCTGTGGCTTACATATTTATTTGTTGTAGGATAATATGCAACATAATCATATTTATATAGATATATAGTTTTTATTCACTTGCTAGTTCACTATATTTCACAAATTTATACTTTCAAACATTATTGGGTACATTTTCTTTGTCTAAAGCTGTTGAGGCACTGATGACCCAAAAATGACTGAGACAGAATCTGAGGTGAGAATCCAGAGTTTAGAGGAAGAGTTGACCCTGGATAAGAACATGGAGACTTTCCTCAATGCAGCAAAAGTAAAGTGGAGAATATGGACAAGTTTGCAGTTTTAGTAGGTGGACTTTGAGGGAATTTCCAGTCTAATTCTGTTTTTTCAATGAAGCATAAAGTGAAGTTATCAACTGAAAGGGGAAAATATAGGATATTTAAGGAAATAGAAGAAGCTAATAAATGTAGTTTCTTAAAAGATATAGATCTATGTCTATCTATCTATCTATCATCTATCTATCTATCTATCTATCTATCTATCTATCTATCTATCTATCAAGAGATGTCAACACAGAAAAATGTAAAATGCATGTCACCAAGCTATTAAAAGTAATAGTGGGGGCATCTGGGTGGCTCATTTTGTTGAGTGTCTGACTCTTGGTTTCAGCTTAAGATCTCATGGGTCCTGCAGTCGAGCCCCAAATCTGACTCTGTGCTCAGTGGGGAGTCTGCTTGGGTGTTCTCTGCCTCTGCCCATCCCCTGCTCCCACTCATGCTCTCTCTCTCTCTCAAATAAATAAATAAATCTTTTATTTTTTTTAAGTAGTACTGTAGGAATTAGAAAGCAGAATAGGGCAGAAATAGACTGAGACCACTCTTTTTAATCTATAGTTTTAGATTTGAATTTTTAATATAATAGCCATTATTCATATATTGCCTTTATGATAAAAAAGAAAAAAATATAAAACTTAATATTCTTTTTAAAATTTTGTTTTAGCCAATTTGAACTATGTTATAGTTCTAGGGTTATCAGAAAAAGTTTTATATTTATAAAATATTTTTTTAAAAATGATAATTTTAAGTTGCTTATTTTATCTCTGCAATCATTATTATGAAACAGTTGGTCTATTAGCCAGGACAATTGACAAAGTTGGTGTTTTTTCTTATTGTCATTGTTTTATCCCAGGTTTCTCTCTCTCTCTCTCTTTTTTCAATTTTGGAAAACTATTTAAAAGAAAACTAAATTACTATATGTGGTATTCACATCCTTATTGTGTATAGGGATGAAAAACTGTAGTCATTCTAAATGATTTTTCCTTCTCTAATAGTGATAACATCTATTAGAACTTTCTGTAATGAAAATCTTGGGTAGAGGAATAGAAATTACTTAAATTTTACATGCTTTATGCAGAGTTTCCAACAAAGATATTCCTTTTTATTTGAAGTTGTAAAAAAACTGATTTTATTTAAAAGTCTATCTTAGGACATAGAAATTGGTTATTTATGCATATAAATTTTCATATATCAGAATCATTTCTCAGTTATGGTCTAAAACAAAAAAAATCAACATTTAATGCATTTTTTGGTAAAATATGATGTCTGGGTCCTTACAAAGGAAAGACATTTCTTGCTAAAAATAAATATTCCTAAATTTATACATATAAATAAAAATAATCCTTTGATGTAATATAATAATATTAAAAGAGATGAATATATTTTTAGAAATCTCATTTTATAATTTACTTTTGAAATAATTCAGAAACAAACAAACAAAAATCTTAGTTACAAGCATGATATAAATACTCCCCTTCCCCAAAGGAAAGTTTTCAAAAACGGGTGGCAGTGATGATAGTGGACTTGGAGGGTTTTGTTTTTTATTTCATATACTTTAGGACACATTAAGACTATTAGTGTGGAGGGCGCCCGGGTGGCTCAGTTGGTTAAGCGACTGCCTTCAGCTCAGGTCATGATCCTGGAGTCACAGGATCGAGTCCTGCATCGGGCTCCCTGTTCGGCGAGGAGTCTGCTTCTCCCTCTGACCCTCCCCCCTCTCATGTGCTCTCTCTCTCTCACTCTCTCTCTCAAATAAATAAATAAAATCTTAAAAGAAAAAGACTATTAGTGTGGAGAGGGTTGGAGGAAGGGAGTGATAGCTGGCCTTCTGTGCCATAAACCTTAAAGAACATTTCCAAAAAGATTTTAAGAGAGAATAATATACACATGTTTAAATGCAGTTTGACTTCCCAATACTTAAAATGCAGAACTTATAAACATTTGTTCTATTTTTAGTTAAATCATTCATTTATGATGTACTACTTTACTATTTTTATAAATTATTATATTTTTAAAAAAAATTATTTACTTTTAATATATAGCTTTATCAAAAACCTCAAAACAGGAAGTATTTCTTTCTTTTGTAATATGTTAAACAAGTAAAGCCCTTTGTTTTTTTTCCCCCCTTCTTCCTATGTTTCTTCTATTCTTCCTTCTATCTATGTATCTCTCTATATCAATCTATCTATCTATCATCTATCTATCTAATTTGGTGTGGTTCTGTTAAAAGTTATCCCTATTTACTTTTTCTTTCTTTACAAATATCATCAATTGCTCTAGGGCTTCTTTGCTAATACCTTAGAATCTGCTCACTGTTTGAGAGAAGAAGAGCCCTTTACAGTTAAGTTTACCCAGAAATAGCCTGTTGTTTGAATTCCTTTATATTTCAACTCTCTGGTGTCTTCTTAACCCACTCAACGGCTGTGGTGAGGAGTCTGGCTGGTAGCCATATTGTACTCTATAGCTCTTGTGTAGAGGAACATTCAAAGAATGTGTGAGAAAAAAAAAAAACTCTCACTATTTGATTTTTTAAGAAGTAGATTTGTAAAGATTTTGAGGAGGGCAATTTTTTATTTTATTTTATTTTATTTTATTTTATTTTATTTTATTTTATT
>NW_027397064.1:85291874-85383012 GCF_003265705.2 Callorhinus ursinus
TTTTATTTTATTTTATTTTATTTTATTTTATTTTATTTTATTTTATTTTAGTCTTCACCAGTGTTCCAAAACTGAGTTGTTTGCTAGAGAATTTATTTTTAAGAATGCAAACATTTGAAGGAATGAATGTCAAACAGTTTTGACATATGCCAGGGAGTATGGGCCTTTTCTCTCTTTTTTCTTAGTTAAAAATGTGTCTAAACAAATTCCATTATAAGCCCAGGGACATGACTCCAGTTTTAAATATCCATTTTAGAGGTAACTGGTTAACTGTATTTTCTGTATTTCTATTGCCTTAACTTGCACCTTTTATGGAGAGTTCCAAATGCATTCTTCATTGGGAACACCAAGTTTCCCCAGAAGTCAGAAAAAGCTTCCCATTCAACACCCCGTCCCCTCTACCCTGCTGAACACCAAATGTATCAGTATGAGTATCATTAACAGCTATAAAAAACATAACCGTCAATTTCAGGGGATTTACAAATTAGAAGTTTGTGACGATAAAATGTGGGTATTCTTCGCCAGTTGATCTGTGTTCTCTACATAGAGATTTAGGGACCCTATATACTTTCATTCTTTGATTCTAGTTTTGACTCTCTTGGGGGTATCAAAGCTTCTTGTATTTAGCCTAAATATGAGAGAACAATGGAAAGGGCACATTATCTTTTTAATTAATTTGAACTAGAAGTGAGGGAGATGTATCACTTTCATTCATATCCCATTACTAAAACTAGTCAAATGGCCCTACTTAGATGCAGTTGTGACTCAGAAACTAAATCCCTTTCCTGGACTGTGGCTTTTCAGGAATACTTCCACCCAATGGCTGGGAACAGAAACAGTGGAAAGTTAATTATCTTTGCTATCCCACAACAAAAGCACATACACTTTATCTCTTTATCATCAAAGTTTGGGAAATTCTTCATAGTTAAAAATAGTGTTTCACTCTCCCCAACATATTAAAGAAAGCTTCATATTAATTTATGTTTGCTTTGATTATATGGTAGTCAGCAAGCTTTAAGTCATAGTGTAAAACTTTAATAGTGCAACTTTGAATTATACTAAAAAATTTAAATTTAAGTTTTCATTAAAAGATGAAAATATTTCTTGCTTGTTCATTTTTATTTTAATTTACAACTTACAAAACTTTTAAAGAGGATAATTTTACTTTCTATTAGAATGCAAGGTTGTTTTAGCTTGATCCAATACTAGTATCTGCAGTAGAACTGGAATTTGATAAAGTAATTATGATTGACTGTAATTGAAATTTGAAGCCATGTTTTGTGAAATAGACATTTGTAACTTGGAAGAGACTCATTACAGCTTCTAATTACCCTCCTATATAACAAATGTATATGTAAAGCAACAGTAGGAAATGCTTACTTATATGCCATATAAAATTTATTTTTTTATTTATCATATTCTTTTAATACTCAGGATGCTCCATTTAAATCATAGTGCCAACTACTATGAATTAAAATACAAAAAAAAGGAATGGCAATACTCCAGGTTTGGATGACTAGAAATCAATGGAGTGCCTAGAACTAAATAGAAATAGCACCAGCTCCTATGAAGGGAATGTTTGAGAAGGTAGAGAGTAACTACATAATTTTTATATATATTTTTTGTAGTAGAAAAAATAATAAATTTTTGTGGAGGACACTTCATGTATCTCCTAATTATTAAATATTTTATTTTATTTGAACAATAGCTACTTTGAGTTCACTCTTTTTCCAGTCTTAGACTAATTAACTTGTCTCATTTACTGTCTTACTCTAATATCACTTCTACTCTAAGGCAAGGAAAAAAAAAAGTAAATAATTAATTTTTAGTGCCTGTTTGGTGCCAAGGCAAAAACAAATATAAATAATTAATTTTTAAGGTCAAATAAATAAAATGGATATTTGGAAATAATATAAAATAAAGGCAAATATTTCTGTTTGGAGATCAACTTTTCTAAGTATGTCAGAGTTTAAAGAACTGGGATTTCAGGAAATTATCATATTAGATTCTCTAAAAATAAGTTATTCCTGGTTGGTAAAATAGAAAGCTTTTATGGTCTTATATTATTCACACGTCCTTCCAGAAGAAGTTAAATAAATATATAGTTTCTAATTTTCATGAATAAACTAAGTAGCCTGGGTCTCTCTAAAGACTCAAACGTAGACCACCCTTGTTAAGATATTCTCTCTATATTAATAAGTAATTGTTTTTCATTCTCTAAGTGGAAATGCTAGTGGATAGATTTAATCATAATTTTATCAAATTGAGTAATTTTCTAAATATTATTTATTGATGTCGTGAAAATATTCCTTGAGATCTTAGAGGGGTCTTTCCCATCCCTAACTTTTAGAGATACTAGAGATGTATATCGTGTAAGATAAATTCATAATAATAGAAAACAAATATGAAGTATCAATTTTATGCATATTCTCAAATAAAGATTTCACAAGAAAAACAGAAAATTGTCAGGGCTTATATGTTAACACTGACAGCAAGTCTACATGTGATATGGAAGGATAAATTTTATCAAAAAATATATGACAAATATTAAGGTTTGAAGATTTCTCTATCATGTGTGGGAGAGGAAGCACTTTACCTCTACCCTCTTAGGGTCTCCAACTAGAGTGAGAATTAAATTAAATTGACATAAAATACATTAAAAGGAGAGAAGCATACAGATTTATTTAATATAAATTTTATATGACATGGAAGCTCAAATAAGAAAATGACTACCAAAATGCTTTTACACTAGGTTGTAAAAAAACAGAAGCAGTTGTGGAAAAGTAAGTAAAATACATAAGACTAAAGGAAAATAAAAATTAATTTACCTAAGTCTATTTGTACAGAATTCTTTTGGCCTGGACTCTCTGTCTCTGGTGATAGGAATGTTTCTTCCTTTCTGGTATAGGAAGGGCATCTTTCATATAGGAGTTTTATATTCTGCTTTTTGAAAGAAAAAAGGTCAGAATGCCCTTCTTGTACCTGCTGTTTTTTATGCGTCAATAGCTCAAAATAACCCTTATGCCAAAGTGGCATATTTTAGAGTGGCATATTCTTCACGTGGTATTTTTCATACATTTGATGTTTAAATTTGCAATAACGTCATCTTTACTAGGATGTCAATATCCAATATCTAGTATTATAATACCTATGTAGGGCTATATTTCATTTGCCTTTAAAATTAAAAAATATATACAGGCAAGTTTATAGTTATTAGTGTCTCCATATTAAATTTCAAATAATCCTTTGAACATTAGGCTCCTCAATGTCAGGTAAAAGTATCTTTTTACTCTCATAGGAAATTATCAGTAGGAACTAAATATTACATTTTACCTTCTTATTTATTTTTTAAGTTAGACATTGTTTATTGCTAGTCACATGAGGACTGTGAATTGTAGTTTCTATCATTTAAAGTTATAGAACACTTCTAAGATGTTTTTTTTTAAAGATTTATTTATTTATTTGAGACAGAGAGAATGAGAGAGAGAGAGTACATGAGAGGGGGGAGGGTCAGAGGGAGAAGCAGGCTCCTTTGCTGAGCAGGGAGCCTGATGTGGGACTCGATCCTGAGACTCCGGGATCATGACCTGAGCCGAAGGCAGTTGCTTAACCAACTGAGCCGCCCAGGCACCCCCTTTTTTTTTTAACAAAGTTTGCTAAAACGATTCAATTAGTGATTATTAAAAGATTTCTTTGCCTTTTTCAAAATCAATATTGGTGGGTTTTTCTTGGAGGGGGCGTAGGAGGGATTGGTTTTATAAAATAAATTTTATTTTTTATTTCTTGGCAAACAGTAGCTAATATCATAGTGATATTTGAGTAGAGCTAATGAAATATAAGTTTAAAGTTGTCATGAAGTTTTATTTGATTTGTTTTGCCATTTGACCCAATTTCAAAAAAACAATTATTTTTTTGAAAACACTATTAACCAGAACCATATTTTTCATGAATGATAGTGGCTTATCAATTTGTGATATATAAGGGAAAAATATGATAAATGTGAAATAAAAATTTAAGGTTATTTTAAATATTGTAAAACTTGTGATATACCCATATATTTATTCTACAATGAATATATGCAAACTGGTAAGTAAATTAAAATTAGAATTGAGATTCAGAGATTGGATATATCGATGTTTTAGATTTACATGGTTAAACTTTGAAAAGAAGATGTTAATTGGTAGTTCATTTTATTTTTTACCATGTTGAATTTTAAAAACAATCTTGAATCTTTGAAAATTTTAAGGTAAATGTGTTTTATACATTCTTTTTGTTCTCATCTTACAAATCCACAGAAAAATTAAAACAATAGTACCAATGAATACCAAATACCTGTATCTGAATTCACCAATTCTCAACAACCACATTTGTTTTTTTTCTTTCTTTTCCTCTGTATTATATTTTTTTAAAAAATTGGAAGTTTCAGACTCTGAAACTCCCCCTATAAATATTTTCTAAAAACTAAGACATTCTCCTATGTAATACCACTATCATACCCAAGAAGTTCAACATTAATAAAATAATCTTATCTAATAAATACTCCGTATTTAAATGTTCCTAATTTCCTAGTTGTCCTTGAGTTTCTTGTTGCTTTTATCCTAAGATCCAATCAAGGATCACAAAGTTGCACTTAGTTATTATATCTTTTTAAATCTAGAACAGCAACTCCAAACCTACTTTTTCTTTTCTTTCATGACACTGATAATTTTTTTAAAGATTTTATTTACTTATTTGAGAGAGAGAGGGTGAGAGAGAGCCTGAGAGGGGAGAGAGTCAGAGGGAGAGCAGACTCTCCGCTGAGCAGGGAGCCTGATGCAGGACTGGATCCTGGGACTCTGGGATCATGACCTGAGCCGGAGGCAGTCCCTGAACCAACTGAACCACCCAGGTGCCCTCTTTCGTGACACTGATAATTTTTAAATGTCTAGGCCAGCTGTCTTATATAATGCCCCACAATCTGGATTTTTCTGATTGATTCATCATACTTAGATATCGGTCTAACATTTTTGGCAAGAATGTTATTTACATGCTATTGCATGGCATCATGAAACATATTATTTATAATTCTGTGTTTGATTTTTGCACTACCTCTCCATTATAAGGTTGCCACTTTTCCTTTGCTATTGTTAAGGGTTATTTGAGCCAATGATTTTAGATTCATTGATGATCCTTGTTTTAATAGATGATAATTTTGATGGTTACAGAATGCTCATTTTCTCATTCTATCATTCTTATTACGTTTATTTGCTTGTATAATTATGTAAGTAATAGATCTTCCTCCCATCTGCACTTTTTAGAGTGTCACTAGAGACTTAGGGATTTTAAAAAATATAATGTCATAATTTTATTATAGTCAATCCATCCAAAATTTAAATTGTGATATGTACTTACAGTAGAATACTATACAGCAATCAGAATGAATAATCTACAATACACAACAATATGGGTGAATCACACAAAAATAATACCAATTAAAATAAGTCTGACACAAAAGAATATATTCAGTATGATTCCATAAGTTACAAAACAGACAAAAAAATACCTATGCTGTTAGAAGTCAGGAGAGTGGTAGCTTTTGATGATGTATGAATATGGCTTCTAACATTTTAATAATGTCCTATTTCTTGGTTTAGGTCTGGTTAAAAGAGTGTGTTCTTACAATGAAATTTCACCAAATAATGCCCTTATTTTTAAGTTGGTATTTTTCTGTTTGTGTGTCATACATCAATATAAAGTTAGAAAAAACTTGACCCAAATTTGTTCAATTGGGCAAAGCTAGCTCCTTTGATTTTTCTGACACGTTCCCACTAGTCATTAAGATTTCTTTGATTTTCTCGCCCTAGAATATGTTCCATTTTCAGTTTGTACTTCTACTCCCCAGACTTGAAATCATCATTTCTCTAAAGAGACCTGATTCCTTTTAGAAGCCAAGAACTGGGCACTAAGTATGTTAATTGCTAGTGGAGTGTCATTACTTTTAGATTCTTTTAAGGCTAGAGAGAACACACACACACACACACACACACACACACACACACACACACCCCATATTTGTGGGATTTTTTTTTTTTCTAATTATGAGGTCCTACTCATACCTCCAATTCAAATTCTACTCCTGGGGTTTTTCTCAACTTTCCTCTGATTTGTACTTTCCTTTCCCACAGTGATAACTCTGATTTCCAAGAATATCAATGTTTTCTTATGTAGCCTTTCCTACAATATACACACGATAATTTTAGAATTATTCTGCCTCTACAACTACTAAAAACAAGCCTGGAAAGGAAAGTTCAAAGTTTGAAGCAATAATCAGTGAGGTCATACTAACTCACCTTTTTCTCTCTCTTTGTTGTTATTTTAATTGAAATGTTTCTATTTTGTCAGGACATGTAATAATTAGATATTATTCTTTCACCTTGTCGCCACCTACCTATATTTTGATCATAAATCTGAAATTAACACAATAATTCCTCACTTTTTGTCCTTTGCCAGGTTCTTCCCAATTGTCTTTGGAGTATATGAAATAAGGTTTCTAGTAGATTCCTCAGGAAGCACTTGACTTCAGCATTCCCTGAATTCTTGGATGTTTAAACATGTTTTTGGGTAGCCATGAAACTTGAAGGAAACATTGGCTGGATAATAGGTCCTTGAGTTGGTTCTTTCCTTAAGTTTTAAAAATGTGTTAATCCAGTGTTATCTTACTTTGTATGTTGCTATAGAGAAATAATGCCTCATGATTTTCATCTTTTTACAAGTGACTTGCTTATTTTACTGAATAGCCCAGGTTTTTTTTTTTTTTTATAGATTTATCTATTTATTTGAGAGAGCAAGAATGAGAGAGAGAGAGTACATGAGAGGGGGGAGGGTCAGAGGGAGAAGCAGACTCCCCGCTGAGCAGGGAGCCCGATGTGCGACTCGATCCCGGGACTCTGGGATCATGACCTGAGCTGAAGGCAGTCGCTTAACCAACTGAGCCACCCAGGGGCCCAGCCCAGATTTTTTTATTTTTACAATCTAATTATTTTATTAGAATATGTCTCAGAGTTAGACTTTCTGGATTAATTTTTCCAGTAATATTTAGGATACTTAAAATGCTAAATTAGAACTTTTTGTATTTCCAGAAGAAAAATTCTTAGGTTATGATTTTAGAGAAATATTAGTTCTCTGTTTTTTATTTTCTTTTCTTCAAGGAAACCAATTATACATATATCCACTCATTTAAATCTTTTATATCTATCATTTTCTCTCTAATAATTCTCAGCTGTTACTAAGTGTTCTTTATTATAGTTTAAGTCAAACACACCTTTTCTGGGAACCTTGGACTTAGTCTTCATTTCTCAGATATTTTTTCGCTTTCCTACCTAAATTCAGTCAACTCATAGCACGACTTCCTTTTATTTTTTTAAAGAGAGAGAGAGAAAGAACGCAAGCAGGGATGGGGTAGGGGCAGAAGGAGAAAGAGAATCTTAAGCAGGCTCCACTACGCAGGGCTCCATCTCAGACCCTGAGATCATGATGTGAGCCGAAATCAAGAGGCCGAGGCTTAGCCGACTGAGCCACCCACCTGCCCCATGACTTCCTTTTTAAATCCAGCTGAGTTCTGATATTCTGGATTTCAGATTCAAGGTAATAAACATATATACATATGTGAATATTTATTCTTTCTTTTCCAGATGTTCAGGGAGACTTTACTGCTCAAGTTACCTCTATTTCTGCTAAAAGGGTTGCTTACAAGACTGACAGTCCCAGACCACCTCTTGCCCTTTGTCCTTTAAAGCCCTGCTTTTCTGTTCCAGAATAAGCTAATGCTGTCATCCATCAAGTTTCTGTCTTGGTCTTATGAATTCTGAGAATCTCTGTCAGAATGAGTCTGTGTTCCAACTGTTAGGTTTGTTTCCTTCTCTTTTTTCCCCACATATTCTCTTTTAGCATATACTTGAGCTGACTATTTTTAGGGTATTTTCGCCCTGGTTCAACATCATTTGAAGTGTTTGCTATTTTTAATCTACCACTTATATGCAACTGTAAGTGAAGAGTGGTTTTCTTTTCTTTTCTGATCTATACGACTTTTGGAGTATGAGTGGAGATATTCAGATCTACATGGCCTCTATTATCCTACATAGAGGAACCAACTTTTCAAGATTAAAATTACAGATTTATCTATTTTCAGTTGTGATGTTTTTGTATGCATGCTGTGTTGCATTATGTATAGTCTTGCATGATTTGACATTCAACGATCATTGTACTAAGAACCTATTAAGTATCAAACACATGGATTGTTTCATTTAACTGGAATCTTTAAAGCTTTTCCAGGGTATAATTCTTTAACCTAAAACTAAGGCATAAATGTTATTATTTTCATTTGTTTGTAGACCATTTTTGTATTCATAAGGTGCTTTGAAATAACTTTATTCCTTCCCACAATAACCAATATTAGAAAACAGTCTTTGCCTATTTGATTTAAGAAAAAAAAAAAGGAACTAAGTAACGTTCACTTAGCAAATGAAAACATGTAAGAAATTAGATTAAAAAATAATCCCAATTGTAAGCTGAGCAATTGTGGAAACATAGAAAAAAAGGAAAAGTTCAGAGAAAATATATTTTAAGGCTCTAGATGCCAAAGGTCCTCCACCTTAATAAGGGTGACCAACACATGGAACAGGAGTAAACCGTGCAAGATTCTGAGTGTTCAGTAAGCCTCAGAAGAGGTCAAATACAGGGAGGGCCTGTCGAACTGGGTGGAAGTAGAAGGACTTCATTGATAGGTTTTAAATTGTTAGATGAATAAAACTGACTAGAAATGTTTTATTCAAGAATGATCAGTGTTTATGTATTAAGGAGGGATGGATTTGCCTACTATGAATGATGAGTTTTGTGAGGATGTTAGAAAGTAGGGCTATAAAGGTCAGAGGGGCCCTGGTATACTGACAACCTTCAAAGTGAAAATGAGATAAAATTAATACAGTGAGAAATAGAAAATAATTTGGTTCTTAATCTGAAGAATGCTATGATGAAAGCAGTTCATAAGGAGAAGTGGAAGTATTTTATTTTAGTTTATTTTAAAGATTTTACTTATTTATGAGACAGAGAGAGAGAGAGAGGAGCAGAGGGAGAGAGACAAGCAGACTCTGTGGAGCCTGACACAGGGCTCAATCCCATGGCCCTGCGATCACAACCTGAGCTGAAACCAAGAGTCAGTCGTTTAACCGAATGAGCTACCCAGGCACCTGAGATGTGAAAGTATTTTATATCACCAGCTCTTTAATATGTTTTCCACTGTGAAATCTGACATGAAAGTTTTTCAAAAAAGGTACACCCCCCTCTGTGTTCTGTAGCAGAGACAAGAAAAGTTTGGACTTGAACTTATTCCTGTGCTGGGACAGCAACTTGGTTTCGTTTTCTTTTCTGGAGAGAAAATGTGAATGTAAGCAAGTAAGAATGACACCTCTATTTTATACATATATATATATATAAAACTATAAGTTGATTTATATTTAAAAACAGAGCAAAGTCACTGCTCCCCTCCTTGCCTTCAGATATGAATATCTTTCATAAATATATACTTACATGTGTTTGCATCTAAAATATTTGTGTGTGTGTGTGTGTGATCAAAATCTCTTAAGCTATATGGTTCTCTGTTTTTATTATGTTATGTTAATCACCATACATTACATCATTAGTTTTTGATGTAGTGTTCCATGATTCATTGTTTGTGCATAACACCCAGTGCTCCATGCAGTACGTGCCCTCTTTACGACCCGTCACCAGGCTAACCCATTCCCCCACCCTCCTCCCCTCTAAAACCCTCAGTTTGTTTCTCAGAGTCCATAGTCCCTCATGGTTCATCTCCCCTTCTGATTCCCCCCCCTTCATTCTTCCCCTCCTGCTATCTTCTTTTTTTTAAGTTTTAACATATAATGTATTATTTGTTTCAGAGGTACAGGTCTGTGATTCAACAGGCTTGCACAATTCACAGCGCTCACCATAGCACATACCCTCCCCAGTGTCTATCACCCAGCCGCCCCATCCCTATCACCCCCACCACTCCAGCAACCCTCAGTTTTTTTTCTGAGATTAAGAATTCCTCATCATATGATACATGTCTTCCTCTGATTGACTTACTTTGCTCAGCATAATAACCTCCAGTTCCATCCACGTCATTGCAAATGGCAAGATTTCATTCCTTTTGATGGCTGCATAATATTCCATTGTGTATATATATATATATATATATATATATATATATATATATATATATATACATGTATATATATATACATATATATACTACCTCTTCTTTATCCATTCATCCTTTGAAGGACATCTTGGCTCTTTCCACAGTTTGGCTATTGTGGACATTGCTGCTGTAAATATTGGGGTGCACGTACCCCTTCGGGTCCCTACATTTGTATCTTTGGGGTAAATACCCAGTAGTGCAATTGCTGGATCGTATGGTAGTTCTGTTTTCAACATTTTGAGGAACCTCAAAAACAGTTAGCTACTGTTTTCCAGAGTGGCTGCACCAGCTTGCATTCCCACCAACAGTGTAGGAGGATTCCCCTTTCTCCACATCACCGCCAACATCTGTCGTTTCCTGACTTGTTGATTTTAGCCATTCTCACTGGTGTGAGGTGGTATCTCATTGACATTTTGATTTGGATTTCCCTGATGCCGAGCGATGTTGAGCACTTTTTCATGTGTCTGCTGGCCATCTGGATGTCTTCTTTGGAAAAATGTCTGTTCATGCCTTCTGCCCATTTCTTGATTGGATCATTTGTTCTTTGGGTGTTGACTTTCATAAGTTCTTTATAGATTTTGGATCCTAGCCCTTTATCTGATATGTCATTTGCAAATATCTTCTCCCATTCTGTCGGTTGTCTTTTGGTTTTGTGGACTGTTTCTTTTGTTGTGCAAAAGCTTTTTATCTTGATGAAGTCCTAATAGTTCATTTTTGCCCTTGCTTCCCTTGCCTTTGGCAATGTTTCTAGGAAGAAGTTGCTGTGGCTGAGGTCGAAGAGGTTGCTGCTTGTGTTCTCCTTTAGGATGTTGATGAACTCCTGTCTCACATTTAGGTCTTTCAACCATTTTGAGTCTATTTTTGTGTGTGGTATAAAGAAATGGTCCAGTTTCATTCTTCTGCATGTGGCTGTCCAATTTTCCCAACACCATTTGTTGAAGAGACTATCTTTTTGCCATTGGACATTCTTTCCTGCTTTGTCGAAGATTAGTTGACCATAGAGTTGAGGGTCCATTTCTGGCCTCTCTATTCTGTTCCATTGATCTATGTGTCTGTTTTTGTGCCAGGACCATACTGTGTTGATGATGACAGCTTTGTAATAGAGCTGGAAGTCCGGAATTGTGATGCAGCCAGCTTTGCTTTACTTTTTCAACATTCCTTTGGCTATTCGGGGTCTTTTCTGGTTCCATACAAATTTTAGGATTATTTGCTCCATTTCTTTGAAAAAAGTGGATGGTATTTTGATGGGGATTGCATTGAATGTGTAGCTTGCTCTAGGTAGCATTGACATCTTCACAATATTTTTTCTTCCAATCCATGAGCATGGAATGTTTTTCTATTTCTTTGTGTCTTCCTCAGTTTCCTTCATGAGTATTTTATAGTTTTCTGAGTACAGATTCTTTGCCTCTTTGGTTAGATTTATTCCTAAGTATCTTATGGTTTTGGGCATAATTGTAAATGGAATCAACTCCTGAATTTCTCTTTCTTCTGTCTTGTTGTTGGTATATAGGAATGCCACTGATTTCTGTGCATTGATTTTCTATCCTGTCACTTTACTGAATTCCTGTATGAGTTCTAGCAGTTTTGGGGTGGAGTCTTTTGGGTTTTCCACATAAAGTATCATATCATCTGCAAACAGTGAGAGTTTTAGTTCTTCTTTGCCAATTTGGGTGCTTTTTATTTCTTTTTGTTGTCTGATTGCTGTGGCTAGGACTTCTTGCATCTAAAATATTTACAGACATTGGTCCCTCTTTCCAAGTAATAATTCTTGCTGACCCTATAGCAGTGAACTGATTGCCACCCACCCCAGGATGGATTGCTGCTATGGAGCAGAGCATCAATGGTGAGATTCCAGGATTGAGGCTGGCAGCTAGAAGTTAATGCATTTATTTGGATTGGTCATCAGAATAGAGACATGGCCTCATTAGTTGAGAGGAAGAATGACAATGAAAGACATTTTGAAAGAAAAAGTGACAAAATTGAGACTGGCTATGAGCAAGGAGGGACAATAACTGAAGCTCTATTCTGAACTTTAAATCACTACAGTGACTTTGAAACTCTGAAATCTAAAGAATTAAAGGAGTATGATTACACATTTGTTTATGATTGCTTTACTAAACAATTGTTACTGAATGGCTAATATAGAGCCATAACTGTTCTAAACACAAGAATTTGATGATTAACAAAGCAGAACAAATCCATGGTCTCTCATTTAAAAACATACAGTTGTTATTAACTATAATTTCTACAGTTATAGTTAATTAAAAGAAAAAAATGATATTGTGCTAAACTTCTTCATCTCTTTGATTAAAATGCATTTAAATGAAAAGAGGAACTTTTGTGTTTGTGATAAAACCTTGTATAACTAATATACTTTGGTTGAGATTTGAGAAATTTATCTAATACCTATTTTGTGCCTGGAATTCTGCCCGATGCGTCATATATACACATTATCTCATTTAGTCATTATAACATTGTTGTAATGTTCAAATTATTTCAACCTCTCAGGGTAATGAAAAATAAGTCTTAGAACAATGAGTAGCTTACTGAAGGCACATACCGTAAGTCACTTAGGCAGCTTTCCTTATTTGATTATATGCATTTGAAAATCTTAAAAAAAAAATGTTAGTCTGGGCTTCTTTTCAATTAATAATATAATTTTGGGTAAAAGTACCTTTTCTTTTTTTTTTTCTTTTTTTAAAGTAAGCTGTACAACTAACATAGGGCTTGAGCTCATGACCACAAGATCAAGAGCCACATGCTTTACTGAATGAGCTAGCCAGGCACCTCCAAAATATATTTGTTTTTTGAAATTTGAGAATATGTTAGAATCTTTATTCTGAACTTGAATATTATCATACATAACAACAGATAAAGACACTGTAGAACTGTCCAATGTGGAAGCCACTGGCTACATATGGTTAATGTAAATGTAAATTTAAATTTAAAGCAGTTAAAATTAAAAATTCAGATAGCAGGAGCCAGGTGGCAGAATAGGGGCTCCTGACTTGTCCCCCACCCACGGAAATACCAAATATATGGCTTCACATGAATCAGTTCCCTCTAAGAGAAATCCAGAAACTAGTTGAATGATTCCTGCATAGTAAGTTACAGAAAATACTCACATAGAAATGGGTAGAAAAAGCTGAGATGCACTTGTACCACAAATGCCACCTTTTAGCATAGTGCCTTATAATTGGGAGGAAACCCCAAACTCCTAGTTTCTCCCTGGGGAATGAATGGTTTGGACTGTATTTCTACCACCTGAACTGTTACGGTTTGCACTGAGTGACTAGCTCCTAAAATAGCTAGCTCAGAGAGTCATTAGGGCTCAGCATTCATGAGTCCCCCAGATCACATAATTGAACAAAGAGACAGTTTTTTAAGAAGTATGATCACCTCCCAGGAGTATCCTTCCCACCCCTCAGGTTTGGCACTAAGGGAGCAGGGAAACCTCAAGGCTTCTACTTTCTCCCTGGAAGGAGTTTGATTGCATATTTTCTCAGCTGCTGCCTTGGGATTAGGCTTTTGATCAACCTGCAGGTGGGAGTTGGCTGGATCCTTCCAGGAGACTGAAGAGGCTTGTGGGCACTTCCCTGGTTTTCTCTCTATTGCTTGCTCCAGTATTAAAATCAAATCTCTAGCTTCTCTCTGGAAGGAGCTTGTCTACGTATCTCATACCCCTACTTTTATGGCTGCCACCTGAGGGTTGGGTTCCCAAATCACTGAGCTCAAAGAGCCAACAAGGCTCAAAATTTATCAGTCTGACAAAACCACATTAAACAATAACTGGTCATTTTAAATGGGCATATGACTTCTTCCCCTGGCTATCCCCCTAATCTCAGCACAGAGAGAGCTGGCAAAAAAATGAAGGCTCCAGGTTTCTTCCTTCAAGGTTTGACTGTACACTGCTGCCAAAAGGTGAGGCTTCTTTTTAATTTTCCAGGAACCCAAATGGGCATGGGAGAACTTCTGTGCCTTCTCCCTCTTGCTTATCCCATTGATAAAGCAAGTCTCTAGCTTCTTCCCGAAAGGAGTTTGTTCACACATCCAGTGTCCCAGCTTCTATAGCTGCCAATAGCTGGACTGGATCCTAAATCACTCAGCTTTAGGAACTAATAGGGTTCAGTACAAGCACTCCCAGTGTCTATTCACTCTGGCTCAGTGCAGAATACATAGGCAAAAACACCCACATCCCAGTTGATACCTCATAAACGCTATACTGCCTATCACATCTTGACTTTCTCAGCTGCCCAGAGTTGGGTTTCAATTAGTCTGACATGGGAACTGACAAGGCAGGCAATTAGTAGTCCTTTGGGAACTTGAATATGCATGTAGACATTTCCCTCACCTTGAGGGCAATGATGAGACTTGGTACACATGAATCTCCTGGGTGCCACTAAGAAAACAAAACAAAACCGCCACCACCACCACCACCATCACCACCCAGCTATTTGGAAAAGAAAAAAACAAAACAAAACAAAAAACCCAAAAACTTGAGTGGCACCCAGAATCTCAGGCCAGGCTAATTAGCAAGGTTCATCTCATGCAAAAGCCATATTAAGACTAGGAGAGGTGGTTGTTTTATCAAACTTAAAGAAACCAACACAAAGACTAAAGGAAATTGAAGATACAGAATATGTTTCAAACAAAACAACACAGTAAATCTTCAGAAGTCAACACTGATGAATGGGGATAAATGATTTACCCAACAGGGAGTTAAAAATAGTGTTCATAAAGGTGGCCACTGAGATCAGGAGAGCAAGAAGAGAAAATATTTTTAAATTACCAAACAAATCACAGAGCTGAAGAGTACAATAGCTGAATTTAAAAATTCAGTAGAGGGGTCAACATCAGACTAGATCAAGTCAAGAAGAAAGGAAGAGCAAACTCAAAGACATTTCAGTGGAAATCATCCAATAAGAGGAGCAAAACAAGAAAAAAAAGAATGAAAAATTGAAGAAAGTACTGGTAGTGGTAAATATGTAATCAAAACCAGAATACCCTAATATTGTAATGGTGGTATGTAAATCACTTCTAATTCTAGTATAAAGGGTAAAATACAAAAGTATTAGAAGTGACTATAAATACAATAATTTCTTAATAGGTACACAATGTAAAAATATGTAAATGTGACATCAAATCATAAAATGTAGTCAGTGGAATAAAAGTGTAGAGCTTTTGTATGCAATCAGTAGTTATCAGCTTAAAATAACTTCTGCAGCTATAAAATGTTTTATGTAAGCCTAAGGTAACTACAAAGCAAAAACTTATAGTAGATACACAAAAGAGAAAAAGAAAATAAAGCAGAAATCAAGAAATCACAAAAGAAGACAGAAAGAGAGAAAGAAAGGAACAAAGGATCTACCAAACCCCCAGAAAACAATGAACACAATGGCAGCAGGAAGCCCTTGCTTATAAATAATAGTTTTAAATGTAGGTGCACTAAATTCTCCAATCAAAAGACATAGAGTAGCTAAATCGATGAAAGAGAGAGAGAAAGAGGAGAGGAAAGGAAGAGGGGGAGGGGGGCAGGGGGAAAGAGAGAGAAAGATGCTCTTTACAGGATATTCATTTCAGGTTTATATAGACTCTAAGTGAAGGGATGGAAAAAGATAATCTGTGAAAATGAAACCCAAAAGAGAGCAAGGGCAGCTATACTTATACCAGACAAAATAGACTAGAAACGTACAAGCTTACAAGATTGAATCATGAAGAAATAGAAAATCTGAACAGACCAATGCGTAAGAAGAACTAAATCAGTAATCTACCATCTCCCAAAAACAAAAACAAAAAATGTCCAAGACCATATGGCTTTACCAAATTTAAATCCTACCAAACATTTAAGGAAGAATTAATATTCTTCACAAACTCTTCCAAAAAGGTGAAAATGAAGGAATACTATCAAACTTATTTTATGAGTTTACTCATTTCCCTGATACCAAAGTGAGATATAGACACTAGGAAAAAAAAAAAAGCAAAAACAAAATAAAAGCCAGAAAACTATAGGCCAATATCCCTGATGAACCTAGATGCAAAGCTCCTCAACAAAATATCAGAAAACTAATTTGAAAGAACATTAAAAAGTTCAGACACCATGATCAAGTGGGATTTTTTTCCTGCCATGAAAGGACTGTTCAACATACAACAAAATGTGTTATACCCCATTAACAAAATGAGGACAGAAATCATTTGATCATCTGGATAAAAACCATACGACTATATCAATGGATGCAGAAAAACAAAACATTTGACAAAATACAACATCCATTTATTATAACCCTCAACAAAGTGGGTTTAGAGGAAATATACATCAACATAATAAAGGCCATGTATGAAAAACTCACAGCTAATATCATACTCAATGGCTAAAAACTGAAAGCTTTTCTTCTGAGAGCAGGACAAAGATGTCCACTTATGTCACTTTTATTCAACATAGTACTGGACGTCCTAACTGACAATAAAAAATAAAGGCATCTAAATTGATAAGAAAGAAGTAAAACTGTCAGTATATGCAGATGACATGATACCATATCTAGAAAACCCTAAAGACCTCACTAAAAATTTTTAACATTAATAAATGAATTCAATAAAGGTGCAGGATACAAAATTAATATAACAGAAATCTGTTGTGTTTCTATATACTAATAAGTACATAGCAGGAAGAGAAATAAAGAAAATAATCCTTTTACTATTGTATCAAAAAGAATAAAATACCTAGGAATAAATTTAACCAAGGAGGTGAAAGACCTATACTCTAAAAACTATGACATTGATGAAAGAAATTGAAGACAATACAAACAAATACAAAGATATATCTTGTTCATGGATTGGAAGAAACTCCTTGACATTGATTCTTTTGGCTATGACACCAAAAGGACAGGCAGCAAAATCAAACAAACAAACAAAAAACCCCCAAAATCCCAAACTGAAACCTAACCAAACAAAAAACAAATGGCACTACATTAAACTAAAAATTTCTGCACAGCAATGAAAACAATCAACAAAATGAAAAGACAGTCTACTGAATGGGAGGAAATGTTTGTCAACCAAATTTCCAGTAAGGGGTTAAAATCCAAAATACATAAGGAGCTCTTACAACACAATAGCAATGAACTAAATAACTTAATGAAAAAATAGGCAAGGACCTTAATAGACAATTTTCCAAAGAAGTTGTACAAATGATCAACGGGTATATGAAAGGTGCTCCAGATCACCAATCATCAAAGAAATACAAATCAAAGCCACAATGAAGTATCACTTCACACCTGTTAGGATATCTGTTATCACAAAGATAAGAGAGGGGCACCCGGGTGACTCAGTTGACTAAGCCTCCAACTCTTGATTTCAGCTCGTCATGATCCAGGGTTGTGGGATCGGGCCCTGCGTTGAGCTCTATGCTCAGCCAGAGTCTGCTTGGGATTCTCTCCCTTTCTCTCTGCTCTCTCTCTCTCTAAAATAAATAAATAAAATCTTAAAAAAAAGAGATAACAATTTTTGGTTAGGATATGGACAAATGTACACTTGTACACTGTTGGTGGAGCCATTATGAAAACAATATGGAAGTTCCTCAAAAAATTACAAGTAGAACTTATATTTGATGCAACGGTTCTGCTTCTAGGTATATATTCAAAGTAAATTAAATCACTATCTTGAAAAGATAATCTGCAGTCCCATGTTCATTGCAGCTCTATTTACAATAGCAAAGACATGGAAACAACCTAACTGTCCATTGTCAGAAAAATGGATAAAGAAAATGTGAAATACACAAATGGAATATTATCCAGGACAAAAAGAGGAAATCCTGCCATTTGTGACTACATCGATGGACCTTTAGGGCATTGTGCTAAATAAAATAAATCAGACAGATAAAGATAAACACTGTATGGTTTTACTTATATGTGGAATGTAAACAACAACAAAAGTAGAAAGCAGTATGGAGGTTCCTCAAAAAATTAAAAATAGAAATAGCATATGATCCAATGAATTCATTACTGGTTATTTACCCAAAGAAAATAAAAACACTAATTTGAAAAGATGTTTGCACCCCTGTGTTTATTGTAGCATTATTGACAATCGCCATTAATATATGAATGGATAAAGAAGATGTGATATATACACAATGGAATACTACTCAGCCTTAAGGAGGATGAGATCTTGCCATTTGTGACAACATGGATGGATCTAGAAGGTATTACCCTAAGTGAAATAAGTCAGACTGAGAAAGACAAATACCATATGATTTCACTCATATCCAGAATCTGAAAAACAAAACAAATTAATAAAGAAACAAGAAGCAGAATCAGGCCTATAAATACTGAGAACGAACTGATGGTTGCCAAAGGGAGAGTGATGGGGCAGTGGGAAAAATGCATGAAGGGGAGTGGGAGATACAAGCTTCCAGTAACAGAATGAATAAGTCATGGGAATAAAAGGTATAGCATCGGAAAGCAAGCAGTGATATTGTAATAGCATTGTATGGGGAGAGAGAACAGCTACGTTTGTGGTGAGCACAGCATAATGTGTAAAGATGTCAACTCACTATGTTGTACACCTGAAATGAATGTACCAGTGTGTGTCAACTATATCTAAGTAAAGAAATAAAAAATAAAATAAAGTACCACACACACCCATACACAAATGTGAGCTTACAGAATAGGGACTAGAAAAGTGGTTGCCAAGGGGTGGGGCATAGGGGAAATGGAGAGCCATTGGCCAAATGGTATAGACTTTCAGTTATGAGATGAATATGTTCTTTGGATTCATTGCACAGTATGACGACTCTAGTTAATAATTCTGTATTGTATACTTAAAATTTGCTAAGTGATTAGATCTAAAGTGTTCTCATGACGCACACACAAGAAAGGTAACTATATGAGGTGATGGATGTGTTAATTAACTTGATTGTGGTATTCATTTTACATTGTGTACAGAAATCAAATACTAATATTGTATCCATTAGATGTATTGCAATTTTATTTGTCAATTAAGCCTCAGTAAAGCTGAGAAACAATTCAGTTTCTCAGTTGCACTAGCCAAATTTCAGCTGATCAATACTCCACAAGACTAGGGGCTACTGTAGATAAGTGTGCAGACACAGATCATTTCCATAATCATAGAAAGTTTTATTGAGCAGTGCTGTTATAGATAATTGGGTAAATACCAGGTGTGGTCCAAACACGGAATGATTTTTGTCTCATCTATATTTGACTAACTCTTCAACCAAACTTAATTTTTTATTTCTTGCCTCCTTCAAGAGGAGTATAACAAAATCCAATTGATGGATTTTGTATCAATTAAGATTTGCATGTTAAATATATAGGCTTTTCATTCAAAGCTTTTAGTAAGTTTCAATTATCTCTAAGTAAAAGATTTCTGTCCATTGGTGATTACTTTGAAATATAGGCCTCAAGTTACCAGTCAGGAAAAGATGTTACCTGTGTTGACGTTTGGCCCTAAAGGTGGCTGCTAAAATCATCAACTTACAGATATTTAGCATTTGAACATTACCGTAATCCTTACTAATTACTTTAAGAAAGGTGGAAAAAGTACATGGTATAAATCCTTAGTTTGCTTGATTTTACAAATCCAATTTTAATTTAGCAATATCATATTTCCTAAGTCTTTCATTAAATAACAGATAAAGATCAGGTCAGTATTTTTTCCCCACCACTAGTCTGTTTATCAACACTAGCCAACAGCCTCATCCCTACCCCCTAACATTGTGAATAAATCATTAAGTTTCTGTTGTCTGGTATTCCATTGTACAAAAATGACAGGGTACATTTTACCAAATTTGGAATAGCTGGAACTGAGGTACAACAAGAGGCCCACATGAATACTAATTTTGGAGAGGCATGCTATATGAATTTTGATGCTTTGAAAAAAGAAAACAAATAACAGTTTCAAATTTGAAATTTAAAGCAAAAGTCACAAGTGCAGATGGTTGAAATTGCAAAATAAATAAATAAATAAATAAATAAATAAATAAATAAATAAATAAATAAATAAAAATAAATGGGATTGGCAGTTGGACTGCTTCTCACCTGGGCAGCTCTCTGTCTCAGTTCCTGTCTGTCTAAAAAGTGAGAATAATACTGTACCTAGAAAAAGTCAGTTTTTTACCATGGTATTTTTATATCAGTCATATGACAAGATGGCTTAGAGGGAATGTGTCCTAAATCTCATCGGAAGTATAATGCTTATAAAAATGTAAATGCTGACACTGTACAACTGACTGGTAAATGACTGGTTAATCTTATTTCCCTCTGGTCTCCTCTGCTTTGTAAGCTCTCAAAAAGTGAGTGATACTGACAGATTCAAGAAGCTTAAGCTTTAAATATAAGCTCATGGCTTATTTATTGGAAAACAGACAGTGTAGGATGGAAATAGTCATTTCTGTAGATACTGTCTTCTTTTCTCTGAGAGAAAATATGACTAGGAAAATTAATTTTGTTCTAGTGTAGTAGTAAAAGGTAGATTTTTAAAACTGGAAGTAACTCCTGAGAGCATCCGTATGTACCTGTCATTTTGGAACATAAAACCAAGATTCAAAGAAATTTAGTAAATTGCATGATATATTAATTAAATAGGAGACCGGTATTTCTGGGCCTGGGTCTCAAAACTTTGTGGTTGCCAGATGATTTTAATTAGACTTAGTTTCTTCTATTTTTTTAAATATTCTTAAATTATTTCCTGTAAAAATCTTTCATTTCCTTAAGTTTTGTGTAACATTTCTCTTCATTGACTACTAAATATGTGAGGGCTACTTTTATTGATCTAAGGGAACAAATGGAATTTGGGATCCATAGAAAAACTGTTTCCAGCCACATCTATCTACTCCACAAATATCCCATAGCAAAAATTGAGTGGTCATGCCTCCCTTCCTCCCTTCTTCCTCTCCCCTCCCCTCTCTCTTTTCATGTCTTTTTAATTTCCTCTCTTTCTTTCCTTTTCCTCTCTCTTACCTCTTTGCCAGCATTGTGTTAGGTCCTAAAATATGAAGAAATCAAGATATATTCTCTGTTCCTATAGAATTAACCAGCCCCATGGAAGTCCTACTGGCAAAATAACTAGATCAAATAGTACTAATATTGTAGTATTTATTAATTTATTATTTTATTATTTTTCTTCATTATTTATATTTTTATTTGTTTCAGCTTGACTGAGGTAAAACAGACATATAAAATTGTAAGATATTTAAAATATACATCATGACAACTTGATGAGTATACATTGTGAGAGGATTTGCCCCTCTAATTAATTAGCACATCCATCACCTCGCATTTATTTATTTATTTATTTACTTACTTACTTATTTTTTGGTGAAAACATTTAAGGTCTACTCTCTTAAGAAATTTCAAGTATACAGGGGCACCTGGGTAGCTCAGTCAGTTAAGCGTCCAACTCGGTTTTGGCTTAAGTCATGATCTTATGAGTCGTGAGATCAAGCCCCAGGTGGAGCTCCATGCTCGGTGGGCAGTCTGCTTGAAGTTTCTCTCCCTCTGCGCCTTCCCCCCCATTCATGCCCTCTCTGTCTCTCTAATAAATGAATAAGTTTTTAAATAAAAGAAATTTCGAGTATACAATACAGTGTTACCAACTATAGCAATCATGCTTTATATTACATCCTCAGATCTTGTTCATCTTATATCTGAAATTTTGTACTGTTTTACCAGCCTGTTCCTATTCCCGACCCACCACCCCCTCATCCCTGGTCATGACTACTTTTCTACTTTCTGTTTCTATGGATACCAGGCAATATTTGTCTTTCCCTGTCTGGTTTATTTCACTTAGCAGAATGCCCTCAAGTCCCATCCATGTTGTCACAAAATGGCAGGATTTCCTTCTCTTTCATGGATGAATAATAATCCATTGTGTGTGTATATATATATATATATATATATATATATATATATGTATATCACATCTTCTTCACCCATTCATCCATTGATGGCCACTTAGGTTGTTTCCATTTTAAAGCTCAGGCACTGAAATTACTGTCCTGTTATTTTCTGACTTTTTTGAACAAGTCATATCTCTTTTCTACATATCGGTGTTATTACATATATGAATATGAAGACTATGACCCATTCCCATTGTTATTGACTGATAACATCTTAGAACATATGAAATTTGGTAGTTATTTTTACTTCTATATTTAATTGTTCTTTGTGAATAGTTTAAATATAATTTTTGTGTATTTGACCATATTAACTAGAAAATAATCAAGAAGTCATAGACTCTAGGGAGCCATTAGCAATGCAGAAACAGAAGAAAGCTTTTTTTTTTTTCCTTCTTTTCCCATTTTTGCATTTTACTCTGCAGAGACTTAGGGAATGAAAGCACAATATTCTATGTAATTGCTGAGGAAAGGGATTTTTAGTCATACATCAGAGTTAACATTTTGAAATTTTTGACAGAGCTGTGTCTATGGATAAAAACATGACCTGTGGCCCACTCCTCAGGTGGTCACTACAATCCTTAGCACCACACTTTGGTGCCTGTCTCTCTTCTCCAGCCCTGCTCAGTGGAATGGAATAAAGAATCATTCTTCATTCTTAGAAATGCTGGAGCCCAAATGGGAAAACTTTAAATTTACATCCACTGTGCCAGAAGACTTGAGTTCAGTCAACTCCAGAAGAACACAACACAACACATTTTACTGGGCGACAACTTAGTTTAGAGGAAAACTGGATTCAGAGATCTGACTTCACATCCCAGCTCTACCATTTTGTCTCAGTATGACCTTGGATAAATTCATTTAACCTCTCTGAGTGTCAGGTCATCATGTGAGAAATGGAAATGTGGTCTTTCTCATAGGATAAGTTTGAGATTTTCTTTTAAAGATTTTATTTATATATTTGAGAGAGAGAGAACACAAGTTGTGGAGACGGGAAGAGAGAGAGAGAGGGAAAAGCAGTTCCCTGCTGAGCAGGGACCCTGGTTTGGGACTCAATCCCGGAACCCTGAGATCTTGACCTGGGCTGAAGGTAGATGCTTAACTGACTGAGCCACCCAGGGGCTCCAGGATAAGTTTGGGATTAAATGGAAGAGTTTATGTAAAATTCTTAACATAGCACTTACTAGGTATTCAACAAGGTAGTTCCCTCAACACTCTCTTTCCCTCTCTTTTTGGACTAAACTTCTACCTCGATGATACACCCTTGATATGCCCTAATGAGTCCTTTCATAAATCCCTTGGAAGGCAGAGTTCTGGTTGTAATTAATCACAAAATAGAGTGGCCAAGGTGGAGAAACATAATCATAATGCCGAAGGAAAGAAACACAAAATCAGACAAAAAGGAGTCAAGAAGATCTCTGGCACGGGAAAGATATTACCTCTTTTCCTAGGGCTTTGTTAGTCCGTGTTTCATATGTAAAATGGAGATGTCTGCATTATTTTAATGGTCCAGATTTTCATTAGCAAAACAAAGATGTCCTATAAATAAATTTACTGTCAACATAGAGAAATAAACTGTTTTGTCATGTGTCATATTAATGGTACACCACCATATTCCTCTTCTCTCTTTCTGCGTATGTACTATGTATCTATATACATAGATACATATCCCCTCATGATCTTAACACAAAACAAATAAGGTTGGGTAGAAGGAAGACTGTATCCCTATTTTAATAATGTCTGAACACTGTTGTCCAGTGCATATTGCAGACTCCTTTCTAGCTAGTTCGAGGCCTTGTCTCAAATCTCCAAGGAATTAAATGAGAGAGCAGTGTAAATTTGGTGTTGTGATAATTATGAACATGTTTTATCAAAGCAGACATATTTTACAATAAACAAGATACACATTTCTAATCCTAGGAAATTAAAAGTAGTTTCTATTGTTCCATGAACTTGAGGATTTAATTATTAGTTTTAATCTCAAAAGCCTGCTTTAAATGAATTAAAATGCAATTTGGTTCTTCAGCACAAACAGTCTTGCTAACCTCTGTAATCATTTACAATAATTACATGACTCATCATTCATACTTGGGACTGGTCAAATTTTTCTTACGCTTGATTGTTTATCCCAAACTTAGTTTTGTTGTTGTTGTTATAGTTGCTGCTTATCCAGAGCATCCAAATTCCATAACTTATAGTTTCTTGCTTATTACTGGCACTGAAGTTCTCTCCTATTGGCAACTGTTTTCATGTGGAAATGCTGAAAGTTTCCTAGGCTATGATTATATCTTTACATTCAATTAGATCAACTACATTGCCATTTTAGATTAAGGCAATCTATTGTTTTGGACTCCTCTGATAGCCATGGTCTTCCTCTATTATAAGTTGTAACGAAGTACCAAGGGTGCCATCACACCAACACTGTAGTGTAGTGTGAGGGGAAGAAGATGAAATCTGAAGTCTGATAGTTTTATGTTTAATTGATAGCTCAACAAGGAGTGCCACTTGTTAATACTTCTGGAGACTACATTGGATACTTCTAAGACTCAGTTTCATCATCCATTAAATGGGGAAAGTGGTGCCCAGTCACACTGTTTATATGATGATTTGATAGTATAATAGACTCCATAATAAAAATTATTTGATCTCCTATCACAAAAATAAGCAGTACAGTTTATCTGCACTATAAGAGGCACTAGGCCATTATTGGAAGACATAATTGACAAATGAATGTTAAAGCTGAAACTAGAGTCTACTGTTCTCAGCTCATGTGCCACCTTCTCAGCGAGAACTTCCCTGAGCTCCCCAACTACAATAGCCCCTTAGACAGTCTCTTTACCAGTCTTCATTTGTGTGTTATCACTTATAACCATCAGGAATTATGTCACATATTTGCTTAATAATTGTTTCCTCACCAGAAGATAAACTCCTTGGGGCACCTGGGTGGCTCGGTTGGTTAAGCGTCCCACTCTTGGTTTTGGCTCAGGTCATGATCTCAGGGTCCTGGGATCCAGCCCTGTGTGGGGCTCCACACTCAGCTGGGAGTCAGCTTGGGGATTCTCTCCCTCTCCCTCTGCCCCTCTCCCTGCTCATGCTCTCTCTCTCTTTCTCTCAAATAAATAAATCTTCAAAAAAAAAAAAAAAGAGAAAGAATACAAACTCTTTGAGGGCAAAGAGTGTATAATTTGTCCACCACTATGCTCAGTGCCTTCTGCTGCTGGTTGTATTGTAGGGGCTCAATAAATATTTGCTGAATGAATTAATTCACAGCTAAATATCTAACTGCTACAAAGCACTATAGTTGGTGTTACAGGAGTTTAAATATGAATATTTAAACTAAATATGTAAATATTTAAACTAGAGCTAAAAGTAGCTTCTAATCCAGTTGGCAGGATAGGATAAGTGAAACAAATAAAATATAAAGAAAAAAATGATGCATGTATAACTCACCACTTACTTAAGGCTCAAAGATTGACAGAGCTTAAGACACAGTAGAGAACACAGGGAAAGGAAGGTGTATTCAGTCATCATGGAACCATCTACTACAATTTATTGTGGTGATAGTGGGAGATATCAGGGTGCTATTGAAGAAATGTAGGCTTGTGTTTCTCCAACATCACTCTGCAGACTATCAAGGGGGTAGTGTATATAGTTTCTAAGAGAATGCTTCAAAGTGTGTTTTCAAATACTGTAATCATTTATACATAAGTTGATAATTGCTTTACAAAAATAAAAACTGTTGCTGTGGTAAAAAAAAAAATGTGTTTTCATTTCTATTGTAATTTCAAAATTAACATGTCTAGTCCCAGCTATCAATTTGACTCTGTTATAACCCATGTATTTTTACATGATTTCAGTGGCTGAAATTTTATTTGCATTTATGGTAACATAGGCATCCAATTCTAATAACTTAATGTTGTAGGTGAATGAGTAAACTATAACAGTGGTGCTAAGGTATAAATAATGCATATTAACCAAATGAAATTTCTGATAAATTTCTATAGAGAAATAAGAGAAATAAAAGTTGAGGCAGGCTTACAAATTCAACAGAATTCATAATATGGCAGCTAATTCATATTTTCATCTCAAGATGAGAATATGTTTGTTTTTAGCAGTGTATTATCATTTTGCATACTATAGTAATGTAATTTTAAAAGTTTTATACTTCAGTTTGTATTCATTTGCAAACTTGTTTTGGTTTATGATTGTATAGCTATCCACAGAGATATTTTATATCTAGATGTTGACATGTTTAAGTTATGATTAAGTTACAATGTGAAAACATAATTTAGGGCAACACTAGGTATCTGTAATTTTGTTTTTATATTAAAAAGTTGTATACCTTCATAACATATGAGAAATAATTGTAGGCAACTCTAATTTTGTTTCTACAATAATTTTTGAGTATCTACATGTTGATGGTGAAAACTCTGTTACTGGCAGTTGAAAAAGGGATGGTGAAAAGAGCTGGTCAGACACTGGAGAGGTCTTGGTTGCTTGGCCTGGAGTGGTTTCCAGTTCTACAGACTCTGGGAATGAACCGGCCATCTGCCAAAATATGGAAATGCCACGTTAGAGGAGTTAAACTTACTAGTTCTGCTTGGTGCATGCTGAGTGTGAGGCCCTAATAGATTTCAAGATGGAATTTTATAGGTCTAGGACTCAAAAAACAGGAATTAGGATTAAGAAGAGAGGGTTTAGGGGACATTTGCAAAGAGAAGGCAGTTGAGGTCATGACAACAGATAAACTTGTCAAAGAGGGCCAAGGGCAGAGCTTTGATGAAAACTGCATTTAGGGGTATGAATGAGAAAAAAAGACATCAGATTACCAGACATTTCTTCTTGAGCATTTTTACCCACTCTAGGAATTTTTTAAATGTTATTTTTAAAATTTACTGTATACAATTTTATTTTTTTGAAGTACAAAATCAAACCTGTTTACCTAGAGGAAAGCAGGGAGAAGAATTGTATTGTATGGGAAATGGCATTTGAAATGGGAAAATAATGTAGTAAAAGAGAGAGAAGCAGAGAACATACAAAGGACGTATTTACCATATGGACTGGTCCTATGTCAAGCTTTACTTTCCTTGGAAATTTTTTTTTTTTAGTAGAGTGTAAAATATATTTATCTTATCAGGTTACTGTGAAGCTCAAATTGATGATACTTATCAAAATGTTCTGGAAAATCATCATTACTGTAGAACTATTTGTTAAAATTTTCTCTAGGTAAGCTTCTTAAAAGTGATATATTGCCATGCAAACAATTTTTTAGTGTTTCATTATTTTTATTTATATTTATATTTTTACCATCTAATTATTTTTCAACATTTAATATTCATGAACGTTAGGAATATTCTGTATCATCTGCTTTTATTATATAGATTGCCCAATGTGAATTACACAGCATGATGAAGCCATTAACTTCATTAACTAGAAAAGCGGCTCAGATTTGAAATATAGATGATTTGCAAGTGGTAGGAGGAAGAACAGTAAAGGTAAATTGCTTCTCCTTGCCATCTTTAAAGATCTAACTCAGACTTTCTAGGAAGCTTAAAGAACTAAACAATTTAGGGTGCCTGGGTGGCTCAGATGGTTAAGCATCTGCCTTTGGCTCAGGTCATGACCCCAGGGTCCTGGGATTGAGTCCCGCATCGGGCTCCCTGCTCCTTGGGAGCCTGCTTCTCCCTCTGCTTCTCTCTCTCTCTCTCCCTGTCTCTCATGAATAAATAAATAAAATCTTAAAACAAAAGAACTAAATAATTTAATTAGTTTGAATTTTTATAGCCAAGATGAATAATTCCATCAATATGGTAAGATTATGTAAGAATTTGACACGTACTGAATATAAGTAAAAAAGTACAGTGAATATAGCCTTACTGGAAAAATAGTTAATTTTTGGGACAGTGGTAAAAATTGGTGCACAATTATAAGAACATGTATCTTATTTTTAGAAGATCATCTAAATTTCTTTTTAAGTTTTACAGTTTTCTACTCCCACCCTAAAAGCCACATGTAGATTTGTCACTAAAATTCTCAGCAAGCATCAGTATGAAAGATAAATTGAGTAATGAACTAAAATACAGGAATACAGCATTATTGGAGACTCAGAGTACTGTTTTCAAGACACTTGTGATATATGAATAAAACTGTTTGTTTATTTTTTAGAAAACAAACATATAAATAAGAAACACAAGCTTATTTGGCATTTAGCAATAATTCTAACATTGAAGCATTATGTTCTTATACTAAAGTGAAAAGGATGCTTAAGTAATGCACACTGCAAGTGAGAGAAATGTACAAAAAAAAAATCTCACACAAACACCTGCCAACTTCCCTTTTCCACATCATGTTTTAGGAGTAATATTTGTACTGAAAATACATCCTGTAAATCTTCCACTAGGAGTTCTACGCCCCCCGCCAACCCTCTACACAATTTATAAACTGACTTGGCAATTATTTGAGGACAGAATTTTGCAATTCCATTTCTGCTATATTTTTCATGCCTAAGAGAAGACCAAAAGCTAATTCTATTTCCTGTGATCCTTGTATTAAATATAAATATATCAACTTATTTGTGGCCCTGGAATGCTAAGGGTATGGCACAATGTCAGTCACTTCTCACAATATTTTCAAGAGGTTGAGATGTGAGGAGGAGAGAGTGATGCTGAGGTTGCTAGTTCTTATCTGACTCCAGGAAGTAGTGCAACATATTCCAAAGAATTACGGTGAACAGCAACAACAAAGTAGAAGACAACACAACACTATAAATATTAGGAATATTTAAAAATAAAACAAAAAGCTGAGGAGAAAAAAGACATTTATTTCAGGAAGATTTCATTTGTGGGTTTTTTTTTTTTAACTTTTATAGTAAGCTCAGGGTTATAGAAGAGTTTGTAAAGCAAAAAAGAAAAACTTAAATGTGGCAAATGGATGAAATTAACCCTAGAGAGGGGAAAAGAGAAGGTAATCTTGAATAACTGATTACTCTGTTAGAAATCATTCCAGGGGCTTTTTCTGATGTTCTCTCTTCCTCTGTCTCCCCTTAATCCGTCTACCCTCTTTCCTGCCTCTGACCACCACTTTGGTTGTTTTTCATCACCCTCCTGCCTTATTGTTTTGATAGTAATAATTATCTTCATTTCTTACAGGTTTGTCATCCTGAGAAAATTTCTCAATCTTTTATAGCATCAGATTTCTCATTCATAAAGGTAGATCATAAGCTATAGCATGGGTTTGTTGGTATTAGTATGCAAAGCACACAGTGCAGTGCCTGATATATTTATGGTACATGTTTTATTATGTGTTGGGAAATTGGCAGTGTATTTACTATTATTACTAACATTGGTATTATTATTATTGGACAGTGCACCAAGCCAACATTCAAATTAAATTTAATAGCAATACTCCTTACCAGTAAGTTGTCTGAGGAAGAAAAGGAGATGTATAATTTATCCTTACGTTTCTATATTTGGCTGTATCTGCTTCACTATTAGTATTTGATTATTATCTATATTTGTATCGATCTTTATATAACTGAATTGGTATCAGCATGAATTCTTTCATTCAGCTAGCATTTATTAAGTCACTTTGTCAGGTATGGTATTAATCATTGAAGATGCAAATGAGAAGTGGTTTGTAACCTTAAGGTTTTTACAATACAGAAAGAAGAAATAGATCTATAAATAAGTAGATGCTATAAATTATGGAAGTTTGTAAAATGAAAATCCTTAGAAATTACAATGTTGACAAAAACAACAAACAATTATCAGTTTTACACAAGAGTCAAAATAAATGGCTATTAGGAAAAGCTACCCAAAGAATTCGTGTAACTAAAACTTGGGCAATCAAAATATGATGCACATTTTTTCCTGATTATCCTAAATACAAGATGATATGAAATGATAAAAGTATGGCCAAAATTAGAGGAAGAGTTTGAATTAAGTTTCTTCTTTGGATCATTTCTAAGTAAATTTCACAATTAGATGTCAAAAGGAAGGGATGCCTGGGTGGCTTAGTTGGTTAAGCGTCTGCCTTTGGCTCAGGTCATGATCCCAGGGTCCTGGGATCGAGTCCCGCATCAGGCTTTCTGCTCAGCAGGAAGCCTGCTTCTCCCTCTGCCTGCCACTCCCCCTGCTTGTGCTCTTTTGCTCTCTGTTACATAAATAAATAATCTTAAAAAAAATGAAGCCTTGCCCGCAAAATTCAACCAATATTTTTATTTTATTTCATTTTATTTGGGCTAGATATTGTGGGAATACAAATACAGAAAAGGAGTCTGGATTTTTATTCAGAGGTCTCAAGTATAATATGTACAATATTTTATGTACGATAATTATTTTTATATTTAATAATCCAGATGGTACAAAATGGGGAGTGGTTTATTTTCCTCTGGGTCAGGGAAAAGGGTTAAAGTAACACTTAAGGTAGGCTTTAATTGTATACAGTAGCAGGGGAAGGGGACTCTCCTGTGAAAGGGTGCAGAGAAGACAAGTGCCATGTAAGTGTGGAGTTGTGCAGGCAGAGAGGCTTGTTAGTTTGTGTAGGCCTTGCATAATGTCAAGTGACTTGATTCACTTGGTAGGAAAGGAGACTTAACTGCAAGATTGTTTTTGTTGTATTTTGTTTTTAAGGTCTGGAATTGATTTGTATTTTCTAAAATGGGGAGAGAAGAGCATGGAGGAAAGAAAACTCGTTAGAAATCCACTGCAGGATTTCAGTTGAATAACAATGAAGGCTTCAGATAATATTGTGGAATGGAAGGGAAAAAATAACTGGATATGGAAGCTGAGAAAGAAGAAATAAAGAAGGTTGGCTTTCATAGTTCTAATACGTGTTCAGGCAGGGACTATTGCAAGAAGAAGCAATGTAGGGCAGAAAAATTGCTGTAGTTGAATGGCTCTGACCCTGTGGTAAGTGATTTATATACAATTAGCAGGGATTCATACCCAAGCCACTAAGCAAATTTAAACAGCATTGATTACAAACAAACAAGCAAACAAACAACAACAACAAAATATGACAGGGTTTTCAAGAACTAACTGAAGATCATTGAAATGGGGAGCAAGATCTGATCTTCAGCATGAACTCGAGGTATCCCCAGGTTTACATTATGGGTGTTACTGGGAAAGAAGTCAGATCCATTTAGTAAGAATTAATTAGTAAGGATTATTCTAATTTGCATCATCCTGCCCCTCTCTGCCATGTTTTGTATGCTCTGGGTTTTCACATTTAAAAATTATGAGGAAAAAATTTTAAAGTCTCTAGAGAATAGTAACAAAAATAAACACTGAATACCTTTGGTCAGTGAGGAAAGGGCTAAGGAATATTTGTTCAGCTTTGAGAAGTAGCAGCTAGAGAGTGATCTAGTTATTGCTTTCAAACACTTTGATGGTTGCTCAGTGAAATATGTTAAATGGTGGTTCTCCATGTCTGAGGAAGCACAAATACGAAAGAGTAAATGGGTTTCCTACTGTCTAGAATAGTTTAACAAACTTTTGCCTTAATGCTGGATCAGATGATACCTTTGAGATTCCTTCCAGCAATAGTTTGAAACTCAGACTATAGAATCGCTGGAATAAAATTATTTCGTTTCTGAGCAGCAATTGGTGCATTTTATATAAATGGAAGATTTTTGGATGGGTTATACTTTTCTTGTGCCAGTATCTAAGAAGTTTTGGTATATATTTGCAAATATACCAAATGTAATTCAAGAAGGTTGCATAAAATGAAAAACATTTTTCACTAGAAGACATTTTTTATATATGGTATTTACTTCTACAGACTTTAAGCAAATTCACTTTTGGATGAGAAAGGAAAGCACTTAAGGTAATTGTTATTGCATCCACATAGCACCTCACTTCAGACACCTGGTTATTTCATGCTATTGGCATCTTGTTTTGTTTGAACTGATTTTAATTTATGTTACAAAGTATGATTAGTAGTAGTAGATTTTGCTTCTAAGATCAATTAACACAGGAAGATCCTTTATCGGGCCAATTGTCATGAGTGAAAAGTCTTTCCATATTTTCTTTAGTTACAAGTACTTATGGAGTAGTTATTCAGTGCCAAGAACTGATATTACAAATGAATGTATTTTTAAACCCAGACATGAGTTATATGGGTGTAGGAGGAGGGAAGAATCACCTGCTTCTTGATATCCATGTGATTTTTGCCTTAACCCACTCAATACTGTGGCAAAGGTATATCCCAAACTTCTAACAATCTCTGCCAGTCCCAAGTGGAGGATAGGAGTGGTGGCATAGGTTTGTTCTTGGAATGTTCCTTTAGTTCTAAATCACAAAATATCTGATATGAAGTCCGCCTCCTTTAAAAACTTTCACTACTGAAAATCACTTATACCAAGCATTCATGAATTTAGCAGATTTGTTGGAAATTTGGGGGATCACAGTGCCTTTGCTCTTGGCTTTCGTCCCACTGGCCTTTGCTAGAATCCCATTCCAGGATTGTACTCAAGTATGCCCAGCCCCACTAATTCTGTTATACCAAGCAGGTCACTGGTCCTCAATTTCATTTTCCAAATTTGGACATTTTACCTCATTCAGGAGCTTTACAGAAAAGATTTAACTGCTTTTACAAGACAATTTTGTTTATAAACTGCAGGAGTAAAAGAAAATCTGTCAAACCCGTTTCTATCAAAATTCAAATTCTTAATGACTTACTGTGCTTGAATGGTCATTGCAAGTTTTGAGTGGCTGCCTCATATTTAGGAGCAAATCTCTATGTTCACATAAAGCTGTCAAATAGAAGATTTGGTCACCCCCTACTTTCTCCCTGATACCTCGTTGTGCCTTTGCAATTAAGAAAACAAAAACTTAGGTCATTTTTTCTTCCTCCGTAGAATTGGAATTTGTACTTCATTTGCTGTGTTATTTATTACATCGTTGTTTATATAAATTGATGCATGTCCCTCTTGAGGAAGTCGGTCTTCCCTAGAAATTAAAAAGTCAGGCCCAATTTTTTGAAGCTCTTTTTTTCTCTCTTAGTCAAAAAAATCTGAGATACATTTTAATGAAGATAAAAACAGGCATAGATAATATATTTCAAAACTGTTATCAAGAGGAAAATTATCCCACATTAACATTGTTTGCAATTCATTTTCTTCACATACAATTCATTTCTGGTTTGTTTGTTTTTCCCCAGATTTTTTTCACTGTTAGATATTTCTGTTTTCAACTTCTTGCTTATAATATTGTGGCATCCATATTGTTAGAAACGAAGGATAAAGAGAATGTTTTAGTTAACATTTCAAATGATGGACAATGGATTAGTTTGTCTTTCCTACAAATTGAATTTCAACAGATGTGTAATGCAGGTGTAGATCATCAACACTTTATGATATGCCTGCTTTTAATTTTCATCTAATGCCTTGATTGCTTACGAGTTAGTCATGTGTGATGTTAGAGAAATTTTGAAATGCTGCCTAATCAGTTGTTAATTAAGAATAAATCATCACATTTTAAGGAGGGGTAAAACACCCTTTTCTGATGAAATGGCAATTGCTTTTTTTTTTTTTTTGCTTTTGTTATAAACTTGAGCTCTGAGATTTGGATGAGTAGAAATTATCAGCCACAATTATAACGATGTTCAGATTTAACATTTTCCTCCTGTTTGTGAGAGAGCGGGAACTTGTTGATGCATTTAAAAAATACAAGAACTTCCTTGATGTTTATATGATGAATATCATTCATGATTGATATTTGGAAATTAGTTCATGGAAGGATTTACATGAATGTAACATAATTGCATTTCTTTTTGTGCCGATTGATTTTATTGGTATGTTTAATGGTTTGTTGCATACTTTGCTATATAATGAATTTTATTTCTTGAATTATCCTATAAATAACCTGGAAATTTTTAAATTAGGATTATCATATTAGCTGTCTTAACTCTTGCAAACATGTATTTAAAAATTGGAATATATACCTGTCTCAAGCCAGACCAGGCATGACATAATGTATATATATATGTAAATGTTTATTTATATATAATATACATACATATGTATATACATATGTGTATGTGTGTGTGTGTATATATTCAAAATGCTTCCCGGAGATGTTCTTTTCTACTGTGTTCTCTATTAAACTTGTGTATTACATGACTAGAGATGTCATTTTATATTAGCTTCCTCATTAATTTTTACCAGTTCATTTGACAAGGGCCTAACTCCAATTGATTTTTTAAATAAGGCAAAAACATCAGCCTAAATATGAAGCCCATTGACACTCTTAACTGTGGTGAGTTCATACTGTGTAGTTTGTATTGATAAATAGCTTTAAGACAGATTTTTTTTTCTTTTCTGGCCTTGGTAATTATACTGATTTTGCAATGTGCGTATAAACATTGAATTTTTGACTAATGGCAAAGAAGGTAATACTTTTCTTTGTGAAGTACTTGAAAATATATAAAACATTTATCTGTACAATTTGACAAAACACTAACCTAAACAGAATGGGCACAATTGAAATTCAGCATTAGCAATTAAAACACGTTTCATTATCTTTCATATGGCATGATCCTTCATAATTGTCATGTCTTGATTAGTGGTGATGACAGTCAGATTTTCAAAAACATAATGTTTGCAAGGTATTTACAATCCAGGCATCCCAGGTATTGCAAGGTATGATTCTTCCTCAATATTAATAGTCCTTATTACTAGGATTTGAAGAAATGAAGCAGCTTGGTAGCATGTATATATTTTAAATCTGAGTTTATTTTTTCATTTTAATTACTCTTTGGATGGGTGGCTCACAACCATCAGAAATATTAATATTGATACAATATAAAAGCATATATTTTTAATGCATATTCTTTCTATGGGAAGCAGCATACCGTTGCTGTTTTTCTTTTTTTTTATTTTCACTAGTTATACATTCTGTAATAGAACATCTCTATTCTACCTAAAGTGGAATTAAAATAATAAATATATATTTTTATTAAACAAATATCCAGTTATTAAACAAATATGTATTCTTCACTATGTGGCAATGGTATATTCATCATTTACTCTGTCCTCAAATTTTTTTTTTAATTATATCTACAATGGCTTTCTTTTCTGTAAAAAAATTAAAAATAATAGCTTCCAGTTTTCTTTTAATATTTTTAATCTTCATATTTTTTGAAAAATATATGACCCACATAAAATTTATTTTTGTGTGGTTCAGCTTTATTTATTTATTTTTTTAATTAACAGACTAGCTAGGTAGTAGAACCAACATTCTCTATGGAATAATTTTTATTTTCCTAAATGACCTAAAATACTTCCTTTATTATATACTAAATTTCCATATATGTATTTGAGCATTTTCTCATTTCTATTCCACTGACTGGAATAGTCACTTTTCCTTCACTGCTAAAATTATTTATTGTATTTCACTATTTTTGAAAATTATTGTATCTTATACTTTAATAACTCATATTGTTTGGCACTACATTACTATTTTTTATTGCAAAATGATCTTAACTATTCTCACCTACTTGCCAGACTTATATCAATACATGTTTCAAAATTACTATGTATATATATATATATATATATATATAATTTTTACTATTAAAATTAACTTAAGAATTTAAATATCCACCTAACCATCCAATAAACATTGAATATATATTTGAAGAATATTCATTTCAAGGATACCAAGTCAATAACTTCCCAGGCCTTGGGATGTAAGCATAGGTATTTTATAATTAACAAAAGATTAACTTTAGTAATATTATATGAATCCATCTAATAAATAATCATGGATTTATTATATTTTGAAGCTAAATTCAATGTAAATCAACGCTTGTTGGCACGGTCTCTTTACTTATCGTAATTACCTTTTCTGGAACTCTGACTTAAAAGGTTAATTTATCAATTTTCATCTGGTTCAGGGGAAGTGAAAATGAGAATTTTGAGAGCACCCCCACTTGATAGAATTGCGGCTAATCCTTCAAGTATGTTGGGGTTTTAGGGCCATTTGTTTTAAAGGTGAACTTTTTCTACTATATCAAATTCACAAAAACCTACTCAAGATACCAATGCATGCTCTCTTAGGGGGGATTGTTCACTAGGAAATTCTAGCATATTTGAGAGTCCGTTTATAGGGACATGCGCCTTTCCATATAGGTATGTCTATCTGGCAATAGCTGAACTGACCCTGCTTGCTCATGTGGTAAAAAGTAGGTAAATACAAATTCCTTATTGCTCTTCATTGGAACGTCATTGGAAAACTAAAACAATAACAGATGACTCTCCAAGTTCGAACTGTTATACTGCCTTTAAAGATATCTCAGTAAGGTACTCAAATGCCCATCTGATGTTTTCACTGCTTTACTTGGTTTGCATATTTCCTGGGAGATCTAATTTTATTCACGCATCGCTAATGCATTACATTTCAAGCTGTGTTTTCACTTCTCAAACTGGCAAATTTTCACACAGCTATCTATTTTTTTTTATTTAGAATAATAGCTATAGAATAAAGCCTAATATGAATATTCCTGAACACACATAATTTAAGTATCTGGCAGAATAGAAGATAGCATTTGTGAAAGAGCTGCAAACTATATTTGGGAAGAGGAGGAGATGTGTTTACATACCTGGAAGAGGTGATATCACCAAGATGACCAACCTTCTCATTCCTGCCAAATATAATACTACAAATTTATTATTCATATATTCTTTTGGGAGCAGGACTTTCACATTTTTTAAATCTCTTAAACATTTGCAAAATGAATATATGCTAGTGACTTTCATGCTTTTTTATCCACCTATGTGAAGCCTGAAAACAACTTAGAACAAGGGAATTCGAGTCAAACCTGTTAATCAAAATTCATTGTTGAGGGCTTCCAGATACTTTCTACTAACCTCTCACTCCTTGTGAAGGGATTTTATTGTAAGTAGTTAATATTTTATGGGAATGCTGTCAGCTTCTCACAGAGCCCAAAGGAGTTCTATATTTTTCTGACATATGATCATAATTCCCTTCAGTATGTTTAATGTCAGTATTGATAAGATTCCTTTGATTTTTAAGGAAAAAAAATAAAGAATTCCAAACTCGTCAAGTAAGAATAACTACGCATGCTTCAGGAAATCCTTATTACTCTGGTGAATGCTTGGGAACCAGAGGGACAGAAAGGCAATGGATATCTCTCAGTGGTTTGCTGGTTAATCTATTTTTCCTCTGCCTATTCAACTGTTCCTAAAATGAGGATTTTGAGGATTACTTTTGCACACATTCACATACATAATTTATTGTAAGACAAAACATATACACATATACATAATCGTGTGTGTATATTATATATGTGTGTGTAATATACAACAGTATAGGATACTATATTATCTGAAAATTGATTCTGATTTAAAAGTAAAATGAGAGTTTTAGTTAAAAAACAAATTGACAAGCATTAAAAAAAAACTGTACAAACCTAAATGTTTAAGATTATAGAGGATGGCAGTTTCTAAAGTTATTCTATTAATGATGTACTATATGCTGGCTAATTGAACATAATAATAAAAAAATAAAATTCCTGGGCACCTGGGTGGCTCAGTTGGTTAAGCGGCTGCCTTCAGCTCAGGTCATGATCCTGGAGTCCCAGGATCGAGTCCCACATCGGGCTCCCTGCTCAGCAGGGACTCTGCTTCTCCCTCTGACTCTCCCCCCTCTCGTGTGCTCTCTCTCTCTCTCTCTCATTCTCTTTCTCTCAAATAAATAAATAAAATATTTAAAAAAATAAATAAAATTCCTTAAGGAAGATGTCAAAAAAATAATAAAAGTAATAAAAATAAAATCTCTCCAGAACACTATCCATGTCACAAAGCACAAAACCAAAGAAGAATCTTGTAATATATTTTTCACTCTGACAGGCTTTAAATCAACCAGGCTCTAATAAGTTTGTTTTGCTAAGCACCATTCCTTTCTTATTCTTTTTACCCAGAACCATGAAAAGAAGCGTGAAAATGACCTGTAGACTGTATCTATTAACTTTAGTTCTATTTGGAACCTTTTATTTATTTGGTTTTAATTGCTTAAGGTCATATTTAGCACAAGCCATAACTTGGGCCCAGCAACTTTATTTTTCCATGTAAAATCCTATTTCCTTGTTTGTCATTTGGTAACATGTTCCATAGTGATTATTGTGAGATGTTTTAAATTATGAACATGTAGTTCCTTAGAAAGGTATTATGAGGCAGTAAGGATGAAATGTAAAACAAACAAACAAACAAACAAACAAAAAAACCCCAACCAACAACTAGCATCAGTTTCTATTTTTAAAGATTTTTTTAAAAATATTTATGTATTTATTTGAGAGAGACAGAGAGAGAGAAAACCAGAGAGCATGTGCAGAGGGATGGGTAGAGGGGATGAGAGAGAGAGAGAATCCTAAGGCAGATGCCGTGCTGAATCTGGTGTCTGACATGGAGCTCAATTCCAGGACCCTGAAATGATGGCCTGAGCTGAAACCAAGAGTCAGCCACTTAACTGACTGAGCCATCCCAGGCACCCCTTAAGATTTTATTTTTAAGTACTCTCTACACCCAAGGTAGGGCTTGAACTTACAACCCTGAGATCAAGAGTTGCATGCTCTACTGACTGAGCCAGATACCCCTGGAAAAGGTTTCTAATTAAAAAAAAAAAAAAAAAAAAAAAACAACTCAGAATTTAGGAGTAGTATACTTCTTTGGCATGTTTAAGATCTGTTAAGCCAAAGCTAAAACCATAATTAATATGTAAAAAAAAAACTAGTAATAATTTGATTATGATCAATGAAAGAAAAAACCTACTATCACAATTAATATTATGACAAAGCAACAAGACATGGAATGATTAAGAGACAAAATTCAAAATTCTCATTATTTGTGGGCAATGTGATTATACACCAAGAAAACCTAAGAGAATTCACTGAAAAACTTCTAGAATTAATGAGAAAATTTAGTTAAGTGTTAAATACACGACACTGGGGCGCCTGGGTGGCTCAGTTGGTTAAGCAACTGCCTTCACCTCAGGTCATGATCCTGGAGTCCTGGGATCGAGTCCCACATCGGGCTCCCTGCTCGGCAGGGAGTCAGCTTCTTCCTCTGACCCTCCCCCCTCTCATGCTCTCTCTCTCATTCTCTCTCTCTCTAATAAATAAATAAAGTCTTTAAAAAAATACAAGGCATTGTAAGCCTGAGTAATTAAAACAGTTGATAGTAGCATGAAAATGGACAGTTAGATCAGTAGACTAGACCCCACAATCATGTTTTGGTATGCTAATTTCTTTATTACTGAGCATTAAAAATTAATACAAGTAACATGAAGAATGCCGAAGTATTTATTTTAATTACTCTTCTGTAAGATCTTTGGCACACAAAACTTCTTTTATTATAGTACTTAGTCAATCATATTTACTGAGCACTTACTATGTGCCAAGTACTCCCCTAGGCATTTAGAAGGCATTGGTTAAAAAAAAAAAAAAATGGCAAAAGAACGTGTCCTTGTAGATTTTACCCTCTACTCATGCAAAATCCTTTGGTATTAAATTTTGTTTTATTTTTTCCTCTTGCTTTCCTATCCCAATCACATTGCTCTCCCTACATGGATATCCATTTAATTTCTACACTATATTCTCTTCATATACCCTGAATTGTTAATGTATTTGTATATATATTCTTAAAACTATATAGTGTTCATGTGGGTGCATTTATTTTTTATTGTACCCAAATGGTTTCTCAGAGAAAGAGAATTAACTTAGAAGTTTAATAGTTTTAAAAACTTAATTTTTTTTATTCTGCATTTTATTTTTAAGATTTGTCTTTTGGCTGTGTTTCTCCTGGATAATGTTCCATTTTATGCCTAAGCATATACCCCACCTATAATTTATAGATTGCTCTAGTGATGAACACCAAAGTTGGATCCAACACATTGTGCAATAAACATTTGTTATCATGAATTATGAATAGTTTTTTTATGGCATGGTCAGACAGTCTGTTAGGCTCACCTGAGACATCTGTGGTTCCTGCCTGTGTCCCAGAATAATATTTAATCCTCTCTCTTTATTCTCCTCCCATGTCCTTCTCCAAAACACCTGTCCAGGGTGGTATACCCAGTGTTAGAATTTCTTAATATGAGCTATATGTAAAAAAATATTACTATTCAGAATAGCTTTACCAGTTTATTTTCTATCCAGTTTATCTTGGGTTTCTGTTTTCCCAGTCCTCATAAATTGGTATTTATTTGTCATTTACTTTTGATAGTCAGAAATATTGCTTTGGAATTACAAGTTGCAATTTGTTTTGTCTTACTAGTGAGATATATCATCTCCCTATACTTTTCTTTACCCATTTTAGCTTCTCCTTTTATGAACTGGTCATTCATATATTTTGCTCCTTTCATATTGACATAGTCTTTATTTTGTTAATTTGAAGGGTTCTGTATATAGTATAGATATAAATCATTCCCTTTTTAGATTTAAAATGTTACAAAAGTAGTTTTTCCAGTTTGTTCCTGGAGTCTTCACATTAAAATCCCTAATTGCACTCAGATATATCAATTACTTCCTGTTATTAACACAAAGGCATTCTCATGTTTTAAGCTATAATAACTTCATATTTAACTGAGGTTTGGAGCTTCTTGTATGTGGTATTAGATAGAGAATTTTTTCCATGTAGTGAGTGCTTTTTCCCCCAACATTTTTTACTAATTTATTATTTACAAAATAATCCATTTTGGTTTTTAATGCCATCTCTACATCAGGCTGCTGTATGCACACAAATCTGTTTCAGGGCTTTCTATTCTTTTTCACTGTACTATATAGTTTTCGGCATCTATCCGACACTCTTTTAAATAGACTGACTTAGTGATACAATATCTGTTAGGGAAAATTTGATAATTTTTGTCATTTTAAAAAGTAGTTTCCACTCTCTATAAACCTGTTTGCTTCCATAATTTTTGTTGTTTGTTTTTGTTAAATCAATTGTCAAGTTTCAAAAAAATTTGCTGGGATTTTGAATAGACTTGACTTGGATTTATAAATTGCTTTGATAAGAATTTACTTTTTCATAGTACTTAGTCATATCATAAATAAAAGGTATATCTTTCTACTTAGCACTATTTGAAAGTTTATTCTTGATGGCTTTGTGCCTTTATTATTAGGTTAATTGCTAGATAGTACACATTTTGTTGTTATGATAAATGGAATCTTATTTTCTATTAACTGTTATAATTGGTTTCAGCTGTGATTTTTTTACAATCTCACAAAATTTCTGAGTTCTCTTATTAATTCTAATAATTTTTAAACATGTATCCCCTTGGGGCACCTGGGTGGCTTGGTCGGTTGGGCATCTGCCTTCGGCTCAGGTCATGATCCCAGGGTCCTGGGTTGGAGCCCTGCATCAGGCTCCCTGCTCAGCAGAGACCCTGCTTCTCTCTCTCCCTCTGCCTCTCCCCCAGCTTGTGTTCTCTCACTCACTCTCTCTCAAATAAATAAATAAAATCTTTTAAAAAAAATATATTCCCCCAGTTTTTTTAAATGTAAATGGTTTATTTTTTTAATTTTATTATGTTATTTTAATCACCATACATTACATCATGAGTTTTTGATGTAGTGTTCCATGATTCATTGTTTGCGTATAACACCCAGTGCTCCATTCCCTTGGGTTTTTTTTTTTTATGTAAGTGATCATATAATTTGCAAAAATAAAACAAAATACAATCTCAAACTGTCATACTTCTTTCTGTTTCACGTTTATGTCTCTTCTTTTTTTGTGTGTCTCCTTAAGTTTCTTGGATAGCAAGTGGACATTAATAGTGATTGGAAGCGGGGCGCCTGGGTGGGCTCAGTTGGTTAAGCGACTGCCTTCGTCTCAGGTCATGATCCTGGAGTCCCAGGATCGAGTCCCGCATCGGGCTCCCTGCTCAGCAGGGAGTCTGCTTCTCCCTCTGACCCTCTTCCCTCTCGTGCTCTCTCTATCTCATTCTCTCTCTCAAATAAATAAATAAAATCTTTAAAAAAAAAAAGTGATTGGAAGCATCCTCATAGTATCTCAATCTTCAAGAAATATATCAAAATTCCTTTTTTCAAGTACAGCATTTGTAATAAAATTTTATAAGTAACATTTTCTGGTTAAGATAAATGCTATTTTTAGATTCCAAAAAGTTTTTTGTTGTTAAAAGATATTGTACATTATTGACTACTTTTTATGTCACTCTAGGTGGTAATGTAATTGTGTTACCCTTTAGTTCATTAATATAAATGCAATAATGGATTTTCTGACATTAAATAACTCTTGAAGTAAATTCTACTTAATCATCTGTTATTTTTAATACACTGTTGGATTAGTTTAATTATTATTACATTTAGGATTTTTTTTTAAAGATTTTATTTATTTGACACAGAGAGACACATTGAGAGGAACACAAGCAGGGGGAGTGGGAAAGGGAGAAGCAGGCTTCCCGCGGAGCAGGGAGCCCGATGGCTCTGAGCGACTGAGCGACTGAGCCACCCAGGTGCCCCTACATTCAGGATCTTAATTGCTCTTTTCATAAGTGAAATATACCTATAATTTAATTTTCTTGTACTGTCTTTACCTGGTTTGATTCAAGAAAAGATAGCTTCCCTCTGTTCTTTTCTTTCTTTTTTTTAAGAAAAATTTATTTAACTAGGGATAACTTATTCCAAAAATGCTGGTAAAATATATCTATAAAATTGTGGAAATTTTATTAGAAATCTGGGGTAGAACCTTGATTGTCATTTCAAATTATTTTGTGATTTATAGTTTACTTGCATTATCTCTTTCTTCTTTTGTAATTTATCACATATTTTCCTGGAAAGTTATTGATTGTAGCTAGACTTTTAAATGCAATGCATAGTTTGTTTATACTTTCATAAACACTTTATATTTTATTCTTTGATAGAGTAAGTTTTTTGCAACATCTACAGTTATTTCTTATTTCTCTTTCGTATTTTTTGGCCTACTTGTCTCCTTTTTTTTTTTCAGTTTTGTAGGAATTTCTCTTTGCTAAGTCTGTGGTTTTGTTAATTATTTTTATTAATTTTTGCTGTTTATTAATTTTTACTTTTATTGTTTTTTCTATTCTTTACATCATTATCTCTCTTCTATTTTTATCTTTATCTTTATTTTTTATTTATTTATTTTTTTAGAGAGAGAGAGAGTGTGCACGTGAGCAGGGGGCTCAATCTCCCGACCCTAAGGTCATGACCTGAGCCAAAATCCAGAGTCACACGCTTAAATGACTAAGCCACCTAGGCTTCCCACTCTTCTTTTTAATCTCCTTTTGATATGTTCTAGGAAAAATCCCTGACCTGTTATATTGGCTCATTATTTTTTTCTTCAGGTTAATCTGTCCTGCTATTCATTGAATTTTTTATTTCATTGGTTACATTTATAATTTTACCCTCTCTACTTGTAAAAATTAACTCTTCACATTTGTTTTATATTTTCCAACTCTTCTATATCTTTCTGAGGAAATTTATAATGTTTATTTTATTTTCTTGTTATTTTTGCTGCCTTTGTTCTATTTCTGGTATAAGTTATAGTCACTGTCTTTCACTCAGTGTTTGCATTCTTCGGATATGTCCTACTTTTTGCCTGTGAAGTTTCAGCTTTGGCTAGAAATATCTACCTTCAGGGAGGCAGAAAAGACTAGTGTCTTTTTTTATTTTATCTCCTCCACATGGCTCTAGGGGGGAATGTGGCCTAAAGGAAGAAGGCCTAAAGTATGACAATCTACCCTCAACCACTTTCTATCACTCTCTCTTTATTGGTTCTACAGTTTTACAATAGTATTTTCATAGATTTTTATCTACCTGAAGACAAGCAGAACTATCATCTTATAGGGAGGTATACAATGAGGGGTGCCTGGGTGGCTCAGTCGCTTAAGCGTCTGCCTTCGGCTCAGGTCATGATCCCGAGGGTCCTGGGATCAAGCCACATGTCAGGCTCCCTGCTCAGTGGGGAGTCTGCTTCTCCCTCTCCCTCTGACCTTCCTCCCTCCTCATGCTTTCCCTCTTCTTGCTCTCTCTCTCAAACGAATAAATAAAAAGTCTTAAAAAAAAGAAAAGTATACAATGAAATGCATTTGTTTAAATAAACTGGAAGTTTCTTTGACATTTCCAAAGATCATCATATTTTTTCTTAATTCTCTCAATCTTACCTCCATGGAGTTTTGCATTCTTATTTAACTTTAATCCTATTTGCTTTCAGTTTTTAAGCTATATAATTGGCTTATTATAAATTACTGAAGGGATCTTATGAGGAAAAAGAGAATTTGATATTACAGTGATAAATTCAGTCATGTCTTTTTATCTAAAAAAGAACTCTGAAGATGAAGGATTACTAAAATATCCATTAATGGGTTTTATCACTTTTTCTGGAAATGATGACTGTAACAGTGCTGAATTATTTACCGGAAATTTTTGCCATAAATTAGTTAAGATTACCTAATTGTGAAGCTGTTGAAAGACAAAATATTTAAATGGAGTAAGAGAGGTTAATTTCTTGACAAGAGAAAAATTCAAGATGTTGAGATAGTGCCAAATAGTCATAAGGCAAACATGAGGAAATTCTGAAAATTCCAACCTCATTGGAAAAAGGATCCATTCTTCTATATTATCACAGAATCTAAATGTTTTTAGATTAAGGTATCTTTGGTATATGATTAAAGATATCTAACAAGCAAATCATTAAATTCTGATAATCATTTAGCACCTTAAATAATCATGAGGTTCCCAATTTATATTAAATTATCTCCTAATTATGTAACTTTATAGCAGTTTAACACAATGAGAATATTCTCCAGTGACATCTTAACTGATAAAGTTGGACATAAAATGTTCTAAGACAGAGGTCTCAGTGTATGCAAGAGTTCTTTTTATATCCATTGTAACTTGGTAAGCAAGAGTAAGACCTTTTTAAATTGGACTGAAATAAGTGTGTTCATTCACTTATTTGTCTGAAAAATGTTTATTACAGACCTACCATGCATATGTCAGACACTGTTTTAAGTGCTGGCTTATTGTAATTGCAATGAGAGAAACTCACTGCTATTATGGGACTTGTAAGTTAGTAAGAGAGATAGTCATTCAACAGTTAATTATACCCAGGGTTATTTAATTTCAGTTTTGATAGTAGCAAAAATGGAAAGGTTTAGAGTCCTAATGGAGGTGGGGAGAGATTAACTAACTGAGTGAACAGGGAGTGCTTTCCTGAAAGTAAAATATAAACTTAGTCCTGAAAAATGAGTGGGATATAGCCAGGAGTTAGGGTAGGGAAAAGGGGGAAAGAGAATTTTTAGTCTCCTGGCTGTCTTTATCCATACTCCTAACTGACTCCTTAGAGTGAGGTCAAGTCTAATGGAGGCTATTAGCTTTTCTTTCTGGTTTCAGTTTTTCATTGCTCATAAGTGCGTGGGAAGGGAGGATGTGATTAACTAGGATCTAAGGCAATCTGCAATGAAGGAGTGAATGAAAGCCTTAGGATCCCCGTTTGTATTGGTAGATTTAAATTGTCATCCCTGCTGGCTGATGTTATTGTTCCCTGGGTAAAGCATTTGCTGAGTAAATGAGCTGAAGAGCATACACCATTGCCTGTGGCCTCTCTACCCATCCTGACTGCCTCAGCATGGAAGCCAGTGATTAAAAGGATATGGAAATTTGCTGCTTCAGACCCTGAAAAGGCTCAGTGCAATAACTTGCAGCATGATGGAATATACCTTGCCTTCCTGTTAAACTGTTATATTGGGGGATAATATCCGGTGCAGGCTGTTTCTATATTATCTCTGAAATGCGTTCTAATTTAAAATTATTGAAAAGGTAATAATCTATAGAGAACATATTTTGCCAATTGTGTTTTTTGAGACTGGCATAGGTGTTTATCCGTAGGTTATTTTTAATCATTCAAACAGAAGTTTTTGCAATCAAGTAGAACATAGATGAGCTGTGCCCTCATGAGGTATATTATATTCTCACTCAGGGCCAACTTCGTTTGTAATCATGCATTCAATTAAAATACAGACATTAGCCTTGGTATTATCTTGTATACAATCTGGTTAACAATTTCTAAAAGCTTCACTGGAATTACAGAGTGACCTCTTTAAATGAATGAAATTCAGAATAGCATCGTTCTTTAACACTGATAGATCATATAAAACCACCTTTTATTTTACTAATGTATTATATGCTTGCTTCTATTTGGAGCATTGTACTGTATGAATATCACTGCTAAAGCTTTGCCACGAAGGTCAGCATCAAAGATATTTCAACTTAGATTTCTAAAAATAGCCAAAATAGTATGTGCAAAATATTCATTAAACAAACAGAAAAAGAACAGGAAAAAAACCTACTGATTAAAGTGCTAAGTTTTTTCATGAGATTTCTCACTATATATTCAAGTAGACTAAAAACATTAGAAGATCTGTGGGACTAACTGTTCCTCTTATTTTAATAATGAATAAATATTTTAATAGTTTTTGCTATATAAACAGTTTTAATAATTGTTGCTATTAATCCATGATGTTCGTTTTTAAATGATTTGCATTTGATATGAAATATTTCTGGAATTTTACTTGAAGTATTTATTGTCACCCTCTAATAAAATGTGATCAATATAATTGATCAGAATTAGTTGTGCACCCAGACTTTCCTAAATATATTTGGTAGATCTTTAAAATAAGATATGCATTGAACTAAATGGGCAACATTTCTTGGTAAAATATTTGAACTTTAATAACTATTCCTCTCTCAGAGTTTTCATCCATCCATCCATTTATCCAAGAATGAAGAGTTTCTCTTGCAGGGCATAAAAACTCATTCTGGGATTTTTTTTTAATTTTCTTTAACCAATGGTGGAAAGGCATATATGTGAGGATTATTGTAATTCTTAATTGTTAATGGCTTTCATTTATATACATTTCATTAGCTGAGGATTGCAAGTAAACAATTGATCTGTGCTTTACATTGGGGTAAATCTATTGTGACTTCTTTTTAGTGAATTAGGCTAATTAGCAAGTAGGATTAAGCAGTGTAATTATTTTTCATTAGCTAGTATCTATAGGGCTTCCATTCAGGTTCACTTTCCTTTCGGCAGAATGTAAGATAGATTTTCTTTTCCTTCACAGGTCTTACTAAAGTTGAAATACAACCTTTGGTACCTCAAGTGTCTAAAAATAGTCAAGAAAAAAACCCACTGCTTAGGGCTGTTACAGAATAACAGGGTGGGTGGATGTACAGGCCTCATTTATCTGTTTAGGATGACCAGCCACAAAAGAAAATTCTCATGAGAATCTAAGGTTTGCGTTTTGTTTTATAATCTAAATTAATTTGGAATGACCTTTGACATAAATCCCTCTTGTTTCAGAATTTGGGCTGCATTTATAATATTTAAACATGTTTAATGATACATGGATTGGTGTACACATATGAAAATTAAGTTACTTGGAGACCTGTAATTCTGGCTTGATATAAGTAATATATAAACAATAATCTATTTTTCCTATTTGACTGACATTCCCATTATGAAGAGATACATGGGTAGCAGTAAAACCTCACCATTTGTTTCTCTTACATATAATTAAATAGTTCAGAGACAGGACATACAATTTGGGCCTCTCTTAAATCCAGTAGGAGCTGCATGAAGTCCTCTTCAAGACATAAAACATCTTTGTGGCAGCATAATTCATTCTGTGCCTACCAATATAGGCACATTAAAGAGAAACAAAACAAAACAACAATCAATATTCTTCCTCTATCTAAATTCAGGAATCCCAGCTCTTATGGCTCAATATCTCCCCTAAAGCACACTGCCGGTCAAGTTACTCAGCTTCTACTTTTCTGAAGCTGCATCAGAAAATCCCTAACAGAGAATGGAAGGCACGAATGCTAAACTGATTTTCAAGTTTTACAATCAATTTTCCCTGTTCTATAAAATTAAAAAAAAAGGCTCCAATTAAAAATCCTGTTCTATATGCTGTAGAAGTGTTTGTGATCCAGCTCAAACAAAAAACATTTAGTGCCCTAGGAAGTGAATGGATTTCTGGTCTGAATAAATTCAGTCTGCCTTAAAAAATACCTTCTCCACTGAGAGAGCAAATTAGTGAAATTCATCCTGAAAGGTTACAATTTGTGTATCAGTGCTCAATTATCAAGTCATTGAGGCATGCTGAAGCATTCAGCCAAAATACAGAGAAATGTCCTCTACACAAGGATCATTGAGTATGTATATGGAAAGTCAAATGTCCAAATATGTTGACTACCAAGGGGAGATATATTTAATAATGTGCTTATCATTTATTCCCTAATTTTGTCCTCCCAAATGCCAAAAGAAATACAGGCTATCATACTTAAGCAGAGTGCTGGGAAGGAGGAAACCAATAATCACTAAATTAATAGCTGAGAGATGGATAAAATAGGACAGGGAACATTTGGCAAGTAACATCAACCACAACTTCTATCAATTCTGTGTTATGTCCCTTGTACAACATGATGACTACAGCTGACACTGATGTATGATATATAGGGAACTTGTTAAGAGAGAAAATCCTAGGGGCGCCTGGGTGGCTCAGTCTGTTGAGCCTCCGACTCTTGATTTCGGCTCAGGCCATGATCTCAGGGTTGTGAACTCAGCAGGGAGTTTGCTTGGGATTCTCTCTCCTTCTCCCTCTGCCTCTCACCCCCACATGCGTGTTCTCTCTCTCTCCCTAAAATAAATAAATACATCTTATAAAAGGGGAGTAAATCCATCATACGAATCATATGAATTGTTTTTTTTTCCTTTTTTTCCTAATTATATGAGAAGTTGCATGTTAGCTGAACCTATTGTGGTCATTACACATGATTAAATCACACCATTATGCTGTATGCTTTAAACATATACAGTGACATATGTCAATTATTTCTTGATAAGAAAGAAAAAAATTCTCTAAGTTAAATGAATTGCTCTGTAGACCAGGGGTCATTCATTGTGTTTTTATTTTGGGGGGGTGGGGTACATTTTGTGGGCACTACATTTTATACTTACTTCCAAAGGTAATAATTTGATTTGTTCATTGTTGGGTCATTGTATCTACCAGACTGTGATATAGCTTAGGTCGTGGATTATTATAACTTTGTATTTCTGTATCCTCTACTTCTAGCCAGGGATCTACTAGATAATAGGTGCCCAATAGATGTGCCTAGTAAATAAAAGCAATGAGATATGAGAGGTTATAGATTAATAAGTCACATTCTTTGTTTACCTAAACCCATGAGGACCTACTTGGTAACACTTACTTCTAACTCTCCCTGTACTCTGCTCTGTGCTTCAGATTTCTTTGACTACGTGCCATGAATTTTTAACCATATCAACTATATAAACATTGTAGACATTTGATGTATGATAATTAATTTCTTAGTTGTATTTTGATTGAAGAACATTCAGGTTTAATATGTTGGTGAGATTTAAGAGTCTGATACTACAAAAAAGAAACATTCTTGGTTCATCCATCTAGGCCTTTATTTATTCATTCATTTACTCATTCAAACAGCATTCATTGACTTCCACTTACTATGTACAAAACATGGTACTAGATTCACAGCTACTTGGATGAAAAAAAAATTTTCTAAAGAACTTTCAGAGTAGTAGGCTCATTTAACCTGTACTTGCAAAAGCAACATTATTATAGAATATAATATGTAATGTAAAGATTGAAATATAAAGATATTAAATGTAAAGATAATAAACCAGTGCTTCTAGCCTTCCTAAGGTCAAGGATGCCTTTAAGATTATGATGAAATCTAAAGTTTTCTCATCATAATTGCATATTATACATACATATTAAACAAAATTTTGTTTCAGAAGACTTACAGAAAAAAGAAAGTCTACCCACGGGTTCAAGATTAAGAGAAATCTTCTAATTCAGTCTAAAACTATATATCTTAAAGATCTTTTTAAAAAATGCAATCAGAAAACAGAAGTATTTTTTCTTAGTCCATCACTGTTAATTTCAATGCTCTCCCCTTAAACAGCAATTTCTGTCCATTCACCTTTAAAGATTCTCTCCTGCCTGTTTTTCATTACTCTTAGAATAAACATCACCTGTACTAATTTTGCCTGACAGTGTATTTCCTTATGATATTCTCCGAAGTTCCAATTATTCTAACCTTGGTTGTGTTTGTCAGCCCTGCATCACTACTGTTCTGAATAATGTTAACCTCAGGTAAAATTCCATTTCTTGACCTAAAATAATGAGTTGAAAACTCAAGCACTATATTGCCATTTTTTGTTATTTAATTTACATAAATAAATTAATATTTTATGGAAAATCACTAAGCACAAATGTATTCTTAAATGTCCAAATCAGACAAAATTACTTTGTTATATAATACAAAGAAATAGCATATTTGTGTTATGAATTCTGAAGTTTACTTACAAATAAGATTAAAAAACTTTCTACTATTAGATTTATAAATTTCTAATAAATTTCACCAAACAGCTGAGATGTTTTTCTTATAGGAGATATTTTGATCTTCAGATATTCATGTTCAACACACATGCATAGCAATTAAGATAGCAGCATGAAGAAATATTGTTAGCTGTTAATGTCATGTGTGACAGTAATATAAAATTAATTGATATATGAGTTACAAAATTATACTGCAGGTTATTGCTTGAAGGTCTAATGGTGATCCCAGCTTCCATCAGGTGACAGTTTTAATATCTGCCAGTTGATGCTCATTTTATCTGTAGCAGCTGCTTGATTCTTTCTGCTTAGAGGAAGGATTTCAAAAAATAAAACCATGAAGTATTTGGAAGAAAGGAGAAAAAAATATAACAGAGGATACAATCTTTTATTTATCGAAATTTATTTATCATGTATATGTATCATTTCTATTTCACATTTTCTCATTCTATTTAAATCATTGAAAAGCTAAATACTTGTAATTATAAAAATTAACAATGTAGCTATATAAGCATTTCCAAATAGTTTTAAACATGAATTTTTAATGCCACATTCAATCATCCTGGTAAATGGTAAATTTAATAATCCATATAATTTTTAGAATAATAGCTGTAACATTTTGACTTATCCTTCTACAGTCATTTCGATTCAAGATGCTTTCAGGCTTAAGATATTCTACTTTCCCAATGGGTAAATTGCTACAGAGTTCTTTTCCCAAACACATGACATTTGTTAGACAAATGCCTCAGCATATGTGTAGGATTTGTTCCCTTATATTATATGTATTTTGAAGAATGCTATGTGAAACAAATTACCAATTCTTTTGATTCTCTACTATATAACCAACAATTGCATCTCTACTAAAATACATTTATATTTTCTTACTCTAATTGGAATTATGTCGATAATAATTTATCAACTAGCAAATGATCACATATTCATATATGTATATATATGTGTGTGTGGGTACATATATATGTGCATATGTGTGTATATATAGTTGTGGTCAAATTTACTATAAACATGCACTATTTATACACACATAAAACCATACCCACAATTTTGTAGTCATATAAAAAATTTATTTTTGAATGAGTGCATCTCAATATCCCTTCAAGACTGTGCTGAATTTGCTATTTGTTTATTCATTTATTTATTTTATTTTTATTTTTTATTTTTTTAAAACAGGATGGGGGGTAGAGGAGCAGAGAGAGAGGGAGAGAGAGAATCTTAAGCAGGCTCCATGCCCAGCACGGAGCCTGATGTGGGGCTCAATCTCATAGCTCTGAGATCATGACCTGAGCTGAAATCAAGAGTCATATGCTTAATGGACTGAGACACCCTAGCGCCCCCAAATTTGTTTTAAAAAAAAATCAGGTTCTTTAAATAAAATATGTCAGCAAAAGAAGAAATAAATAGAAAGGTTAGTTATAGAACCAAAGAGACTTTAATCCCCATATCATAAGTCTTCTGTTATATTCCTTCACTTACTCAAGGACTTTACTTACATATGTCTTTTCTTGTTTTAATAGGCATTTTTTAAAAATTATATATTAGGTGCCACCCTCACTCCCTTTGGAAAGTCCTTCATATGGTGAAGTGTCTTTCATTTGGGTGAAGGATTTCTATGAAAATCCATGGGAATTTTAGGGGTGAATATTTAATAAAGTCTTTTTCTGGATTGGAGTTTGGAGACAGATAGTATAACCGATTTAGACTCTATTGATTTACCAATAATAAACCTGTTCTGTGTTTACTCCATGGCTGACTCACATAAACATTTCCATTAAGGACTTAGAAAATGATGATTGATTTAGATCAAATCAATGATGATTCTCTAACTTAGAGAAATTAGTAACTTTGTGTCCTCCCAATTCAGTGTATGTATAATATTGCTGTAAAGTTCATAATATTTTCTGTCCCCATTTAATGTGTACACTGCTTAGACCCATCACATAGATAATCAAGTGATGAATATTTCCATGACCTGATGAGAGCAATAGTGTACCAACATGCTGCCATAGTTTCGTTCAAAGAAGTAACCAGGATAATTTTCAAAAAAAGCCCTGAAAAAGAATTTTAATCTGTACTGAATCCTTTGAAAATGGGTTGAAGAGCATTCATTACTCCCAACAGAACAAATCATACTAGATGTCACCCTTTTCTCCAACAATTTCCACAAAATGACAGTTACTCAAAACTCTTTCCTATTTCTCTTCCCATTTTCCCTACTACCAATTTTGTTTTTGTTTTTTCCCTCCTTCATTCACCTTCTGAATCCTTTTTGCCCTTCATCTAGTCACTTTTCTAAACCTATTGTACTATTTTTCTTCAATTTAGCCCTTCTAGCCATTTCCATGATGGGCAAAAAAGAAAGGAACAGAGCATGACAGAGATCCAAGACAAATGGGAGTGGAGAAAGTGAGGCATCAATGAATGTTGATTAGGAATACAATAGTATTTTTGTCTCAGTAAAATGTACAATATCAAAAAATATCTGCAAAGAGCTTATAGCTACTCCTTACGTATCAGCCCCTATATTTCACAATCTTTAGCTTACTTGATTTTTCCAATAGATAGTATTCCTATAATTCCTAATAATGGGAAAGCAAATTAAGGTAACTTAAAATACAAAAGAAGTAAATGTAGGGACTAAATCTAAACATAGGAACCACCCACCTGACACCACATGGTCCATGCCAAGTAAAGTCAACTGATGATATCAGTGTTCTTCCAGGGATGATACGAAACATAATATATTGACTATTAGAACAATATGTTCTATGATAGACAACACTTAATGATTCCCAGAACCATGTGAAAGGAAGAGGAAAGAATGAGGAGGAAATGAAGATTTTGGTAGGAGTCAGCCCAACAAAGTAATAATACAGTTCAAACTATGGTCAAAGTTGTTAGAGTTTACCAAACTGTATCTGAGAAAGATTAATTTGACTCTGTGAACAAACGCTATTTTGAGATCTCGTTTCTGTCTATTAACTTCATCATTATCTTCCCCTATAAAATTATCATGATCTTACTCTATAACATATCTATTAATCTTTACACATCATTTACATCATTTCCTCAATCTATGGTCTTTTTCCATGTTTATCTTCTGTGAAAAACAACAAACATCACAAATAATCAAACTTCTAACCTCAACTCTAACTCTTATTCACTTGTAGTTTTTACCTTTATTCTGGAAATATCACTCTACAGTTTCTTTACTGTTTTAGCCTCCTCAGGCTATTGTAACTATTAGTCATACTGACACCATGAACCACTATGGTGGCTCAGTCCTCTCACTTTTGTCCTGGAATCACATTTTTAACTGCTTTTGGACACCGTTCTTCAAATCTCACATTATTCCTTTCAACCCTATATGCTCAAAGCAGAATTCGTTATCTTTCCCACTGAATTTTTTCTTCTCTATCTACCTAATTTAATGTGTATCCACTCAGGAAAACACTTGTGCCAGATACACCTCAACTTCCTGCAGTGTTTTCGCACTGATCCATCCGGTGCCATCCATTTTACCTCAGAAATGGTCACTTTGTTTCTTTCTCTCCATTCTTTTCATTGTCTGAATTTAGACCCTCTTTGTTATATGGCTGAGAAGATATTATAGATACTTTCTTAATTAGTTTGCCTATACAAGATTTTCTATCTCTGAGTCATTATCCAAACTGCTGACTGAGGTCTCCTTCTGCAGAATAATTAGATGCTTCTTTAAAATATTGTTTAAATCCTTCTCTAAAATATTCAGTAATTTCCCCCATTGGTAAAATAGAGTTCACAGCATTTGAGCACATTAACCATAGCCTTTCAAGACATAATTTTACAATCACTGTCCAGCTACATTTTTAAAGTCCCTACCAGGCACCCTATAATCAAGTAGCTCTGGACTACTTGGTGGACACATTGTGAGGTTTTTATCTGTGTGCCTTTTATTTAAATTGTTTATTCTTCCCAAAATGCCCTTTATTTTCCCAATCCTCTCCAAGTGATAAATGCTACTTCTTCCATCATTCTCTTCTATGCGTGGAAAATCTGTATCTATCCTTCAAGCCCAGCTCAAAGATTTTCTTTTTTATCCCATTCTGCTTTTCTCTACCCTTGAGGAAAGGGAAGGTTACCCTCCTCTGTATCTTCTTAGTCCTTTGTACATACTTCTCTTAAAATAACCATTTGGTTTTTTGGGTAACATTTATTGAACGAGTGTTACGTGCTAGAAGCTAGTGTACCTAGGAGATATGACAGTGTCATTTCTAGTCTAATAATTTGCTCTTGGAAACTTGCACTGTCATTTTAATTTAATCTTTTTGCTAAATTGTATTGTCTTGAGGCTTATCAGGTTTGTATGAATATAGGGAAGGACTTGACTCCAAAAAAGTTAGAGAAATTTTTAGCAATTAATGAATACAGTATTTCTTTCACTCTGTCACTGCTTTGAAATATTTTGATGAGACTTTTCCTCTAATATTCATATTGCATTGAACTTACTTTTTCAAGAGGTCCCAATATATATTCATAGTCCCACCATTTCCTGCATTGTGACAAAGGACAAACTTAAAGCTAGTAACATATTATAAGCCAGACAAACTTTTTTCTTTTCCTCCTAAGTTTAAGTTCCAGGGACAATGTCTAACCTGGTATTTTTTATACTTCATCAAAAATTAAATACTTTTAGAGAGGAAGATATTTATATACTCAGTGTTGCAGGATTAAATACAGAGGGAGAAATTACATATATATTAAATTATTATTATTTAATTTACTTAGTGGAACTACCTTATTTGATTTAACTGGAACAGCACTAATAATAATAATAATCAAGAAACCTTAATCTTGATCCTGTAGTTTTTTTTTTTAAGATTTTTTTTTATTTATTTGACAGAGGGAGAGAGTGAGCACAAGAAGGGAGGAGCAGCAGAGGGAGAGGGAGAAGCAGGCTCCCCGCTGCGCAGGGAGCCCAACTTAGGGCTGGATCCCAGGGTCCTGGGATCATGACTTGAGCCAAAGGCAGATGCCCAAACCACTGAGCCACTCAGGCACCCCTTGATCCTGTGGTTTAGCTGTTTTAGTACGTGCATCTTGCTTTTTCTTCAAAACATTCTGTTTTCTTCTTAGGGAGAAAATTATTGCCCATTTTAAAAGACATGATCGAAATTCAAAATAATATTTGTAGTAAAATTAAATATATAGAATTTGTGGGAGGATGTTGACGTAATGTAAAAAAAAAAATGCAGTATTTTCTCCCTGAGTTGTAAAATGAAAGGTAATTTTTTTTAAATACCTGGTTTAAATCATTTTGTAAGACACATAGAAAAAAGCTTTTAATTTGAATGAATGATTGGAACTTTGTTTCCACAATCTTAACTACGTACATTTTATTTGTTTCATGGAGCAAAAGAACAAGAAAACAACTCTTGGTGGCTGAAATATAACTTACATCTTTATTATTATTTAGAGCCAGTATAGGTTTTGAAAATTACATTGAGAATTCTTTTTTACAGCATTTTAATGTCTCTGTGACTGTGATTCTGCCAGGGACTCTAGTGGTCACAGAGAGATTGAACTGTTAGATGGCATTGTCAAAATAGTCAACATAGTAATTCCAATTTAACAAAACAGCACTACCTTTTCAAGCTCGAAGAAAGACAATTTAGACTGAAGAAAGTAGGTATTTTTGTGAAAGACTATATTGCAGTCCACTTATCTCGATTTACATACTTCAGTTTTTATTTGCCTACTCATTCTTTTTTTAAAAGTCATTTGTTTTGTTCACTTAACAAATTGTGTTCGTGTGAATAATTATTGCCCACCAAGTGTGACAATTTTTGTGGCAATTTCAGCTGTCAGAATTTGATTTGAAAGAAAACTATAATTGTGAAATGGATTAGTTCTTAAGGAAGAGAAATAAACCAGAGAAAAAGGATTTGTGGTTTTTTGTTTTTTTAATTTTAGTGATAGTCATTCTAATAGCACTCTCAACAGAGGCTGTTATTCCTTGTAAAAAATAATGTGGATAAGCAAATCCTGGTCAAGAAAAGAAGAGCACATGAGAATGAGAATAGAAGTGTAAGTATAGCAAGTATAGTGTAAGTCTAGAATAGGGCTTCACCACTGGTCAAGATGCCAGTCCCGTCAAAGTGCCCATTGACCGGGTATTTCCAGTGGAGAACATCATTGAAACAAGGGGAAGAAAAGAGAAGAGTTAGGATTCCTTGTAGAGTGTTTTGACAAATGAAATCATTTATACTGTTTTTCAGCTAACCAGAGTAAATACACTTGAAGGGAATGCAGAAATAAAATCTAAATTTTTCTTTTATAGTAAATAATAATAATAATATCTTTCATATTTTGAGTGCTGCCAGTATGCATGCCACATTCTGTGTTAATGATTAATATATAATATTATATAATTTTCACAATGAAACCCTGAAATGTATACTATTATTCCTGTTTTATACACGTGAGAACTGATTTATAGAAAACTTAAATAACTTTACTGAGGCCATAAAAATTCCCCAATATGTCTGATCCCCAATATTTTTCATTATTTAACTTTCTTTATTCCAATAAATACTTACTACCTTCACTTAGCACTATGGTCTAGGGAGAAAGAGAACTGAACAAGGTATGAGAGTAAACTGATTAGCATTGTCAGGGTAGAAACACAGAGAGACATCGCAGAGCGCAGTCCTCAACTGTCCCGGAAGATCTGACTTTTAAATTGAAACATAAGGTAGATCTGATATAAGAAATAGGTAAGGAGGGAAAAGTCTAAGCAGAGGTACAGAATCTGTCAAGGAATGGAGGCAGGGAAAAACATCTTGTAGTGAAGGACCAAAAATAAGTCAGTTGGGGCTGGATTCCTGAGTTTGCAGCGGGAGGAGGTGAATCGTGAAGAAGGGTTCAATCCTGGAGATCCTTTGTATATACTATGTTTACTGATATTGGATATTTTACAGTAATTCTAAATTTTTGAAGAAACAGTAATTTAAAAGTATTAGATGTATGTTCTAAAAGTGGATCCACACTCTGGGAAATGAATTGGAGAAAAACAAAACTTAATGCAGAAGGAGGCTGCCTGTGGGGCTCCAGGGAAGAAATGTTCATGGCTTGCACTGGAAATTCCAATCATAATGGAAGAAGAAATGATATTCTAGTGTTATATGGGGAGTAGAAAATAAAATTACCATGATTCAATGAGTCATTTGATGTGCGAGTTAATTGAGAAGCAGAGGTTTAGAAACAGCCTCATGCCTCTGGCTACAAATAATAATAGAATGTAGGTTAAATTTTAACTTTTAAGTATATGTTTCTTGTTCAGTCTCCATAATACCAAACCAAGTGGAGTTAAAACTGTGAAAACAAAGTGTGAGCAATGGGTTAACTGTGGTACTTATTACTGAGAAAGGTGAAAATAGAGATGAGAAAGAGTCAGGTATTGGAGAGACTTTGGGCATTCTTGGAGTCTGATTTCAGAGAATCAAGTGCATATTATATTTAATTTGCGTTTAGTGAGATAACTTATGTGATTCACAATCACTACTATGGATAGTTATTTGTAACCACTGTAGTGTATGTTTGGTTTCTACTCACTGTGTTTATATACCCAACCCTCATGATACATAAGTGCGGGGCTAAGGGTCATGTCACAGTGTGAGTATGCTTAATGACATTTGAAGTGTATGGGTGGTGAAAAACAAGAAACTAGTCTATGGAAAATTATTCCAAATCTTGAAGCTCATATATAAAAGAAATGTATAGGAAAGTGGCCTCAGATTTGACAACCACTCACTTTCTATGGCACTTTCAATAATGTCATGAAATTTAAGGAAACTTTTCTAAGGTAATTATGATTTAAAATTTTCATCACACATTCAAGAAAAAAAAGACTGGATTAATATTTTATTCTCCCTGTAGAAAATATGATTATAAAGATAATTAAAATATCTAGCTAAAAGAAATAAAAGGAAAAGATATTATAGAGCTGTTAGTAAGTTAATTAATAAAAATATTGTTAGTTTTTGAGTTAATCGATGTTTTATATTGATGTGAATTTTTAAAGATATGTGATATATTATAATTTCACATTTTGAATAACTATTTTCATATCTAATTTTGCATTTTTTTTTAAAGATTTTATTTATTTATTTGAGAGAGAGAGAGAACGAGAGATAGAGAGCACGAGAGGGAAGAGGGTCAGAGGGAGAAGCAGACTCCCTGCTGAGCAGGAAGCCCGATGTGGGACTCGATCCCGGGACTCCAGGATCATGACCTGAGCCGAAGGCAGTCGCTTAACCAACTGAGCCACCCAGGCGCCCTAATTTTGCATTTGTAATTTTATATTCTTTTCCTTAAAGAACGTCCATCAAACATTAATAACCATAACCATTTGGACATACCTCTGGTGGGAGCTGATGACAAAATGTCATCTGTAAAGGAATACGTGGAAGGAGAGTCAAAGGTGAAAGGTTGATATTTTCCTCCATAGCACAACTGGGCGTATGAGACCATGTTGGGATTGCACATTAGCAAGAGATCCAGTTATTACACATTGAGGATATAGTACTCACTGTAAGATACGTGTTGGGTTGCTTAGCTTATGATGAAGAGAAATCCTTTAAATTATAGGTCTAACTTACTTACATAAAGATATGATTCAGTATTAAGAAGGAAGCATAGACACTCTGGATTAGAGGTTCTCAAACTTCAGTGTGCCTAAAGAATACCTAAGGAATTTTATAAAATTCTGAATTTTGGACTCTACCTTCAGATTTTCTAACCAGCAACTTGGAATTGCTTTTGTTTAACCCACACTCCAGGTGACTTTTTTAAAATGTATTTATTTAATTTTTTAAACATTTTATTTATTTGCTTGAGAGAGAGAGCGAGCGAGAGCAAACACAAGCAGGGTGAAGGGCAGGGGGAAAAGCAGACTCCCCGCTGAGCAGGGAGCCTGATGAGGGACTCGATCCTGGGACTCAGGATCATGACCTGAGCCAAAGGCAGACACTTAATTGACTGAACCACCCAGGCTCCCCAGTGCTTGTTTTTTTTAAATTTAAATTCAGTTTAGTTAACATTAGTATACTATTAGTTTCAGCGATAGAATTAAGTGATTCATCATTTGCATATAATACCCACTGCTCATTACACTGAGTGTCCCCCTTAATGCCCTTCACCCATTTATCCCACCCCCACATCCTCCCCAGCAACCTTCAGTTTGTTTCCTAGAGTTAAGAGTCTTAGGGTTTGCCTCCCTCTCTGTATCTATCTTATTTTATTTTTCCTTCCCTTCCCCTATGTTCATCTGTTTTGTTTCTCAAATTCCACATATGTGTGAAATCATACGGTATTTGTCTTTCTCTGACTGACTTATATCACTTAGCATAATACCCTCTAGTTGCAACCATGTTGTTGCAAATGGCAAGATTTCATTCTTTTCGATGGCTGAGTAATATTCCACTGCATATGCATAGACATATAGATATATAGATATAGATAGATATAGATATAGATATACATACATACACCACATCTTCTTTATCCATTCATCTGTTGATGGACATCTAGGCTCTTTCCATATTTTGGCTATTGTGGACATTGCTGCTATAAACATTGGGGTGCAGGTGCCCCTTTAAATCACTATTTTTGTATCCTTGGATAAATACCTAGTAGTGCAATTGCGGGGTCATAGGGTAGTTCTATTTTCAACTTTTTGAGGAACTTCCGTACTGTTCTCCAGAGTGGCTGCACCAGTTGACTTTAGCACACACATCCCCCAAACAACTTTGTAGACTGTTGATCTTGAGGCAGTGTGGGTTTCTATGATGGAAGTGGTTTGGGGTATCTGTTCTTAAAATGCCCCCCCTTCACTTTTGAGTGTCTGAAGTAGATTTAGATTGCTAATCAGGAAATGTTCTCAGAAAAGAAAAAAAAAAGCCTCTAAATATAATATAATATTATAATAAAGAATATGTATTATAACGGGAACATAATGGGAGTATCTATGTATAAATAAGTGGATTTGTTAATGCCAAGATGAATGGTTTTGGCTTTAGAAGCCTCAGAAATTAGTTATGGTGCTAAAAATGGAAAAAAAAATCGAATCACATACAAATCCCAGTCCAATTTCAATGATTTAATACATTTATTAGATGGATTTTGTATGCTTTGAAGAAGTCACCTCAGGATGCATCTTCTTATTCTCAAAAATTAATTTTTGAGACTACGTCTGCAACAAATATCTTAAAATTGAATTAAGAACCTTTGACATATTATTTTTAAACCAACTCTACTGAGGCATAATTTTTGTAGTCAGATTATTCTGACTATAAAAAATAGTGCTTATTTTTAATCTTTGATTATGCAAATTAATTTTTAGAAATGAACAAAAATAACTTAGAGTAACATTGAGAGATAAAGTAGGTAGAGGTCAGTGGCTCAAAAACAAGACAAGGATAGTATGTAATGAAATTAATGTACTTAAATGAGGCAAATCTAGTAAATTTTTAAAGGGAATTTTAAAAGAAAAGAGAGTTGAACCTTTAAGATTAATTCAGTGTTAATGTCTACAGAGCACAATATTTAGTTACAAGGGCTCTAGGAGGACTTTAAAGTTGCTCTTTAGCTGAAACTTGTTTTCTAGAAGATGATTTCAGGACCAAGGCTCTGGAGTCCTTTGCCCAGGAGAAAGCATCAAGATGCATTGGGAACCCAGTGTTGGGACTTCTAACTTGTACGGCTTTTTATTTTCCTTTCAGTTACACCAACCTTTTGTGGGATGGGACATATTAAACTCTTGATTTTTAAATTTATATCAGTGTGAGAATTCACTGAGGTCACATTTTTAATCCCTGTTTGAACTAATGAATCACAAATTGTGCAGGTGTTATCTACACTGAAATTATAGATTGTCCCACCAAAGGAGCTATGTCAGCACTGGGTAGGAGGAAGGTAAGAGACACACATCTAGCTCTATGTGCCCTGAAAAGTAGCATAAATAGACAAATATTTTTAAAGAAAAGATAAAATACTTTGTGTACTGTTTGTATTTCTAAGAATCTTAGCATGTGGTCTGATTGGGTGATATGTAGAGAGAAGGAATGATACTTTGTTCCAGGGTATAGATATTATCTAGTAGATTCAATTAACTTTTAAACCTCTCAAATAAGAAAGATGGGAGGTAGAGAGGTTAGAAATTGAAAAAAAAAAAAAAGAGCAAGGAAAAGAATGGAGGCTACCAGTACCCTAGAATGACTCCTGTTACTAAAATCAGTATTTTTATTTTATTTTCTTCGAGCACTCAGGTTGGGTATGGGGAAATTTCCAAGGTTGCATCATTTTCATGAGCAAAGGAGCACTTAGAGGTTATTATGTAAATTAAGCATATAATAAGTAAATAAATAAGATCTGAGTGAAGTCAAATGTGGATTTTGGTTCAGATTTTTTACTTTTAGTCTTTTTTGCTGACATTTACTGCAATATTTTGCCACCATTGTTTGTAGAATCTTTTTGTATATTATCAGTGATATTTAGTATATTCTGGCTGCCCATGATGGAATTGAAATTTCTTTTCTTTAATTTTTTTAATTTTAAAAATTTTAACCTGATTACAACATTGCTACCATTTAACTATTGATAAAAAAAATGTTTCTTTCTTTCCTGTGTTTTTCCTCAGTGAGTTTTTAAATAATTTTTACCATAATTAATTAAAACATTTATTGAAGAATGTCTAAGACACATAATGATATTTACATAATTGCATTCATAGTTCAAATCAAAGAAACAATAAATATCCTTGGGAAACAAGAGTATGAATGTATGTAATGAATAATAATTAATAAGTTGATAGTTAAAAACATAATGAGGTATTGTGTTAATATCCCTACTTTTAAGCTGTAATGATTGAAATCCATTTAGTCTTCTTTGAATAAATAACATAGTTAGGGAAGCTAAAACATTTAACAAATATGAAGTGGCAGGTTCTTGTATATATTAAGTCTTTATTATCCAAATGTTAACTAGTTCTTAAATCTAATTAGTTTTTTTAATACATTTTAAAGTAGCCTAAACATTTAAGTTCTTTATAGAAGTTATTTAATCATGGTGGAAGATATCAACTTTAATTGTATAGCAGTTAGGACTTGTTCATATCAAACACCAGAATCCTTAAAATTTGCTTTTTTTCTCATGTTTGCTTACACTTTCACTTTCTCATTCATTGCTAATAATCTCTCAAAAAGATATATATTATGGGTATCACACATAGAGATTTTGTTTCATGAGCATATCCATAGCACTTGTTGTCCATTCTCCTATAGAATATAGATTTTTGTTAATAATCTAGATTGATCTTTGACCACAAGCCAATGGACTTTTATTTTTTTTTTATTTTTTTTTAAACACTTCTTTTTTTTTTAAAGATTTTATTTATTTATTTGAGAGAGAGAGAATGAGAGATAGAGAGCATGAGAGGGAAGAGGGTCAGAGGGAGAAGCAGACTCCCTGCTGAGCAGGGAGCCCCATGTGGGACTCGATCCTGGGACTCCAGGATCATGACCTGAGCCGAAGGCAGTCGCTTAACCAACTGAGCCACCCAGGCGCCCCGCCAATGGACTTTTAAAATATACTCATCCACTCCTCAAGAAGAACATCCAATGCATGAGTAATCTACAGATTTAGTGGAAATCTGTATTTTAGTGGAAATCTTATTTTAGTGGAAAAAACCTTACAGGCATACCACAGAGATACTGTGGGTTCAGTTTCAGACAACCACAATAAAGCAAATATCACAATAAAGCAAACTGAATACACTTTTTGGTTTGCTAGTGCATATAAATGTTACATTTACATTATATTGTAATTTGTTAAGTGTGCAATAGCACATGTCTGAAGAAACAATGTACATACCTTATTTAAATAATACTTATGGCTACAAAATGCTAACCATCATCTGAGATTTCAGTGAATTACAATCTTTTTGCTGGTGGAGAGTCTTGACTCAATACTAAGCCTGTTGACTGATCAAGGTGATGGTTGTTGAAGGTTGGGGTTGCTGTGGCCATTTCTTCTCTTTTCTTTTCTTCTTTTCTTTTCTTTTCTTTTCTTTTCTTTTCTTTTCTTTTCTTTTCTTTTCTTTTCTTTTTCTTTTCTTTTCTTTCCTTTCCTTTCCTTTTTCTTTTTTCTTTTCTTTTCTTTTCTTTTCCTTTAAGATTTTATTCATTTATTTGAGAGAGTAAAAGTGAGAGAGATCACAGAGGGAGAGGGAGAAGCAGACTTGTTGCCGAGTAGGGAGTCGGATGTGGGACTCAATCCCAGGACCTTGGGATCATGACCTGAGTCAAAGGCAGATGCTTAACCACCTGAGTCACCCAGGTACCCCTACTGTGGCCATTTCTTAAAAAAAGACAACCCTGAAGTTTGCGGCCTCCATCAACTCTTCCTTTCATGAATAACTTCTCTGTAGCATGCAATAATGTTTGATAACATTTATCCATAGTAGAACTTCTTTCAAAATTGGAGTCAGTCCTCTCAATTTCTGCTGCTGCTTTATCAACCAAGTTTAGTAATTTTCTAAATTCTTTGTTGTTACTTAAATAGTCTTCACAGCATCTTCACCAGGAGTAGATTTCCTATCAGGAAGCCATTTTCTTCGCTTATTCATAAGAAGAAAATCCTCATCTATTAAAATATCATCATGAGATGACAGCAATTCAGTCACATCTCAGGCTCCACTTCTAATTCTAGTTCTCTTGCTGTTTCCACCACATCTGCAGTTACTTCCTCCAGTGAAGTCTTGAACCCCTCAAAGCCATCCAGGAGGGTTGGAATCAACTTCTTCGAAACTCCTGTTAATGTTAATATATTGACTTCTTCCTATGAATCACAAATGTTATTAATGTCATCTAGAATGGTGCATCCTTTCCAGAAGGGTTTTGATTGACTTTGCCCAGATCCATCAGAGGAATTACTACGTATGGCAGCTAAAGCTTTTTGGAATGTAGTTCTCAAATAATAAGACTTGAATGCCAAAATTAGTCCTTGATCCATGGGCTGCAGAAAGGATGTTGCATTAATAAGCCTGAAACATTAATCTCATTGCACATCTCCACCAGAGTTTTTGGATGACCCAGGTACATTGTCAATGAGCAGTGATATTTTGAAAGGAATCTTTCTTTCTTTCTTTTTTTTTTTTCCTGAGCAATAGGTCTCAACAGTGAGCTTAAAATACTCAATAAACCATATTGTAAACAGATGTGTTGTCATCCAGGCTTTGTTGTTCTATTTGTAGAACACAGACAGAGTAGATATAGCATAATTTTTAAAGGCCCAGGGATTTTTGGAATGCTAGATGAACAGGCTTGAACTTTAAGTCATCGGGTACATTAGCCCCTAACAAGACAGTTAGCTTGACTTTTGAAACTTTGAAGCCATTCGTTGACTTCTCCTTTCGAGCTATGAAAATCCTAGATGGCATCTTCTTCCAATAAAGGGCTGCTTTGTCTACACAAAAAATCTTTGTTTAATGTAGCCACCTTCATTAATGATCTTAGCTAGATCTTCTGGAGAACTTGGTACAGCTTCTACTTTAGCACTTGCTGCTGCCCCTTGCACTTTGATGTTACAGAGATGGCTTATTTATTTATTTATTTATTTATTTATTTATTTATTTATTTAATTTTATTATTATGTTATGTTAATCACCATACATTACATCATTGTTTTTGATGTAGTGTTCCATGATTCATTGTTTGTGCATAACACCCAGTGCTCCACGCAGAACGTGCCCTCTTTCATACCCGTCACCAGGCTAACCCATCCCCCCACCCCCCGCCTTTAGAACCCTCAGTTTGTTTCTCAGAGTCCATCGTCTCTCATGGTTCATCTGCCCCTCTGATTTCCCCCCTTCATTCTTCCCCTCCTGCTATCTTCTTCTTCTTCTTTTTTTTTAACATATAGTGTATTACTTGTTCCAGAGGTACAGATCTGTGATTCAGCAAGAGATGGCTTTTTTCCTCAAACCTCATGAACCAACCTCTGCCAGCTTCAGACTTTTCTTTAGCTTCCTCACCTCTCTCAGCCTTTGAACCTTGCTCTGGATTAAGCCTGGGTTTTAAGGGAATGTTGTGACTGGTTTGATCTTTCCAGACCACGAAAACCTTTTCCATATCAGCAATAAGGCTGTTTTGCTTTTTTTATCATTTGTGTGTTCACTAGAGTAGCACTTTTAATTTCTTTCAAGAACTTTTCCTTTGCATTCACAACTTGATTGTTTGGTGCAAGAGGCCTAGCTTTTGGTTTCTCTCAGCTTTCAACATGCCTTCCTCACTAAGCTTACTTATTTCTAGCTTTTGATATAAAGTGAAGGACATGCAACTCTGCCTTTCACTTGAACACTTAGAGGTCATTCCAGGGCTATTAATTGGCCTAACTTTAATATTCTTGTCTCTCAAGGAATAAGGAGGCACAAAGAGAGGGAGAGGCATGGGGGGCAACAGTTGGCTGGTAGTCAGAACACATACAACATTTATCTGTTACGTTCACTGTCTTATATGGGTGTGGCTTGGGCACCCCAAGACAATTACAATAGTAACATTAGGGATCACTGATCACAAATCAACATAACGAATATAATAATAATGAAAACGTTTGAAATGTTATGAAAATTACAAAGATGTGACACAGAGATGCATAGTGAGCAAATGTTGTTGGAAAATTGGTGTTGATAGTTTTGCTTGACACAAAATAGTCACAAATCTTCAATTTGTAAAGCACAATATCTGTGAAGCACAATAAAGCAGAGTGCAATAAAACAAGATATATCTGTAATTGTTCTTTATGATAGTAAAATGATTTTAAGAATGATATTCATGACTTCCCAAGGTCTGAGGGAAAAAAAGCTGAAAATATGTGAATCAGAAGATTGTGGATTGAGATCCTACAAATTAAAAGATTGAAGTGGCTAGATTTTTTGGACATATAAGGACATAGAAAGATAAAGTCCATATATAAAATATATTTTTAATCAGCACTTACTCTGTGTGTGTCTGTATTTTCAAAGAAAGTATAATGGAAATTAAAATGAATTCTGGCTTTAGGATATGACAATATTTGCTGTGCTTTCTCTGAATTAGATTACACCTTAAATATATTAATTATATTAATATATAGAAATTTGAATTGCAGTAGAAATTTGAAGGTATCAGATGAAAGAAACATTCTTTAATTCCCTATCAAAGTTGATGCCCCACCAAAATCTGAATATTGGCTATATAATTTTATATCCTCTCTTGACAGTAATTGTCTTTCATCATCAACCTTCTTGGATTTCCCAGGTATCATTTCTCCTACATGACTGCAGGCACATGATGGTAAAATAGTCCCTAAAGCTTTGCATTGGCCTTATGATGGAAGCTGGCCAAGCAGAACTAGGGCTGAGCTTCTCCCAAACTGAGGAAGTATTTTGAGTTCCCCCACCTACTTAGAAAACATTTTATAGGAGTACCTGGGTGGCTCAGTCGGTTAAGCGTCTGCCTTCAGCTCAGGTTATGATCCTGGGGTCCCGGGATAGAGCCCCACATCGGGCTCCTTGCCTGGCGGGCTCCTTGCTTCGCCCTCTATTTCTGCTGCTCCCCTTGCTTGTGCTTGCTCTCTCCCTCTGTCTCTCTCTCTGTGTCAAATAAAAAATCAAATATTAAAAAAACATTTTATAGGACAGAGCATGTTACCCATTTTAAAGTTTATATTTAAAGCTTTTGGAAGAATCCTATTGGTATTTTCCTTGGGAAGTAAAGTGACACACCTTTTCTTAAAGCTGGCTAACCAAACTTCAAAATGGCAAGTAAAGAGGGAGTATTAGTCAGCAAAGTGATTATTCAACAAAGGAACCTTAAACTACGGGACTGCATAGATCGTTCATTCTCCCTCATGGCAGCCCTGGCTCTATCTTTCTGGGAAGGATACTGCATCTTAAGAATACACCTCAAGAATGAGGTCACAACTCACTTAAAACTCAAAGTTCCTAGAAACAAAAGATCATTTATATGGCAGGCACCAGGATGTCCAGGGTTTTTGGAATTTTTCCAAGTTCTGTCATCACTGGGGTCTAATAAAAATTAACAAGCTTCTGAAAATGGTTAGAAAATATGAAGAAAATATTTGAAGTCAAAAGAAATAGAAATATTACAATGATAAAAATCTTTTGTACTGACACTAAAAAACAATAACAAGTTGTAAGTTAGGGTGTGGGACAAAAATAAGGTTGGGGTGTAAATTTTGGCACTATATTTCGAGGGCAATTTTTCTAAGTGCCTCAAAAGTTCTAAAAATCAATTCTTTTGTGAAATCTCACTTTTACTCATTAGTTTCTTTCCTACTCCTCCTCCTTCTTTTAAGTAAGACAAGTAACCAGAAATTACCTACAGAATTGTTTATTGCAACTTTTAATTTTACCTATTACCTATTTTTAGACCTTAAGGTAGTTCCTGATTTTTAAAACTTTAAAAAGTATGGAAAATTCATGTAATAAATGGTCTATCATGACCTTATTAAATTGTTTAGAATTAGATTTACCAATATGAAGGTTTACCACAAAATATTTTCGAGTTAAAACAAAAAAGCAAGGTACAGAGCAATATAGTGAATACTTTAAAAAAATCCAGCAATTTATATGTATTTTTTTTCTAGTTAGAAAAGTCTACAGGAATATTAAAAATGCAGTAGCAGTTATTGTCTATGAGTGGTGAACTTCAGAAGATTTGATTCTTGTCACTTTTGATTATCTTCCACTTTCTTGTATTTTAATTAAATATAACTTGTGCAATTATAACATCACAAAACTTGAACAGAAAATAAAAACAGTCTTCTACATAGTCACATAACATGACTTAATATGTGTTTTGAAAAGGATACTGTTTCTCAATAATTTCTTAACTGTAGGGAAAAAAAGTAAAATCATTGGCATAATGTGAGAAAATGTGTACATTTATATCTCTTCCTGAAAACATTATGAGGTTTGATTTATATTCCTTTAGGCCCCCATGGCTACCTTTTCTAATTTCCTATTAACATTAAAATGTTACATTAGACCTTTTCTTTTGATAGAGTAATAATTACTTTCACGAGGATTCATTTAAATTCTCATGACATGTGTCTTCTGCAGAGAAGTACTTAATTATCTCTGTTACTTATAGTTATGTTTAGGAAACCCATTGAACTTTTATTCATATTTCACAATTATCCAAATAACATAAGCCTGCCTAACTGGGACCTCTGTCCTCTATCACATTAACTAATAAAGATGCTCTTCTCATTTGATAGTTTGGTGTTTAGACATATATCTACAAAAGGGTAACCATTCTATAAAAACCACTCTCTCACCATTTTTTAATTTTCCCCCTAGAGGACTGTCATACATTTTAAGTATTTGTTTGATCATGGAGATAAAATAGAAGGAGCTGGAAATTTCATTTATTCCATGCCTTTGATTTTGGAGACTACTAGAGAAGGAAATTCTTGACAATATCATAAAGGGTATGTGCCTATGGTGCTTCCAACCTCCTTGGTACTTAATATTCAATCTTTTCATCTGTGGTATGTCTTCATGATTGCCTCCATCTCCATAATGCTTTTCTTTTATTTTTTATTCACAAAACTGTAAATAAATGATAAGGTTTCATTCCTTCTAGGGGTAGTTGCTACCATTATAGACCAGTGACTTAAACACATGGAATTTTATGTATCAGCCAGAACTTGGGAAGGACTTGAGAAGAAGGAAGCATTGGGGCCTATTTTGGAAGTGTAATTTTTTTTTTGCAGTCTCAGTAATTTAAAAGTGGTTGAACGCCAACCGATTGCTTGAATGATTTCCAGGTAGGTTTTTAGTGCAAATATCTGTGGTGCCTGCACATGTATGTGTGGGATGTTTCGGTGTATTACAGGGACTGAAGGCAATGATGGCTTTTAATCTCTAGAAATCAGTGGTGCTAACTGTATTCCCAAAGCAAAAATTGTTGCTCTCAAAATGCCACTAATCTCCAAATTGAGAAAAACTCCTTTGGTGGTTATGAGAGCAGCTTTGTGTCAGTCAGATGAGTGTTCATGTTCTCGTCAGGCCACTTCCTAGTGTGATGATATTAAGAAAGTCTTTCAACTTTCTAAACAGTCACATAATCTGATTTGTCAAATGCAAACAACAGATTTTTTGTGAGTATTAAGTGAAACACACAAATTGTTTAAGTTAGCCTGTGTCTAAAAATAAATTCAATAACTATTACTATCTGTTGTATAATTTTATTATCTCCCACACAAAAAAAGTCTTTTAAAAATGTAGCAACTTGGGGCGCCTGGGTGGCTCAGTCGGTTAGGCGTCTGCCTTTGGCTGGGTTGTGATCCTGGGGTCCTGGAATCAGGCCCACATCGGGCTCCCTGCTCCGTGGGGGGCCTGCTTCTCCCTCTCCTGCTTGCTGCTCCGCCTGCTTGTATTCTCTCTCTGTTAAATAAATAAATAAAATCTTTAAAAAAAAATGTAACAACTTAAAATAACAAAAAGTGAGTTTTACTGCATAAAGAGTGTATTAAACTATTGACTGTATTCAAGCCAAACAGTGTGAATATTCGACCTATTTTCCAGCCTATCCTTGACACATAAACTAAACTTCAGCCATAGGAATCATTTGGTGTTCCAGTAATATGGCATGTTTTCCCTTTGTGGTGATCTCTCTTGTGTTTGGAATGCCATCCCGCACGTAGTCAGCTTGGCAATCTCACCTTTTTATATTAAAATGATTAAAAAATACCTTTTGGGGGGGAAGCTTCCCTTGTACCTGTTATCAGGTTTTCTGATCGATAGTGAAATTATTCAACATACTACAGCCAAGTGATGAGGGTATTTATTGCATAACGTAACAAAATGTGTAGAGATTAGTGGGATGGGGTGCAGAAACACCTTAGGGTAGCCCAACAATATCTTCTAAAACTCAGTGATGAATGTCTTTCCACCTTGCCATCCTCACTGTGTTTGGTTTGTCCTCAGACTTACTCATCCTTGGACTCTGATCATGACTGAGGCTGCTCCAGATTTCAAATGCTCACAACATAAAGCAATGCGGGAGAGCTCCTTCTCTCAAGTCTTTTTTTTTTTTTTTAATAGAAAGAAAATTGTTTCCTGGGGAGAGTCTTAGCAGACTACTCTCTACCTCCGTTGTCATTGATTAACACTGGGACACATGTGCATGCCCAGCTGCTAAAACCACCACTGGGAAAGCAAGCCAATGGCTTTCCCTGCCTCCGCAGTGGGATGTGGGGTTTTTCAAAAGTGGCAAAAATAGCTGTTGGGTAGGTAACTGAAAGTGCCTTCCGCAGGCCTTCTCTACCTCTCAGCTGTCCCACACTCTCAGTTGTCCATGGTACAAGGTCCTCCATTTGCTGCGCTCTTTTGATACCCAGACACACCTATATTAACACCTACTTCCTATTATTGTAAATATTTCTGTTTTTGCCTACACCTCAGCAACTTATGGGTAGAAATGCTGTTGTCTTCATCATTATATTCTCAGTGACTATTTTGGTTCGCCATAAGTGAGGACTAATTAAAGGAGTAAGTTTTAAAGTCTTTCAAAATAGGAAACAAGAAATTATGATTGAGACATACCTTTTCAAATCAAAATTGGAACTTGAGATGAGTAAAATTTTAGTCTTTGAAGAGTCCTTAATGGTTAAAACACAGCATAACAGAGAGAAGATATTGCATCATCCCCAAAAGAGCCAAAGCCTAACCATCTGCTTCGTATCTCACTAAGCCTAGAGATGAGAAAAAAGATGTGAATTTTGGTACCCCCTGGGAGATTGGAAGAGGATCATACAGGATTTAGAGAATAGCACTTGCAAGGAAATGTCAATAATTTAGGCTTTTTCTTTTACATTTACGAAGGAAACCTGTCAAAATTTTCCCCTTCCTAAACAATGTAGTATATGAAATAATTCTTGCAGATTCATTTCAGAGGGCTTTTGAGAAAGACAGGTAAAAAAATAAATAGACCAATTCTACTGAAATTTCAGAGAAGGACACAGAACTGTAAAGCTTTAGTCCAATGATAATAAAAACTCAAGTCAACCATGTTGAATGTTATCAGTTTTATTCCACTGAAAAATATATCCTTTGTCTCTTGCTAAATAAAAGACAGGGTTTTTACTTTCGTACTTTTTGTTTTTTCTTGGTAAAGAAGCAGTTCTAAACAGGTCCATGCTGAGTGTGTTAAAATTTTCCATATCACTGCCTACAGACAAAAAAAAAAAAATACCAACCAACCAACAATGTTTAAGTGATCAAGGGGAAAAAAAAATACAACTTTCTCCCTGAAAATTAAATGTCAAGTTGGATTTGAAATGTTTACAGAGATACTTTTCATTTGTTCATTATGATAGAAATGATAAATGAGCAAAGCTTCTTCCTGGGGATAATGTACTTCTTTAAATTTTCAATTTTGTCCTGGTTTTATATAAGGTGTTTTGTAAGTACAAATTGCCATTTGCAGCACCAAAACCACTTGGTGTTTAATAAAGCATAGGGTGACTGCAAATTTCGTAGCTGATAGAAAGCATAAAAATATACAATTAGTTATAATTTTCTCATCATAGAAATATATCACATTTTTGCCCTTTTTCATCTCATGAGAATAGAAACATGTATACACACACACAGTCACTTCCCAATTCATATATTTCCCAGAGAGGTCATTTATTTGAGCATTTATAATATATTCTTCATAAAAGCTTCTAGTTATTATTGCTGGCCTTAGTCATGTGCAGATGTATTTTAACTGTCATTTGACATCAAGGAGAAGAAGAGCTATTTTATGTAAGTAGGTAGCATTGAAACTAACAGAAAGCAACTTAGGAGAAAAGGGCCTTTAAATTCATGGTAAAGTACCTAACAGCTTGTCTGTTTCCTACTTACCAAGTCAGACTTTAAATAAAGTGATGCTTGGACTGTGAGATGTAACTGGGGTGTGGTATTGGTTTCCTATTGCTGTTGTAACAAATTATCACAAACTTAGTGGGTTAAAGTGGCACATTTTTGTTTTCTTTCAGTTCTGGAGGTCAAAAGCCTAAGTAGTGTCCATAGGACTGAGTTCCTTTGGGGGCTCCAGGTGAGAATCCATTTTCTTGCCTTTCTCAGCTTCTAGAGGCTGCCCGCATTGCTTGGCGCCTGGCCCCTGTATCAGAGGGCTGCAACCTCCACTCCCGTTTTCACATCTCTCCTCTCTGATTTCCCTCTTATAAGAACTCATGATTATATTGGGCTCACCTGGGTAATCTGGGCTAGTCTCTCCATCTCATGACCCTTAGCTTAATCACATCTGCCCAGTCCCTCTTACTGAGTAAAGTGACATAGTCTCAGGTCTGGGAATTAGGATATGGACATCTTTGATACCATTATTCAGCCCCCTAAAAGGACTCTTATTCAAGCATTTGGTTAAGCTCTCTTAATTAGTCTTAGCCTTGGGGATAATGGAGATCTGGTGCAGTGGTATGCTAATTTTAAAATACAATAATATCTGTACATACTGTATGAGGGTATGTGCACATATGTCTGTAGTTAGAGTAATTAAGTTTCTAAATTACCAATAATGACTAGGCAGGACAATGGAAATTGTTAATTAAAAATCATGTTATCATTGAAATGTGGATACTCTTGTCAAAAGTTCAGAAAAAAAAGGAAGTAAAATAACCAGTGAATCACTGAAGTGGTGATTAGCGCAAGTTTATTGTGTGCACACCAAAAAGATAGTTTGCAAATGAAGAGTACTCAAACCAATACATGGAATGAGGCTTAGAGGTATATTGTTTGTTTTTATTATGTTAATCACCATACATTTCATCACTAGTTTTTGATGTAGTGTTCCATGATTCATTGTTATAAAGCAGCTTGTATAGTGTAGAAGCAGGGACTATTCGTCACAGTGATTGGTTACAATATTAGAATTTTCTTAAATGGAAGAGAATTGGTTAGTGGTTGCCTCATATCCATTTTGGGGAACAATTTAAGTTCTACTTAAATTTTCAAAGGCATAAGCAAGAAGTGACCCAGGTCAAGTTAGCCTCATTTATCTTACAAAATAATCTAAATTAAGCTTTGCTTGTATGACTAAAGCAGTTTGTCTGTTCAGTGAATTTTCAAGGCTGTTCTCTTTTTGTGTTTGATTTTAAAACTCTTCATTACTAATTGCCCCTTTAATACGAGCTTAGGCAGATTTTTAAGGATGGATTTAACAAAGATAAATGATACTATGAATTAGTCTTATAATGGATAATATGGTTTATTTTTTATTTTTATTTCTATTTTTTAGATTTTATTTATTTATTTGACAGAGAGAGAGTGAGAGAGAGAGCACAAGCAGGGGGAGTGGGAGAGGGAGAGATAAACAGACTCCCCATTGAGGAAGGAGTCTGACACAGGCTCAATCCCAGGACCCTGGGATCATGACCTGAGCCTAAGGTAGATGCTTAACAGACTGAGCCACCCAGACGCCCCAATATGGTTTATTTTTAATCAACCAGGCATTTTGTGGAGGAGAACTAATGCCTTGATAAAATGAAACTGCAAGGTTTGACCAATTTTTGACCTACATTTCCTTACACCAACCTTCTTAATATAATCCAAATATATTTTCCTGTTTCTATTAAACACAGACTTAAAATGGTTAGTTCTATTTTATCTTACACTTATAATAATGATATTTCTAAAGGAATGATCCTAAAAAAAAAAAAAAAAACACTATCACTAGCATATTTGGCTAAGTTAGCATTGCATAGCCAGCTACTGTAAAAGTGTAATTTTCTGTATAGTCTTTAAGAGACTCTGGAGGATAACATTGAACCTCTCTCAAGTTTGATTTTTAGTTTTCATGGATGCTTTAATTTTATATGGTATAATCTTTAGTATTCAGGTTATTTTATTTTAACCATGGGAGAACTTAGTTTTATTTTTGGCGATTAACTAAATAAAGCTATTTATCTTTCTGATAATAAAATATAAAACACTGGTATTGCTTTGGTTTTCCTCTGCCCTCCCCCATGCAAAAATAATGTATAATTCTTTTTGGAAAATATGATTTTTTTCCATTGAAATCACCTTGTTAGGGCAAATATGGTCTTACGACAGAACCTTCTGCCCCCCAGAAGCTCATCACCAGTGGCTGCAATACACAGAGTAAAATATAGTAGGAGCTGTTTGATAGTTTGGATGGAACGTTCCACTTTTAATATATGTGCTGCTGAAGCGAGCACTGGGTGGAATGCTATGGAACTGGTGATGGAGGAAGAAAAAGTTTGTTGGGGAAGTTTTGATTAAAGGAGTTAAATGTCTTTGGACTTTTGAGAAAGATTAGAATTTTGTTGTAGGGGAAAGGGCATTCGATGTAAAGCAATAAAACAATAAAGACACATAAAATTCTATATTTGGGGAAAGTGGATAGAACAGCATAGGGAACTAAAAGTGTAGGTTGAACTGTGAAAGGAAAGGAGCAGAAAGCATTGAAGAAGAAATCCTTTAGCCATAATATGAAAAACAATTCACATGGAATTCTAAGGAATTTTTTCTTCATCTGCATATGCACATTTTTCTGGAGTAAGGGAATATAAAGGCAAATGATGTAAGGTACTTCCTAATACTTGATAACTAACACAGCTCCTTTAATTTTTCATGAGCCTAATGGAAATTTGAAGTTGAATTAGTAATATTTTCTGTAGATGTCTGCAAGAATTCTGTTCACCCACTGATGAAATCATTGCCTCTTGTATGAGAAAAGAGCAAACATAGCTATATTTCTCTTTTAGCAATTAGGAATGGTATATTATTAACCATCATATATCTGTTAGCAATGAGATGTAGCTATGCTAAATAAGTATTTGTGATGTTAACTGAGTTCAGAAAACCTAAGTCATAGCCTTTCCCTAATATTTAGCTTGTGCAGGAGATTGTAGCAATTCTTTAACTTCAGATAGAATCAGTATTTCACTCCTCAAGAATTTAGCTATTCAGTGGGTACTACCCTTCCTTTACCTTTTATTTGTAATTAGTTACCAGAGTTCATCATTTATACTTCCTTTAAATCTCTCCATAGTGTCCTATTATGCATGTAGTAGGCAATTAATTTTTTTTTGGTAAATTAACATTCTCATTAGTATTTAAATAGCAAGTTGGCTTCTAAGGGAAATGGCATAACATTATTATAAATTGATCATGGTGAAATACTCAAGGAGCTGGAATCTACATAATTATTCAGTAGACCCCTACTGATGGATATTAGTTTTAGTATTTGACTTTGATCCTTCCGGTTTTTTGAAAAGATAAAAAATAGCAGTTCATCATGACACAATAAAATGAGAAAATACAAATTAGTCTGTGGCAACTCATGTATCTATAATCTCTCATTTAAGACCATCTATATCCAACTTCCAAAAATATTACTATAAATTTTTATTAAAATGAGCAATTAGATGTTTTCATATAAATGTAGCAAGATTATCATACTAAGCCAGGGTGAATCCAAACTTAGTAAACTCTATAGGCCTATGGTTGTCCCATAGATTTTGACTGCAAGAGTCTGTTATTATAAAGAGATAGACATGGTACTAACTTTGATCATCTTCCTTGGGGATGTAAGTGAAACTGCCTGCACATTCTCACAAGCTTTTTGTTTTAATTACAGTGTATAACATTAGGAAGATATATAAATTACAGTGTATAACAATAGGAAGATATTTAAAATAAGATTAGTTTAACTATCTCAGAAATATGGCATGAAGCATTAAATAGGATAAGCGGAAAATACATACACACACAAAATATTTATTTATTTTTTATTTTTTTTAAGGTTTTATTTATTTATTTGACAAGAGAGAGACACAGAGAGAGAGGGAACACAAGCAGGGGGAGTGGATGTGGGAGAAGCAGGCCTCCCATGGAGCAGGGAGCCTGAAGCGGGGCTCGATCCAGGACCCTGGGATCATGACCCAAGCCGAAGGCAGATGCTTAAGGACTGAGCCACCCAGGTGCCCCCACATAAAAAATATTTGGCTTCTGATTCACGGAGCTCAATCCAATGGATATCTTTTAAAATAATCACCTTGAAATACTGAAAATTCATTCATTTGAATCGTATAATCAATGCTTTTAAAAACCCACCTTGAAATGGAATATCTGGTTGAAAAATAAATAGGTGAGTTGTAGCAAGCTATTCTTTTTTTTTTTTTTTAAGATTTTATTTCTTCATTTGACAGAGAGAGGGAGAGAGAGAGAGAAAGAGAGAACAAGCAGGGGAAGGGGCAGAGGAGAAGGAGAAGCAGGCTCTCCGCCAAGCAGGGAGCCCCATGCGGGGAGGCAAGAATACCTTGCCCCTGTAGCAATCTATTCTTAACTGCTGTTTCCTAGAGGAATAATATAAAACTGTCCCCAAAATCATAACAGTGTGAATTGTCTTTAAAGGTTGGAGCTTGCAGGGTGCCTGGTTGGCTCAGTTGGTTGGGCATCTGCCTTTGGCAAGGATTGTGGTCCCGATATCCTGGGGTTGAGCCTCGTGTAGGGCTCCCTGCTGGACAGAGAGCCTGCTTCTTCCTCTGCCTGCCACTCCCCCTGCTTGTGCTCTCTCTCTCTCTCTCTGTCAAATGAATAAATAAAAAAAAAAGGGTGGAGCTTGCTTAGCAAGCTCAATAGGTAAATCCTGTTAAGTCTATCATATATATATATATACATATATATACACACACACACAAATATATATATATATATTGAATTAGGGTGGATTTGCATACATGTCTATACATGTGAATATGTATTGAGGGTGACTTGCATATTTTCCCAAGGGATTTTCTTCTGAAATTTTCTCAAGGAGATTATTCTGTATCTGTGGTTCAATATAGGTGAACAGGTGAACGTTTGGACATTAATACAAAACAAAATGAACAAAATACTTAACTGTCAAATATATGCTTTTCATTCTTAGCTGGATCCCCATCGCTGTTACAAAGACATCTTTTCCCCGATTCCTAGTTGATTCCTTTTCCAATTTCCCATAGTAGTTATCCTAAACCTTCACCACTCTTTCCAATTCTACCTTTTTCCAAATTAAAAAAAATTATTATTTATTAATTATTTGTTTATTATTATTATTTATTATTATTATTAATCTTGCTTTTCTGTTCTTTGAGAAAACATGATCAGGCAAGAATACCAGCTTCCCTGCCAGCTAATGATTTATCTATTTCATATTTCTATCCTTTCTTCCTCAGGGCAGGTGCTCCTACTACTAGTGTTCAGTTTCTCATTCCAGCACCATGAATTCTCCTTGGGAAACTGCTCCACTTTCATATCCTTGGGCTCCAGTCCCTCTTCCTTCTCTGGCACCTTTTCGTCAGCCTCAAGTCTACTCCATCTTTTCAGAACTCATCATAGTTGAGCGTTGTCAAAATGACCCCCTTCCTCATTCCAGCTCTTGCGATTTCACATGGTTTTAGTAAAGCTCCTTTTCTTTGCCCTTCTCGTTTTGTATCTCTGGTTAAACTTTCTGTCCCCTCCATCTCCATGCCTGACCTATTCTTATTTCTTTGCCCTCACCTCTTTCCCTCCCACCTCACTTTAATTTCATCTACATCTATTCTTAGAGTTTTTCACTGTCTTCTTACATCTCCAGGTTTGTTCCATGTTTCCAGCTTTAATTATTCTCCTGAATTTCAGATTTAAATGCATCACTGCCTGGTGCATATTTATTTTTGGATCTCCCACAAGCATCTCATACTCATTATATTCTGAAAACAGTTGAAAAGTCATACACTGAGGGTCAAAGATCTGAATTTAAGAATCTGACATTTAATGAGATGGTGAGCAGAATATTTGACTTCAGTTTCCTCATCAAACACGGTCTTGAAACTCCATTTCACCAATATATTTATCTACCAATCATCCCTTCTCATATACATTATTGCAATAACATTCTCATTGATCTCCTTGTTTACACTTTCACTTCACTGAAGTTTATTCTCAACATAGTAGTCAGAATTATCCTTTTAAAAAGTAGGTTAGTTTCTCTCTCTACTTAGAACCTTTCAGCGGTTTCCCATCTTGATTTTTAGTAAAACTCAAACCTTCAAGCGCTTATTTCAACCTTGTATTTACTGATTTCTTGACCTCAACTCTTTCTACTCTCTTTTTCTTCAGCCATTCTGATCTCCTTAGTGTTTCTTTAAATTTGCTGAGCACCCTCCTGCCTCAGGTCCTTAGTGTATGACCTTTACCTCATGACCTTTTATTCAAATGGTTATCTCCTTTACCTTACATAAGTCTTTATTTCAAATGTCACATTGTCTGTGACATATTCCCTGACCACTTTATTTAAAATTGTACCTCCTTCTCCGCAGCCTCCTATTCTTAATCTCCATCTGTTTTATTTTTCTCCATAGGGTTTTATTTTCTAATATACTATACATTTAACTCATTTATTTTATTTTTGTTTCTATCCTGCCACTAAAATTTAAGTTTCATGATGGCAGAGATTTCTGCTTTAGGAAAAAATAATGTATCACCAGTGCCTAGAACATAGTAGAAACTCATTAGTGATTATTTAATAAGTAAATGAATGAACAAATTAAGATGGGGTAGTGGTGGTGGAAGTGCTTTTGAGGTTAAAAAAAACCACTATAAAATACTTATTATTCCTTCTATTATTATTCCAGTGCCCCCATGACCAGGCTCACACGCACATTACTTTTTCTTTTGTTTTTTTTTTTTTAAATATCAGTATGTTTTATCTTCGTTTTGAGATGATATCCAATCAATTTTTAAGGCATTTACTTAGAGACATATTTGAACCTTTCAACCATTTGGTCACTGATTCTTAACTCTTACCTCACTTGGAGCAGAGTCTCCATTTTAGTCCCCATTACTTCAGTTCAATCATCAGGAGCTTTTCTCTAGACAATTGCAACAGTCTCCTGACAGATGACTTTGTACAATATTTTATTATAAATAACCATTCTTAGTACTTTTGTATGACTTCAAATTATCTACAGAACATTTCCTATGGTAATCAAGGTCCTTCATTCCTGACTCTGACCTGTGTTTTTGAGATGTTATTTTCCAACACCATTAACAATTCTTTACGGTCCTTTTTTACTTCTTTATACTTTCAATAAGTACTTATTGATTATTTACTGAGTCAAGCATTATACAACGGTACTTAGCAAGGCACCATCTCTTTTCCCTTATCCTCATAGCAATTTGTTATAGTTTGGGAGGTAAGAAGGAAGGAAACCATCTAGCATCTCAAGATCATAAATCAAATGCAGAGTAGCTATAGGTACAATGAACATCCATTCCGATTTTTCTGGAATAAATTTGATTTATGCCTGTTTCCCAGTATAATTATTAAAAAGCCTTCCTTCATCTTCAGAACTCTCCCAGTTTGGTGATAAATTATATGGTTTCCTTGTCTATAAGCAAAACAATTTGAATTTCATCTCATGCTCTTTCCCTGCATTAACTACAAAAGTTATGTGACAGTCTAAAGCAAAATTTAAGTCCTCCTCCTCTAGCGGTGGAACGTACTTATAAATATCACACAAATTATTTGGTGAAAAAAAATTAAGATTTTATAACCTGAATGTCATTTCAATTTTAGAATTTTTTGTTTGTTTCTTTCAAATGCATTTTAATAATTAGTTCCTTAGTTATATTGTCACTCTACCCCTTGTCTGGAATGCCCTATATTTACTCTCCATTTATCCAAATCCTACCCATTTTTAAAATAATGCTTACATCTCCAAACTATTCTGTTTTTGTCTCCATCTTTGTGGTCTTTTCTTTTTTTTAGTTTTTTTTAAGATTTTATTTATTTATTTGAGAGAGAGAGAGCGAGTGAGAACACAAGTGGGGTTGTCGGGGAGAGGCCAGAGGGAGAGGAAGAAGCAGACTTCCCTGAGCAGGGAGCCAGATGTGGGGCTCCATCCCAGGACCCTGGGATCATGACCTGAGCCTAAGGCAGACACCTAACCAACTGAGCCACCCAGGCACGTATGTGGTCTCTTCTTTTATCAATTATTTTCTATATCATTTATTTGGCAAATTATTGTATAAAAGTACTTTTTTCTCCTCCTGGATCTGTTGACACAAACAGTCTGCTGGACCCTTAAAGACAAAGATGGTGACTTCTACATTTTTGTAGCACTTACCCTAGACCCAAATACAGAGTATGCTCAATCCACTTAATGTAAAAACAAAACAAAACAAAACAAAAACAACCCAGCTATGATAATAGAAGTAATAAGTGGGGGTATTGATGGTGAATTTATTGAAAAATATAATAGGATAAGATAAAATAATAGGAATTTCAGGTAATATCTATAGTTTGAAAGTGGAAAAAATAGTTATATACCCACAAGTTGTGTATATGTTTGTGTATGTTTGTAATATATATTATTGAAAATTATGTTGGGGTCAAGAGAGAAGAGGTTAAGGGAGAGAAAAAAAGATATACCGTATTTGATCCCATTATGTGGAAAATGCACCATCATTCTGTATTACTGGGGGAAAAAAGTCAATTAAGTTATGGTCTAATGTTTTCATGTCACAGAATTTTTATTTGCTACATATTGAAAGACCTACTTACTAATAAACTTTTTTATCTTGAATCATTCCTGTATATATATAACAAAAGTGTAAGTGATATCAAATGGCTATGATTTGATATGACTAACACTCCTTCACATTCAGAGATCATCAATTGTAAAAAATATTCCTATTTCAGACATTTAAAATATTAAAAATGTAAATATTTTTATTGAATGGATTAACAGTGTATACATAAGTATATTGCAAAACCAAAACAAAATAAAAAACAAGACATATGATGAGTTTACTAGGACTTGAGGCAAGACTACAGAGTGTAAATATTCTGAAGCCATTGAAGGAAAATAATGTGATTTTTGGGTACAACCAGTTGTAGAACCCCAAGTTAGAGCAAAGCTTTATGGAAGTTACTACCACTTTTGCTGTCCAGTAACAGAAGCTGTCATCTGGGAACTTGTAGCAAAAAAAGAAAAGAAAATATTATGATAATGGACATCTAATTAATGTAGACACATGAAGCCTCAGTATCAGGACAGATGATTAGGACCTGAATTCTCAGAGATGGAGTTTAAGTACAATATTTAAGTTTTATTTCTGATTTTTCTTTCTCTTAGAGCAGAGGAAGAAACTAAAATTTCTATACTCAAGAACGTCTGCTTTGGATCAACATCTTCTATAAAACCCACTGGCTCTGATTGCCATATGCCTTATCCAATATGACCAAAGTTCTAGTTGTAAACACAAAGAGAATTCTTAACTATTTTCTGGACAGATTGTGTGAGACCGCAATGTAGTCAATTCTACCAAAATTGTGTGCTTGAGCTGAGTGGCTAAAATTAAGATAAACAATTGGTTTAGTTTTGCTGCTGAACAGAAAGTGGGGATCACACTCATGTACCTTTTATGTATTGCTTTCCCACATTTCATCTTTGTACTGCTCTTGTGTTTGTGTTCAGATCATTCATATTTTATTTCAAAACATTTTCATTTTCAGATCAGCAGTTGTGTGATCCTGGTGAATTTCTTTGCCACGATCATGTGACTTGTGTCTCCCAGAGCTGGCTGTGTGATGGGGACCCTGACTGCCCTGATGATTCAGACGAGTCTTTAGATACCTGTGAGTAGAAAGGTTCTCGTGCCATTCAGATTTACCTTACATGTGAAACTAAATGTCAGTTGTTTTCACGGATGACTGCTGTTCCAGTTGCTTCTTTCTTTCTTTTTTTTTTTTCCAAATAGCCTAGGAAACTTGAAATCTTCTGTTTGTGTTTCCTTTAAAATGACTATGTGAATGAGACCATAAAATGCAGTTTTGTAGTGTGAATTAATTTTTGAAGGGAAGAAAATGCAAGGTTAATTATTTCAATGTAATTGTGTTAACTACTAGAAAAAAAATATCTTGAGGAGGAAAAAAAATCCTTTAAACATAACACTCAAAGGGAATAAGACCATATCCAATAATTTATTTCACCCATTTTGAGACAGAGGAGCATATAGAGGGAATAGTAAAGTAATCAAGTTGAGCTCCCATATTATTTCTGTTAATGTCTTCAGGCACTATACAAATTATTGAACATGTTTTCTTTAGAAACGGCAAGACAGAAATTATATTTATTCATCCATACATGGAGCTTCTTTGCCTTAATAATATTAGATTCAGAAGCTCTTCACACACATGGATCCCAACTGTAATAATACCACCTTATCAAACTTGTAGTTCACTGAGGGCTTTGCATACATGAAAAGTGCCACTAACACAAAATTATAAATGATAGGGCCCCAGCTAAATCTGCTATACTTTTTTTTAATACCCACTATCATATGGAGTACGAGCAGTTCCCTAAATTTTAATATTGATATTTCCAGCACTTCTAGTTTAGTCTGTGCACCCCCTGGAACCAGGTGTGACAGCTTATCAGTTTTCTCAAAGCCGCTATCTGGTGCTTTTGGGTTGAAGTGGGGAAAAAAAAAATCCATCATCCTTAGTGCTTGATACTGTAAGAGATAACAATTACTGGTTCCATTTTCCATTTTTATTTACTTGTTTACAAGTCTTGCAGGCAGGGCCAATATAAGTGTTGATAAAAATCTTGCCATTAGAAAGCAGAGGCAATGATTATTCATTTTCTTTATGTTTGCTAGTGTTTTTAAAGTTTCTCAGCATATAGGTTCTTGAATATTTGCATTAGTTGCTCCTTCCTTTGAACAGATCACTTCTTCCATAGGAAGAGGTTGTAGTTGTTTACTACATTTGTAATTCTCACCAGTTTAATTCAGAAAACCTTTACTAGACTCCTTATAGCACAGAAAAAAAAATAGGTTAATGGGGAAAAGCCCTAATGGGTAAAATAAAATGTAGTAAATCCATACAAAAGAATGTTATTTGGCAATAAAAAATGAAGTACTCATGCATGCTACATGGATAAACCTTGAAGACATTTTGCTAAGGAAAAGAAACAAGTCACAAAAGTCCATGTATTTTATGATTTCATTCATATGAAAGATCTCAGATAGGGAAATCTACAGAAATAGAAAGTAAGTGAGTGGTTCTCAGGGCCAGGTGGGGTTGGAGGCAATGAGGATTGACAGCGAATGAGTATGGGATCTCTTCTGAAGGTGAAAATTTCCTAAAATTAGATTACAGTATGGTTGTACAACACTGTTAATACATTTAAAAACATTGACTCATACATATTAAAATGGGTGAATTGTATGGTATGTGAATTATATAATAATAAAGTTGTTTAAACATGAAAAAGAAGGAAAAAATCTCAATAGTACGGCTGTGGGTGCAGATGGCATAATACTGAGAGAAGACAATAATAAATGCAGTGGGCATGAAATATATAAGTAGTGGGACCCTCCCCTATTGAAGTACCATCTGGGAGTTTTCTCCTTGTTAGCTGCAAGGTTGGGTTGCCATGGCACAATTAAAATAAAAAGTTAAATTTTTGAGTTTTGGTACTGGAATCTTGTGTTTCTGTCCTGATCTTTCCACAAAATTACTGATGGGGAAAAATGACAGAGACATGAGATAGCTTTGTGGAATGCATGTGCAGGAAGGCCATGTTAAAGGGAAAAATTCTATGGAACTGTTTACCTGGCACAAAGCAAAAGCAATTGAGAAGGGCGCCTGGGTGGCTCAGTTGGTTAAGCGACTGCCTTCGACTCAGGTCATGATCCTGGAGTCCCGGGATCGAGTTCTGCATCGGGCTCCCTGCTCGGCCAGGAGCCTGCTTCTCCCTTTGATCCTCCCCCCTCTCATGTACTCTCGCTCTCTGAAATAAATAAAATCTTAAAAAAAAAAAAAAGCAATTGAGAAGACGGTTGGAGAGCCTATAAAGGCAGGAGTATCCTTTATGCTGATGAAGAATAGAGAATAATGATTTTTCTTTTCTTTTTTTTTTTTTTTGTGCTAAAGAGGGAGTTCAGTTGGAGACTCAGACTGGAGAGACTTTGTGGTAGAAAAGAGTAGCAAGGACCTGTGTGATCACAACCCAAGCCCAGAGAAGAAAGAGACCTTGCAATGAATGCTCAAATGTATTGGATGATAAGTATCCCTTTCCCCCTCCCGTGCCCACTCCACATCTCTAGGAACATGGCTGATGCCCATCAGGGCCACACCAATGGACGAGACCCGAGTTTGCCAGCCAGCGTCTACCCTGATTGATTGGGCATTTCTTATGAATGGTCAGTGTATCTGCCACAAATGTTGTTGAATATTTGAATGTCCACTCTGCCCAGAACATAGACAGCACCTTGGGCTTGGGAAAAGGTAGATCATTTACAAAGATTAGGGGCTTTAGCAGCCTGAGGCGTTAAGTTAGAAATTACATATGGGTTCATTAAAAATAGAGATAGACTTTTCTGCTTTCTTAAAATATTTTTAAAATGAAATTCATACCTGCTCAAGATATTTTTGGCAGTTTTTAAGTATATAGTTATTTTCCTCTCCAATAAAATGTGATGAATTCTATTTAAAAATATTTCTTCATTTTGGCTGTTCTTACTCTTTTAACATCAAAATTGCTGAATATCCGTAAAGGAAATGTTAAAACTATTCTTATATCAGTGTAGTTACATAACAACACAGAGACATGACTGTGTTCTCTACCTGGGTACTTGATCTGGGCAACATATTTGGATCTACATTAAATTAGCCTGTTCCAGATAAATGGTTTCGGTCAGTACCATTGAAAGTTGGACAAGCGTAGAAAAAAGCTTTATGAAAAATATCAGAGTTTTTCAAATTTAAATTTCTCAATCCAGATGTTCACAATTATCATTTTCTCTAATCATAGTGCTTTGTAATGTGTTGTTTATGACATTCATATGCAGTCATCACTGATCTACATAAAATAATTGCATAATTTTATAATTATATGGATGGATTCAATGTGAAGGATAAATACTAGAAATCGAAAACCTTGAAGATTGTGATTCTTAGGAAGGGTAATTTTGTGCTCAGTATATGAACGAAAATGTGTTATCATCTTTGATTTGAAGACAAAGTATGTTGTATCTACAAAATATTAGATGAAAACAGCTGATGCAATACATTTATTTTTCCTAAATCCACTTAGCCTTTAAGATGAAAAGAAGACCAATATAGCATCAAATTGATTATGATAGTGGGAAAGCTTTGCCGTGACAACATTCTAATAGGAAAAAAAAAAAAAGCTTTACTTGTGAAATGCTGATGATTGAAATGCTTTAGAAGATAAATGTGCATACAGAAAAACAAGAAATTTTGAACTTAAATAAAATTTAGATATCTGGGGATCTGAGATGTTAACGTGCACGTACGTTCCTCTTTTGTGTTTATTTAGGCTGAGGCTCTAGTGGAAAAAAAAGGCAACCCCCCAAAAAACAAACAAACAAAAAAACCAAAAACCAAAACCAAAAAGACCCCAAACTTTTGTGGGAGGTTGGTTTACCACTAAGCTGATTGCATGTTGGGATGAGTTTTCTCAAGTATGCAATTGGAGAAATTTAATAATTTATATCCTTACATTGGATGTGAGAAATGATTCATTAACTTCCTATTAAAAATAAAACTCCTTATTTCTCCATATTATTTGAAGTAATTTTTCAAGAGTCTAAATGGCTAATCATCTTTAGGTTCTGCGAGGCAATGAGAATAGAAAATCAGGAAAATCACCATCTTTCTACTCAGTGCTTTTAATCCGGTTGTTAGTCTAGCGTTGTTGTATGTGACAAGAATTAAAGTAAATGGTGATAATGTTTATTTGTGGAATGAAAGCTTAGCACCACCTGTGGCAGGGAAGTCTTAAAAGGCACTTTTATTCTGAGGTATTCAGAATTTAATTCCTTCTAGGATTTTCTGTTCAGTGCTTAATGATACTTCCTTTCCAACAATCTGCTTCAGCTGATGTGTGATGTTTTCTGCCAATCTGATGTGAATATACTTAAAACTATATTCTTCCTTTTTAAGTCAGGAAGATATTTGTTCTGCTGTTTGTTTTCTTTCCCTGTTGCCCTACACCGCCCCCCCTTCAGATAATCATTTAGGGTGCCCTTTAACTACATACCATACTTTGGATGTAATGACTCACTGGCCAACAAAGGTGAATAAAAATGGCCTTGAAGGAGGGTAAGATTTGCAACCTGGATAATGGTGATCATTGGCACATTGACTCTACTCTATCCCGTCCTTCTGAAGGATCAGCAGACTTTTTCTGAAAAGGACCAGATGGTAAATATTTTAGATTTTGTGTCCCATATGATTTCCATTGCATCTTCTGGCTTTTTTGTTTGTTTGTCAAACCCTTTAAAATGGGTAACAAAAACAAAAAACTTTCTCAGCTTACAATCTATTCAACATAGGCCACCGGTGGGATTTGGCCAGTGGGCTGTAGTTTGCTAACCCAGGTCGCAGTGTCAGTGCTGAGCTACCCCCACTATTCAGTATGGAGTTGGGTCTGTGCCCAGATACTGCTGCCCCAGTGAGCAGCATCACCCCTCACAGCAGAAGTATGTGGCACAGAGCTCCATGTGTACCCACCGCCACATGGGGCCAGACTCACCCAGTATGGTGTCACCTACAAAAACTGGGTTCTTTGTCCTAGGTTTGCATATCACCTTATGGGTTAGGATTGCATTTGATGCAAAACAGGAACAGTCACTTAACCAGATAAGGATTTGTTGTTCTTCCACAAGAAAATTGCAGAACACCACCTTTCTGCTCTGCCACTCTTAGCATGGAGCTGTCAGTCTTAGAGTCAAAGCATGACTACTTCACCTCTGCTGGTAGGTGATTTCATTTCAGGCAGAAAGAAGGGATGGGGAAGATGGAAAAGGCAAGTGCCAGTCTCTCTGTTTAACAAAATATCAAGCTCAGTGGATTTCCGCTTAAATGCCCTTGACCAGAATGAAACGGGTGAGGTGTGGGGCAATGAGTATTTTTACCAGGGCCCGTTGCTTTCCAAAAGAGAATCAGTGGCTCTGCTATTAAAGAACAAGGGGACGGTAGCTATTGGGTAGGCAGAGGCACCGGGCAGCATGTGCCACCATGTCCTTTCCCTCCCCTTCCTCCTCTCCATCCACCGCATGGGAGGAGCCAGGCACAGTGCACCATCAGGGCTTCTGAATCCCAGCGGCTCGGCTCCAAAGCCAGTTCCTCCATGAATATCTTTGCTCTCCGGCAACTCACTTAACTTTTCCAGGCTTCCATTACCTCGTCTGTACAAAGGACATGACAGTACCTGCCTCATAGTAATGTGCTTATAAAATAGTGTCTGTTGCAGGGCACCTGGGGGGCTCAGTCAGTTCAGCGACACACTCTTGATTTCAGCTCAGGTCATGGTCTCAGGGTCATGAGATCGAGCCCCATGTTGGGCTCCAAGCCTGCTTAGGATTCTCTCTCTTTGCCTCTTCCCTGTTTGTCCTTTTCGTCTCCCTCTCTCTCTGTTAAAAAAATGAAAAAAGAAAAAAGAAAGAAAGAAAAAAAAGAAAAGAAAGAAGGAAAGAAAAAGAAAAAGTGTGGCATAGGAAGACTTTCTTCACCACACACCCTACCCTGAATTCCAGATGCCCAGAGCTCTGACCAAGTACCTTACCCTGAGGGTCTTTAGATTGAACATCCTAACTGCCCCTCTCTCACATTCTTACTGAAAATTGGCTTTATTCTCCAAAAGTGTGGCCGGGGATAGGATTAATCTACTACATACACTCATTTGATTTAAGTTGTTAACAGGTTTTAATAATTAGGTATGTTATACTCAAACAATAGGACAAATACGGTATCGAGATTATTTAGGGACAGGTGGCTTTTCTCTAGGAACTCTTCCAAAAACATCATGTTAACTAATTGACTAAAGTTAAAATACATGGCTACAAAACACATGAGTGAATAATCATATTTAATCAACACTGCAGTCCTGAAATGTTGAGGTTATGTCATTTTAGAAAATGAAGAAACTGAGTTTAGGGTTCTCTCCTCTGCCCTCCTGTATACTGGCTATTATTGGTGAAGGCAGAGTTTATTTTTCTTTGAACTTGCCTTCCTTTTTGGAAATGCTGAGGTAAAGAAGGATCCAGTTCCTCCGAGGACCCCTTAGTCCACTTAATTTAAAAATATGATGTCATTTGAAAAACACAAAAAGCTAGCCCAACAGGGTTATAACACACTGACGTGGGGAGTGATCAGTTCTAATAGAATAATGCTGTAAAATAACAAGTCTCCTGGGTAATAGGAATAGAAGCATTTATGAAAAATGAAAATAACTGTGAGTTGTTAGGGTTCAATGTGCCTCTGCATGAGCTGATCACTTCTATTGTGTTTCTGGTGTGTAGGATTTTAAACTTTATTTAGATAGGAAGATATTAATGAACTTCTTATATTTGTACAGTGACCTTTCCCCTAGGATATAAGGTAGAAACACTTTTATAATTTCCTTCTAAATTTTCTTTCTTTGACAGAGGTCAGAGAAATAAAATGAAATTCAAGTGGGAGGTTATTAGCAAACAGATCCTGCCCTTTAAAAATATATAGTAGAATAGGGCATTGAAACTAGACTATAGGAACAATAAAATGAATGGAAGTGTGGTGCTTGTTTCTAAGTAATAGTGATTTAGAGGTCACTTTGCAATGAGCTAATATATGAGAGCCACACAGCTAAGCTTTTCGTTAGGTAGAGAAGTTGAAACTTACAGATTAAAGGGAAAGCATATGAGACCCATGAGGACAGTTTATGTCTCTTTCAATTCTTTTTGTTTTGCTCTTCATTTTATTCTGAGACTCCTTTCTTTAGCAATGGAGAGGCCAAAAACACTGACCCTTCTTTAATAATAAAAAGACTCCCACTTAAGAGTTGATATGGAAGGGTGACAGAAAGGTGGGGAAAAGTGTAATTATGAATTGAAAGAGCCTGTCTAATGTTGGTTCCTTTTCCTAGCACAGTGGGGATGGGTGGAGGGTGACATTTCTCTTCATTCTGCCCCACAATGTACTAATAGGTCTCTGAAAGTCTGCCTCTGCGATTTTAAGAAAGCTTGATTGGAGGCAGAGGTGATAAAACTGAGTGTACTACGGTTCACACAGGAGAGCAAGACCAGCATTAAAAAAAAAAAAAAAAAAGCCTCATTTTTTGACTCAAGGAGTCACTGCTTGTTGGTTTTCTGATCTAAGATCACAGTTCACAGGATAGAAAAAACTCGTGTTCCTCAGCCTGACTGGCAACTAGAGGGAATGCAAACTTCAAAATGTTGTAAAATAAAGGGGGTAAAACAAAATAGATGAATTCCACAGACAACTCTGATAAAATCTCTTTGGCTTAAGGGATGATGTACTGTAAACAAATGCTCTTGCAGGACTCTATAGGGACAGAGCTGAAGGCTGAACAAGAAGTCTTCTTAGAAATGATTCAATCCATCATTTATCCACATCTACTCTAGCATTTGGGGTTAGGGAGGAAGGCTTTCTACCTTTCACGGGTGAGCAAATTTCTTCCTGGAGGACGTTTTATTCTTTATAGTCAGTGTATAAAATTTACATTTGACTTTCACTCAGAAGTGCTTCTAAAATGACATATTTTGTTAAATGAAGCACTAAAGGATGTTGTGTTCTAAGAACTTGTTTTAATGGCAGTGCCTTTCTTTTTCTGTCCCTGCTCCCACATCTTCTATCATCCTTCCCTAAAAGCAAGATATGAAACCCAGCTGTTATATGCTTAGGGAATTTTCAGCAGGTCAAGAGTATCATCATTCTACTAATTGCTATACTGGCCCTGTTCGGATTCAGGCAGCATGATTAACTTTGTGTTGATTTTTTTTTTTAATTAAAATCTTTGTAACATTAACTTTCCTGATTTTCAGGACGGGAGAAATTGCTCACAAAGGAGTAAAGTTCGTGGAAGATGGGTAGACTAAACAGGGCTTAGGTGAGAGGACACCAATTTAGTGAATGTGGCTAACACCATGCACTCAGGTTTCATGCAGGGTTCGTTGTTTGTTTACTGGAAAATAAAAAAGATGCCTTGGGAGAGTTTGTCCAAGTTATTCACTGGTTAACCTTGAAGGATCAGATACAAGAAGGAATCCTTCAAATGGCACAAATCTTTCTTGGGACTCAACAGCAAGAAAGAAAACAAATACTTCCCAATACCCCTAGTTGAGTTGTCAAGAGAAAAGTAATTCCTCATAGAAATTACTTGTCTTTGAATTCAGCATACAGTCATAAGACCAATAATCTCATTCTTAACACATAGGAATTGTAGAAATAAGTTGTATAATGTTTTGATGATTTTTAAAGGACATGCACATTAGAATCATTTAGTATCTTCTGACCATTGCAACTCTTTTTTTTTTTTTTGAGAATGATAAAGCAGATATTGTGGCTATTGAAAGAAGGAAGAAAGAAAGGAAGGAAGGAAGGGAAGAAAGAAAGAAAGAAAGAAAGAAAGAAA
>NW_027397064.1:85383112-85405990 GCF_003265705.2 Callorhinus ursinus
AAAGAAAGAAAGAAAGAAAGAAACAAACAAACAAACAAACAAAGAAATCTGAGGCAAGGCACAGACAGATTGCCTGGTCAAGAATCTCATAGCTAATAGATGACAAGGCTAGAATAAGAACCCAGAAATTCTATTTCTTAGCTTCCTATTGTAGTGTCTGTTATGGGTTGAATTGTGTTCTCTCAAAACTCATACGTCGAAGCCCAATACTCATATGTTGAACTCATATGTTGAAGCCTAATACCTCAGAATGTGACTTCATTTGGAGATAGGACCTTAAAAGAGGTAATCAACTTAAAAAGAGGCCATTGGAGTGGGTCTGAGCTTAGTGGTGGTCTTATAAGAAGAGGAAATTTGGATACGCTAAGGGACCCTGGGGCGAGCGTGCACAGATGGAAGACCATGTGAAGAAGCAGAAAGACAGTGACCATCTAGAATCCAAAGAGAAGCTTCCCAGGAAACAGTCCTGACAACATCTTGATCTTAGACCTCTGGGCTCCAGAACTGTGAAGAAATAAATTTCTGTTGTTTAAGCCACCTAGTCTATGGTGTTTTGTTAGGGAAGTTCTAGCAGACTGATAGAGCAACCTATTATCCATCTAGTAAACTATCTATTTTCATACCAGTATAAGAATAATGTGAGTGGTTGGGGGTGGGAGGGAGGGGGTGGCTGGGTGATAGACTTTGGGGAGGGTATGTGCTACGGTGAGTGCTGTGAATTGTGTAAGACTGTTGAATCACAGATCTGTACTTCTGAAATAAATAACGCAACATATTTTAAGAAAAAAGAAAAAGAAGAAGATAGCAGGAGAGGAAGAATGAAGGGGAGTAAGTCAGAGGGGGAGATGAACCAGGAGAGATGATGGACTCTGAAAAACAAACTGAGGTTTCTAGAGGGGAGGAGGGTAGGGGGATGGGTTAGCCTGATGATGGGTATTAAAGAGGGCACATTCTGCATGGAGCACTGGGTGTTATGCACAAACAATGAATCATGGAACACTACACCAAAACAAATGATGTAATATATGGTGATTAACATAACAATAAAAAATTATTAAAAAAAAGAATAATGTAGCAATTAAAAAATGCTTTCTCTGGGGCGCCGGGGTGGCTCAGTCATTAAGCATCTGCCTTCGACTCATGTCATGATCCCAGGGTCCTGGGATCGAGCCCCACATCGGGCTCCCGGCTCCGCGGGAAGCCTGTTTCTCCCTCTCCCACTCCCCCTGCTTGTGTTCCCTCTCTTGCTGTGTCTCGTTCTGTCAAATAAATAAAATCTTTAAAAAAAAAATGGCTTCTCTTCTTTGAAGATATATATGAGGATACTACATTTACAGGCATTATAAGCTTGTTTAAAGAGATGTAAAATGAAATCCTATTCCTACAGTAGTGGTTATAACACTGTTAGAACACCTAATTTAACTCTACAATGCTATTCTTAGGCAAATGAAAAAATATTTTTGATAAAAAGATGGTATATAATTACTACAGATTTATTTTTTTCACATATTTATGAATGATGAGTTGCTCCAAAATTTGACAGTAAAAATAAATGCTTCTTTCTTCGCATGGAATTTTGGGGAATTTTGTTACATTTTACTTCCAAAGTTGCACAATATCAGACAATTCAGTTTTTTAAAAAGATTTTTTTATTTGTTTTAGAGAGAGAGAGGGTGCACGTGCATAAGGGGGGGAGGGGCAGAGGGAAAGAGAGAGAGAGAACCCCAAGCAGACTTCCCACTGAGCATAGAGCCCTATGCAATGTTCCATCTCATGACCCATGAGACCATGACACGAGTGGAAATCACGGGTGGGACGCATAACTAACCGAGCACCCCGGTGCCCCTAGACAATTCAGTTTTTTAAATGAATGGCATGTTATCTATTTTCATTTAAATAGTGAAGAAACTTTTGTCACTGAACTAGATTTCTCATAATATATAGGTTCATTTTCTTTAAGAAAACTAAAACTATCCAATCGATCAGTAGCTATCTACTGAGGAACTATTGTGTTCAAGGTACTTACTAGGAATGTTCCTTCAAACATTTATGCCATACCCTACCATGTAGCAGGGTTTTCATTTATGCTAATATAGTCCTCTATTCTGGTTAAATGCTACTATGTCTATGTTAAGGTAGATGATGTTTATGATAAACATGATGATGGTGATTATTGATACAAAATGGATAATCGGTATGAGTCAGATTCTGTGCCATGAGCCATATATGGATTATCTCTTTTGATTCTAACCACCACCCTGAACAGGACCTCAGGTACAGTTGTTCATGTTGAACAGGGCACCAGGTGACATAAATGCCACAGTCATCAGGGTGTACATATTTTCTCACAAATGGAAACAAATTATCTTGAAAAGGGGGCAACATTTTCTAATTTGCATGAAGGCACTATATGAGCTAATGGTGGCCCTGCTTATGATACTAACTATGGTCTTCTTTTATAGATAAGAAAAATAAATCAAGTTATTTGCTAGAGGTCTTAAAGCAATTAAGTGACAGAGCTACAGTTGAACACTGTACCCTGCTATACAGCCTTCTAGATAGGAAAATGAAGCTCAGAGAAGTTAGATAGATCCCACTTAGTGGAGGCAGGATTTTCATGCAGGCTCATCTCACGTTATATTCACATCAGCATGCTTTCCATTATACCACACAACCTCCTGTACATGTGTAAATCGTTTGGCTATTCAATGTACACACAACAAATTTTAATTGAGTGACTACTATGTGACAGATTCTGTGGTAGTTTTGAGAATGACAAGATCAATATGCTAAATATTAAAGATAGGTATACTAACAACTGGAGAGAAGATTTTGATTATTTTTCCAACTAAAAAGGTTTTGTTTATAAATGTGTATATGTTACTGTGCTAATCATTATAAAAGGTTAATCATTATAGAAAATTAATCACATAAAAGGTATATAACAGGTATAAAAATCACTAACATTTATATATGCATATATATGAACTTTGTGTGCGTGCATATGAACAAATTGAATCTGGAAAAATAATTAATATTCTCTTAAACTTTATTGCTCACACATACAAAGCACATAGACACACACACACACACACACACACGCACACACACACACACACCCCAGTAGTTTGAAAACACATATTGAGCATAACTATGTAGATTATGAGGAGATTCTTCTTAGTTTTCTATTGCTGTGTAACACACTACCATAAATTGAGCACCTTAAAACAGCACACATTTCTTATTTTACAGTTCTGTAGATCAGAAGTCTAGGCAGGATCTAATGAATTCTCTGCTTAAAGTTTCACAAAATTGAGATCAAGGTGTTCCTCAGGCTGGGCTCTTAGCTGGAGGGTCTAAGGAATAATTCACTTCCATGCTCATTTCAGTTGTTAGATGAATGCAGTTTCATGTGGTTGTAGGATTCGGGCCAGGAGTTTTTGATAGCTGTCAGCCTCTACCACTCTTAACAACTAAAGGCCACCTACATTCCTTGGAAGGTGACCCCCTCCATTTTCAAAGCCAGCAATAATATGGCAAAACTCCCTCATGCTTTCTGCTTCAAATCCCTGATGTCCTTTTCACTATATGATAGAAAGAACTCTGCTTTCAAAGACCTCATGTGATTAGATTAGGAACACTTGGATAATTTCCCCTTTTGCCATATAATATAATATAAGCCTGGGAGTGCTATCTCATCATACTCACATGTTCACCCATATTCAGCAGGGAAAGGGTTATACAAGGGGGAGGGTCACTGGGAATTGGTCTTAGAATTCTGACAATGTGTTAGTTTGCTAGCGCTGCCATAAAACAAACCAACCAACCACACCAAGTGGCTTAACTAACAGAAATTTATTTTCTCACAGTTCGGGAGGCTAGAAGTCTAAGACCAAGATATAGTCAGGATTGGACTCTGCAGCCTCTTACTTTGGCTTATAATTGGCTGTCTTCTTCTGGTGTCTTCACCTGGTCTTTCCTGTGTGTGTCTGTGTCTTAATCTCCTCTTTTGAGATTATAACTGTCATATTGGTTTAGGACCCACCCATATGACCTCATTTTACCTTAATCACTTCTTTTAAGACTCTGTCTCCAAACAGACACAGTCTGAAGTACTGGCAGTTAGGACTTCAATATATAAATTTTGAAAGGACACAGTTCAGCCCGTAACACACAGAATTATTTTGGTTTTCTTTTTTGAGATTTTAAGACATCATTAGTCACTAGCTCATCTGCTAAATGTAAATTATTATTTAAAAAGTGGAATTCTTCCCCTGCTTTTTTGTTGTGAAGAATGAAGCTGGCAGAAAAGTTGAAAGAATAGTATAGTAAACAGCTGTATACCCTGGATTTATCAACCATTAATATTCTGTTACATTGCTTCCTCTTTCTCTCTTCCTGAATTATGTATTCATATGTGTAATATTTACACATATATACATATGTATGTTCATACATATGTTTTTGTAGGCATCATGATGCTTCCCTAAATGATTCTTTTTTTTAAAAAAAGTATTTATTTTAGAGAGGAGGGGAGGGGCAGCAGGAGAGTGAGAGAGAGTCTTAAGCAGACTCTGCACTGAACGTGGAGCCTGACACAGGGCTCGATCCCATGACCCTGAGATCAGGACCCTGAGATCACGACCTGAGCCAAAACCAAGAGTCAGACACTTAACTGCCTGCGCCACCCAGGCACCCTACCCCTAAGTGATTCAAAGAACAAGGCATACTCTTACATAAGCACACTACTATCATTTTGCCCATGAAATTTGACATTGATGTAATATCCAGTCCATAATCAAATTTCTCCAGTGGTACTCAAAATAACTTTTGTAGTTATTTTTCCCAGCTCAGGATCCAAACAAAGATAATGCATTGCATATGGTTGTTATGGTTCTTTAATCTTCTTTAATCTAGAATATTTCTTAACTTTTCTTTTGTCCATCATAGCATTGACATTTTTCCATCGAATGTCACACAATCTGAATTTTCTGTTTACTTGATGAGGATTAGAAGCCAAGTAAATATTTTGCTAAGAATGTCTTGCAGGTTATGATACATCTTTCACATTGTGTTAAATAAAGAGGTAGGTCAGACAGATGATAGCTTGATACTTGGTTACCAAAACTAAATTACAACAAAGTCTTTTACAGAACATAAGGTACACCTTTGAACTATACTGCTAAGAAATTAAAGATGGGGGAGGCTTTTTATAGTCTTAACTCTTCCATTAGGAAAAAAGAGTTAGAAAAAGATTAAAATTAAGACCTTAAAAATATGACAGATCCTTACATTATTTGACCTTGAAAATATAAATCAACTGAAGAGTGAGGCTATCAAGCTTGAACTTTGTATCTCTTGAGTTGTTATCACGTGCCACTTAAAAAGAATCTAATTTTGGTTTTTCACTTTGCTCTATGTGTAGTGAAATATAAATGTAACATAGAATTATTATAATGTTGTTTAAGTGATAAAGAGTCTAAATCCCTCATTACATTGTTAGGATCCTTAAGGACAGGAATCTTTTTATCTCTTTTTATATATCCATACATTGTTCTGAACATGGTGAACAGCAAGTACATATTTTGTCTGAGATTTGAAAGATGAATATGTAGGTAGGGAGTTTAAGACATGATGCCAAGCACTTGAATACAGTCTCATCCATTTACAAGAACTCTGTGAATATATATGTGTGTGTGTGTGTGTGTGTGTGTGTATATATATATGTAATATATAATTATGTTATATGGTATATATGATATATATGTTATACTTCTTTATAGAATTCACAAATTACAGAATGGTATTTAATACTTTAAGAAATTTACACAATTGCTTTATTAATCTGCTTTCTTCACATAAATAAGGAAAAAGCTCCTTGAGGCAGGGACAGTCTACCATTTAGATTTTTTTCATCCCACCTTTCTTTTAGTACTGTCAACAAGTTTTTGTATGTTTATTTAATTGGTTCACCAAAGGAATGATTGAATGTATCATTTCAAAAGGGAAAGTAGACTCTGAAGAATGTATTATCATTTAATATTTTTAAAAAATTAAGTATTTAAGTATTAAGTCTTAATACTTAAGTCTTTAAGTCTTTCTTCCATTGATAAGAATATAAATATGAGTAAGTTTGTTTTGTTTTGTTTTCCACTTTCTGGGCTTGACTAATATTTGACAGAATGGGAGAATTTGTTACTCCTCAAAAATGAAACTGCTTTAACAAATCAGATATAGGTTAATTCTAAGCTTAAGGAAACGTAGTGATCTGATTGGCTATCTAGGATGTACCCTTAAATGGAGGAGATTGGGTTCTGTTTAAGATTTAACTTAAGGATAAATTGTACCTGGATGACCCACCATGAGCCACAATACAAAAGTGATGAGGATTGAGACTGCCAGGTTCTTACTAAATTTTGCTTCAAGAGAGATTTTTGCTTTCAACTTCTCTTCTTTGTTTCTTAAGAGTCATAGGTTGATTCATTGGACACTTGTAGATGCTAGGAACTGAAAAAAGTAGAACCAGTATAATCTCCAGATGGACAAAACAAACAAACAAAAAACCCTATAATTTAGTGAGGTAAAGCAACTGGCCTAAAGACACATAGTTAATAAATCTTATGACTGTGACTGGAATTTAGATCCCTTTGATGTGCATCCTCTCTGTCCTTTACAATTTGCATGTGCGCCTCCTACTAATATAGTAATAAACCCCTTCTGTATTGATGATACCTCATCATTTATCAAAACACCTACAAAATAAAAAGCAGGATCTGAAATAATAACTTTAAGTTTACTTGCTGAATTGAAAATAAAAATAGAGGTGTATCCCCACACTAACTTTGACAATTGCATCTACCTTCAAAATCTGGTGTGTTTGTGCACAGGCATGCATGCGTGGTCATGTGTGCACACTCATAGTGTGATATTTTTCTATAAAAGGCAAATGATCTGTTTACTTGCTACATGTTTGAGTCTTTTTTTCTGTGATAGCATGGGAAATGGAAGAGTATGGTCATTAGGGGAAAATAAGTATAAATGGTAAAATCATGTAAGTATAAATAAAAAATAAATCAAATATAAATTCCCTTTGCTTAACTTCCAGTAAGACATCCTGATATAAGGAATGAATATCTGTGCCAAAAGCAACTAGGTTCCCATTATGCCTGCCAAATATTTTTACAAGCTGTTTTTACCTTGCATTCAACAATCCAGAAAACACTGTAGATCTATTAGCTTTTTTTTTCAAAATAATTTTCAGTAATCTAAAAGTAACCAAAGCAATCTCATGGAAAATCTTTAAACACTTAATTACATTGAACCCAAGGTACCATTGTGAGAATTTTGCTCAAAGCAGTATTTTTACAACTCTTTTTATTTCATCAATCAACAAGCTTGTGATAAAAATAAGGATGGGCCTTTAAGAAAATATTTCCAGGTTCTGATAAAAATAATACTGCCCAGTAGAGTTATGCATACTTTCCCAAATATGGAATGTTCCTTACATATTGAAAAAAGCTGACTTTGAATTTTTGGTGTAGCATTCTCTGAAGACTGCTTTAAGTATTATTCTTTTGACTAGTCACAGGACTTAATTTTGCTACTACTCTGGTACCAGTAGATACAAATTATATAGTTTATTAAAATATATTTGGAGTTTCAGGAAAGGTATGTCAAAGACTCATACCTTTCATAAATATACAGAATATTTCTTAAGCATCTTATTACTCACATACCCTAAATACATGATGTACTTTGTATTATAAATCTTTAGCAGTTAACAAACTAATTAATCTGCAATTATAAAAAAAGTAATATATTCATTAAAAAAAAGTCTGTTGATTCAGATAAATTTACACTCGAAAAGCTGATTAGGGTAGATTTTGGCAAGAATTGCAGCCTTCCAGTCTGAATAGATTTTAATCAGGTTTGACAGCAAAAGAGCTTTACCTGGTGTTTCATTTAATTTGAGATTTGTAATCAGATGATTTATAGGAGTTTAGGTTTTGCAAAATGTGAAGCATTTGTCTTGATATAAGAGTAAGCATCCCCCATTGTCAATTGGAATCAGTAATCTCCCATTTTCCTGACTTCAGAGATACGGAGTTGCAAAGGGAATATATTTCAACTCTTGCGGCTTAGCCCATAATTTTCATGGAATTTTATATCCGTCAAGGTTAAAACACATTTGTATTACTACACCAATGTTCCAGATATGGGGAGACAGTTACTTTCTTCCAGACCCAAATATCTGTTCCAAGAATGGGAGTAAAAGGTGATGAGTAGGTGATCTAAAAATTAGATCTAAAAATTAGACCTAAAGAGTTTTACAGAAATTTTTCAGTGAGTGGCTTTTGTATTGTTGTTTGCCAGATATCTACTCTGTCATCATTGGCTTGTTTTTATTCCATATCTTACTTTTTTCAACTCCTTCATTCTTTCTGTCCTTTGACTTGTATTCATACCATTTCCTCTTGCTATTCATTCTGATGGTCCTTGTCTACACATGATTCCAGTCTTAATGTTTTCCTTTGAGTTAGTATACTACTGAAGTGTTAAATCTTTATTCTCCATGACCTTGTTTCTCTCCCCTCCCAGCCCCATTTCTTCTCTCTCTTACTTTAATTTCTTAATTTAATACTATTCATCACACGCTTACTTGCAGTGTATTTTTAAATTATTTTTTCATTTATTATATTCTTCTTAACTCTTACCTCCCTTGACTATTTTTATTACATATAACAAAGAAACCATGGCTACGTAATTAACTACTATTTCAGTTTCAGTAATATTCCAAGTTAATTAGAACCAGCAGGAATAAAAAGCCCTATCTATCTCTGAACAGATGTAAATAAATAGATGATAGATAAATAGATAGATAGATAGATAGATAGATAGATAGATAGATAGATAGATAGATAGATAAAGGAAGGGAAATAAGTCTAAATTCCAAAGAGCTGCCTCAAACTCTAATATAATTGAGGCACTATATTAAAATAAATACAAGTAAATTGAAGAATTAAAGTTTCAAAAAGCAAATGACTCTAAACAGCTGTAATAATACAAAGCAAAATAGACTAAAATGTATATGTATTTCAACAAATGATTCATATAATAAAAATAGTAATTATATATTGTAAAGAGTATCATTTGCTATTCTCTATAATGAAAAAGCAAATGAAAGTAGAGATTTTGAAATTTGGTAGCATTAATTTTGCATGAAAATAAGTCTGGTAACTATGAATGATTTTTAAATTGTAATATTTTTGACTATTTTTTTTCCTTTACTGTGGTGATTCTGTCACTTAACCTTGGAAACTGGGACCAGAGATTTCTGTAACAGAAACACTTATCACAGTGGCCTTTAAGTACTACACAAAAAGTGTCCAATGTATTTATTTTTTTAAATTTATTTTTAATATCACTATTTATTTATTTTGAGAGAGAGAGAGTAAGCAAGCGAGCATGTGAGCAGAGTGTGGAGCCTGACAGGGGGCTCGATCTCACCACCGAGATCATGACCTGAGCCGAAATCAAGAGCTGGATGCTTAACTGACTGAGCCACCCAGGGGCCCCTGATGTATTTAAATAGTAGTTGAATGTTACCCTTTATTCTAGCAAAAATGTGTTAAAGTGTAATAACTGTGTTTCTCCTTAGAATTATGCATGAAAACTATTGTCCTTTGAAAGCAGATGGTCTTTTGGAAAGCAGAGCATATCACTCTTTTAAAAAAGCAGAGTTGTGATTTAAAACAAGTATTTAGAGGTTTCATGAAGCGAGCAATATGAAGCTATTTTAATCAGCAAAAAAAGATACTGGACTGTGAACAGAAAAGAAAGGATCTGTTATTGACAATGTGTTATAGTATAACCATGAGAGAGATAACTTGCTGTAACCAGCAGGCAAGACAACCCAAGTGGAATTTAGCTTTTTTAACAAGGCAGTTGATAATGCATCTAAAATGAAAGGCAAGTAAACTTTTTGAAACTTTATTTAAAATCGCTCAAAATTATCAATGGATTTCTATCACAGAGGCATGTCATAAAGGTGTTCTTTTCCTTTTAAAGTATTTTTCTCAAACTTTGGGAAAATTAATGATATATTTCTCTGGAACTCCTTCCTTTCCCCTCTACTCTGATAGAATAACATTACCAGATCTAAATTTGATTAAGTGGAATTTCACTACATCATTTGTTTCCTGTGGTGTGAGACCTGCCACATTCCCAATTTGTGTGTCATTGAGTAGGCTTTATAGAAATAGAAGTAAAATATCCAGCTTTACAGTAACTAGGAATGAGTGCTATTTATTTAATCTTTTAGAGCATAATCTTGACAGAAGTTTTAGGAAACTTGTTAGGGATTAGCAAAGGGAGCTAACTCTATCTACAAATATTAACTGCAATATAGTCACAGCACAGTGGATGTATATGCAGTCACACTCAGCACTATGCTACACAATTAATGGTTCAGTTAGATTAAGTAATTGACTATGGAGTGGAGTCTTTCACTGGTAATTTTTCATGATAAAACATATATGAAGAGAAATGCAGTATATACCAGTAGTTCTTCCCTTATATCACTGACCATCTGCACTTTCTTTATAAGGAAATGGAAATAAGGATTCATAAATTATTATTTCAATAACCACTAGGAAGATAGTGAAGTCTCTATGTTATGAGTATGGATTTGAAATCAACAGCTCTGACCCAGTATTAATTTCCATTCTTTTTTTTTTTTAAAGATTTTATTTATTTATTTGAGAGAGAGAGAATGAGAGACAGAGGGCATGAGAGGGAACAGGGTCAGAGGGAGAAGCAGACTCCCTGCCGAGCAGGGAGCCCGATGCGGGACTCGATCCTGGGACTCCAGGATCATGACCTGAGCCGAAGGCAGTCGCTTAACCAACTGAGCCACCCAGGCACCCCGGTTTCCATTCTTTATTATTCTTAATGTATTCTTTCTTCTGATTTTGTGTTCTCATTTCTTTGCTTAGATCTTGACAGAGGCATTTCCTTTGTTGTAATTATGATTTCTAAGACTTTTTACAATATAGACAAAGTGAATACTAATAACAAAAAAGAAAGTTGTAAGGACAGGACGCCTGGGTGGCTCAGTCAGTTAAGTGTCTGCCTTCAGTTCAGGTCATGATCCCAGGGTTCTGAGATCGAGTCCTGCATTGGGCTCCTTGCGCCGTGGGGAGCCTGCTTCTCCCTCTGCCTCCCATGCCCCCTACTTGTGTTCTCTCTCTCTCTCTGACAAATAAATAAATGAAATCTTGAAAAAAATGTTGTAAGGAGCTGAATTTTTTTTTTTTAAAGTTTCAGGATTTGTCATTGATACCAGAGGAAAAGATACAAAGTAAATTGAACATTAAAGTAATTATTGTGGAAAACGCCTCCAACAGAAAGCAGTAACTAAATATATCAAATTATTGAATTAAGTGGTTATTTTCATTCATGTAAATCCATGAAATTCAGCAAGAAAAGACTAGGAAGCAGGAATTTAGTGCCTTAGCCATGATTTATTGACTAGCGGGATGATCTTTTGTGGAGTTAACCTTCCTGGAACATAATGTAATTAATTAATAAACCATTAAAACTTGAAAACTCGGGATGCCTGGGTGGCTCAGTCGGTTAAGCGTCTGCCTTCAGCTCAGGTCATGATATCAGGGTCCTGGGATTGAGTCCGCATCAGGCTCCCAGCTCAGTGGGGAGTCGGCTTCTGCCTCTGCCTCTGCCCTGCCCCATGGTTGTTAATCAATCTGAAAATCACCCATGGAGTGGAGAAAGTTATTATAACCTTAGTGTTAATTTGGATTTTTTTTTTCCTGACAATTCACCAAATTAAAGTAGAGCTAGGGGAACAATATACAAATATTAAGCATCACTAAAGTCTGATGTGTGATTGTTTGGTTGACAGTGGAACAATATAGTAAAAATTTAAAATATGTTTATTTTGAAATTTGCTTTTTCATAATATTTATCATGGACAAAAGACTAAGAAAAAGTTTTAAGGTATTTATGTGCTATCTTTAAATAGGTTCCTAGGTTTTATGCATATATATGGCTTCAATCAATATAAATAGAATTCTAATAAAGTTGGAAAAATGATTTTTCAGTATTTGTTAAGTTTGTTTTTGTTAGTTTGTATGTTAGCATTCAAAAAGGAGAACAAATACTGTACTCATCTACATATATATGCTTTAGTGTGTTTCATAATTTTCTAAATGTCTTTGTAGATCTAATTCCTTCATTTTATTACTTTTGTTAGAAGTTTTTTGTTTAACACACTTCATTGCTTGTGATATTTGGAATTGTTTAACCAAAACTCTTCAAAATCACTTCAGTGAAAATTATAGCCTTGATAGAGATAATACATTAAAAATAACTAAAATAGTACTTAAAAAAACAGACTTCACTTATTAACAATTTTATACCAATGACAAGGTCTTAGAAAATTTACTGATAGATTTCAAGTTTTCTGTCATATCAATTTCTCTATGCTTCTTTATTACACTGCATATAAAATTACTATCTTTAGATTTTTTAAACCATTTTTAAATACAACGAATAAAATATAGGATGCATTTCTTTCCTAAGAATCTCATTATCATGGTTTGAAAATAGTTTTCCATTATTAAAGGAGGATGCAAGATGGTACTCACTGGAAATTCAGCTTCCAGAATATTTACTTTTTTCGTTGAGAAACATTTTTCAGTTTTTAATGGTGATTCCCATTATATAAACTAGATAAAATCTTGATTATTATTCAAGTTGGGTGGAAATGAGGGCTCTGATCACTTGCCACCTACCTACATTGCATTCCTCAATAGCCCCTGGAGAACTTTTCCAGAATTCCCAGGGCACAGTAGAACACAGCTTGAAACAACTGCTCTAAAGTATATCTAAGATCAGAAGTTTTACATATAGGATAATTAATTCTTTGGGGAATTAAAAAAAAACTTAAATACAAATAAAATCAAAGAATGTGTATTGTAGGCTTAATTCTATTCATTAGAAGAATACATTTATTTTAATTAAATGACTGAATCTCTACTGGAGTCTTTCCCTGGTAATTTTTCATGATAAAACATACATGAAGATAAATGCAGGGTTTATCTCCGGAGACAAACTATGCATCAATAACAATGAGGTAATGATTCAAACTGTGTGTGTCCAAGCTATTAACACCTGAAAAATGAATCTAAAGAAGCAGTAGGAGGGCATTGTTAATGTGGAAAACTACTAGGCTTAAACTATATCTTTTTTTGTAACTTGAATTCTTTAATGGATGTTAGCCATTCAACTTCAAGGACTACAGTGTACTTGAAGCTATAATGTAGCATACCATCACTGGTTAAGGCATCAATAAAAGGAAAAAGGGAAGGGCATTTGGAGTCCTTTTTGTCTTCTCCACGTAGAATGTTCCTATTTGAAGCAGATCAGAGGGAGGCTGCACAGCCTTGAAAATATTATTTCAAAAATTATTAAGCCACCTAATTTCAAAATTGGCACACGTTTCCTTGGCCTTGCTCACATTACCAGTACCACCTTATGAGCTATTCTTACTGATTTCTCCTCTTCCCACCTCATGAAAATGGAAAATACAAGCAGCTCTCTTGAGCCAAAACACTCAGAGATCCCTGTAAAAGGTTTCTATTCTATACCAACCCAAAAGAAAACAGAAAAGCTGGTGCATTTATTAATAATCCAAGGGATGATTTTATCAGTTTATCTTTTAAGCCTACACCTCAGGCTTGCAATCACTGTCCTTAAAATAACCACAAAACTACTGCTCTTATCCTTCTTGATAAATATTATTGGGGCCATTCTTGCTGTTGTTGTTTTTATTATTTTATAATAGTAATATATTATTATTATTTTTAAGATTTTGTTTATTTATTTGTCAGAGAGAGAGAGAGGACAAGCAGAGAGAATGACAGGCAGAGGGAGAAGCAGGCTCCCCGATGAGCAAGGAGCCCGATGCAGGACTTGATCCCAGGACCCTGGGATCATGATCTGAGCCGAAGGCAGACGCTTAACCGACTGAGTCACCCAGGCATCCCAGGATATTATTTTTAATTGCTAAAATTTATCAAGTTTTCACCATGTGCAGCTAGTTTACTAAGTATACAACTGAATTATTTGACTCTTTTCTAGCAATGCTCTCAGATGTTAGGAGAGTCCAATTAAAGAACTGGAATACTCCCCACTCCTAATAAAACTTTTAATTTTTTTCATCAATCTTTACCTAGAAGTTGCGTATTAATTATTTTTAAAAAATAATAATACAAGTGGGAGTCATCATTTAATGAGTGCTAAGTTCCAGGTATTACTTTAAGAGTTTTACATAGTTTCTAATTACCTCATTTAATTGTTAATATATGATGAGTATAAGACAACAGCAATATTACTATAATTCCTGCTTTTAAAAAAATCTACATTATGAGACTCAAGCAAAAATATATAATAGAGTAGCTCATAAAATATCCCCAGGTTAGAAATCATCACATCAGTGTTACGGGCTGACAATTAGACTTCAGCAATTAGAAAGTTTCTGTAAAATGATTCAGATGGTACATAGCTCAAATCCTGGATTTGTTATGAACAACAACAATGAAATGCTAGTTCGGTCTTCTTCTTCTTCTTCTTCTTCTTCTTCTTCTTCTTCTTCTTCTTCTTCTTCTTCTCCTTTTTGTTTTTGAAGAGTTACAAATGTGGGCCTGTCACGTGAATCTTGTAGAGGCAAATGTGCTATATTAAGAGTATGTGACAGAGAAGAGAAAAGCTTGTTTCTGTCTCAGAGATGAGGTACTTCCTACCACTCACGAAAAACTAAGCAAAGAATAGGTTTTAATAGCTCAAATTTAGGACAGAATTCTGTTTATAGATATTTGAAAGTGTTTTTTCAAAATACGATCATGGGAGTGGTTACAACAGTAGCTTTAAGTAAACTTACCGCTCAGTAAGAAAAGCTGTATGGAGAAAAAATATTTTAATAGGAAAGACTACTAAATTTTCATTAGAAATCAGTAGTTTAATTTTGAGTAACATTTTTAGATTATGAGTCAAGAATAGTACTTTATATCATTTGAAAGAACAGTAGTTTGTTTCCGAGTCAAGTTTTTTGAGGTATAACTTATATACAGTGAAACTCATAATTTTTAGTGTACAGTTCTATGAGTTTTGACAAATGCACATCATTATTGAAAACCAACTCATTCAAGACAGAACTTTTCATCACCCTCAGAGAGTTCCCTTTTCCCATTTATAGCCAACCCCTTCCCCTCTTCTTGACCCCTGAGACTGGTTTGTCTTTTGTGCTTCTTAGTTTACCTTTTCCAGGATGACATTTAAGTGAATCATATAGTATGCAGTCTTTCATGTTTAACTTCTTTCATACAACATAATACATTTGAGATTGATCTGTGTTGTGTCAATCAGTTGTTAATTCTTTTTATGTATTTCACTGCATGGATATATCATAGTTTGTTTATCCATTCTCCAACTGGAAGACATCGGGTTGTTCCCAGTTGAGGGATTAGGAATAAAGCTATTCTAGAATTTTGTTTTAACAGAAGCTTGACTTTCTCTTGGTGACGTTTCTAGGGGTGGATTTCTGGGTTATACAAAGCAAATGTATAAAGAAGTCAAACTGTTTTTCAAAGTGGCTGTATTATTTTGTATTCTTACTAGAAATGTGTGAGTGTTCTAATTGCTTTTCATCCCTGTCAGTACCTGATAATGTCCCTCATAAACAAAGATATAATAAAATCATCAACAAAATATTAACAAATTGAATCCAATAGTATTTTAAAATGATAATACATCATGACCAATTGATGGTGATATTGGTGTGTAAGGTTATTTCAATATTCAGAATCAATCAACATAATTCACTCTATCAAAAGACTAAAGAAGAAAACTATGTTGGTGTAGAAAAGGTATTTGACAAAAACCAATATGTATTTATAACAACAACAACAACAGCAAAACCTCTCAGAAATCTAGGAATTAAAGTGAAATTCTGAAACATAATAAAAGACATTTCACAAAATTCTATAGCTAACATTATTCTTAAGGGTGAAAGATTGAATACTTTTCCTGTAAGATCAGGAACAAGACAAGGACTTATGCTCTTTCCACTAAAATTCAACATCATATTTGAGGTCCTAGACAGTCCAATAAGGTAAGAAAACAAAATCAGAGGTAGACAGGTTGGAAAATAGAAACAAAGCTATCTCATTTTCAGACAACATGACAGTCTAAGAATAAAATCACCAAAGAAATTATTTAAAAAAAGCTAGGAGAACTTGTGACTCAGACGCCTGTCCCTGAATGAGGTCTCTGGGAGGCGAGGGCTGAGGGGACCCATTCTATGGGGGCCAGCACTGTGGGGAGGGGCAGCCGGGAGAGCAGGGGTCCTTTGCTTCTCTGCCCCGCCCCCCCCAACTGGCCAGGCAGCGGATGGCTCTTGTGCTCTGCCCCTGTGCTCTGCCGCTGCGCTTCGCCCGTCCCTGGTTAGAGAGGCAGGTGCAGCTGCTGGCTGCGGGTTAGAGACCCGGCAGGCGCGCAAAGCCCTGCTGCCGAGGTAGCAGCGAGAGGTCGAAGGTCCGGCCAGACCCCGCCCGTTCCACCCATCGTGTTCTTGTGGAAACTAGACAAACTGCGCCGCTGTGACTGGGACTGCTGTTCTCCGTGTTGTGACCTATCCTCTCAACAACAAAAAGGAATAAAATACCGTTTGTTTCCTAAAAAAAAAAGGAACACAGAAGGTGTTTCTTTAGCACCTTTTTCAAAAAAAAAAAAAAAAAAAGAAAGAAAGAAACACAGAAGGACTAAACAAGCCAGTAAGACGAAGGTCATTTTATCCCAGGGATGGCACGCATAAGGATGGTCAGAATGTTAGAATGTCCAAAATAGAAAAAAGATATATTTTCTTTCGCATCTAGTCTGAACCTTTAGCAAGGTTGCAAGATACAAGATCAATATACAAAAATCAACCACATTTCCATATTCAGATTGTTTTGACCCTCAGTTAAAACCACACTAGATTTCTCTACTGGAACAGTCAACTAAGGAGTAAACCTGGTCGTTTAGGCTTCTAATCTTTCTGCACTTTTCATTTCTCTACAATCCCCCGAGTACAAGCACACAGACACGTTTGAGAGTACTCTAATAGGTCAGTTATAATCTCCTAACTGATATTGAAGCCTTCTATTTTTCTTTTTATTTTAGAAGAAAGGAAACATTTTATGTTGAAATTAAAGGTTGACATTATAAGTGTTCCTTATTCATACCACTTTGATTTCTTCTTTCATGTAAATATAGCCTAGTAATTACACAGTGGAGAAGTTTCAGCCTACTTGGAATTTTTTCATTGCCAAATGGAAGGCAAATCCTATTCATCGCCTTTTCTGGAGATTGTAAGGGAATATGGTACATCTCAGTCATCTCCAGAACACTGATACTGTCTTTCACTTAGGTTTTATAATTTACAAATATTGGTGAATTACATTGACTTTACCTGACACATAAACTTCATTTTCTCTATGTCTTTAAAGCTAGATAAAAATTTTCTTATCTCTGTCCTTAAAATTCAGATGTTAATATTAATCTAGCATTCCATACAGTCAAAGCTTATGATCTAGGAGATACTCTTACAACACATACGAAACATATCATTATGATGATCATTATATATGGACCTTGAGCTCTGTCAGTTCCAAAAATAGATTTAAATATAAAATGAATAAGTACAATAAGTTTCTGCTCCATCACTCCTAAATTAAAGACACATTAAGTACACTAGATGTGAAAGAAAATATATCTTTTTTCTATTTTGGACATTCTAACATTCTGACCATCCTCACGCCTGCCATCCCTGGGATAAAATGACCTTCATCTTACTGGCTTGTTTAGTCCTTGTGTGTTTCTTATAAGGAGTTGCAGTTATGAAGCACCTTTTGACACAGGGAAGGAATCACCTTTATGGTTTTTTTCCAGAGCCAATACAGTGATGCATAGCTGTATTTAGATCTGGCTTTTCCCCCTATGCTATCACACATTCCTCACAGATGGTCACAGGTGTGTTAGGCCAGGGTTCATAACTAACTAGGCGCTGCAACAGATAAACCCTGAAACCCAATGGTTTAGTTATTTCTTGCTGACACAAAGTCTGATGACTCTCAGAAAGTGTGCTTTGCCATCTCGTGACTCCTTTTAGTGACATTGCCCTCTTAACAAATGGCATCATTGTAGTGGAAAAGGAAACATGGAAATGGTACACTGGCTTTTAAGAGTTTCAGCCAGAAGTTATGTTTGTCATTTGTTAGACTAGTCATATGTCTTTTCCAAAAATCAAAGGGGCTGAAAAGAGTCGTTTTCCTGTAAACCCAGGAGGGAGAAGGAAATAAGAAATGGGTGAGCACTAGAAGTCTCTACCATGCCAGGGAACTCCTGACCTATCTGCTCTCCAGGGGGGTAAACACTCCCATATTTATCCACCCATCAGTAACTTGACTGTCTGGATACCTTCCCCAGCTCACATCTAAGACTTAACGGAAAACCAAAAAGCAGTGCACTGTCCATAAGAGAAATTAGGCTAGAATTAAGAAAACATTGGCTCTTATGGGTGACAAACAATATTAAAAGTGATATAAATAGTCGTTTGGATGTGAGTGCCATATTATCTTTTTTTATTTTTTAAAGATTTTATTTATTTATCTGACAGAGAAAGCATGTACGTGTTGAGTGCACACACACAAGCAGGGTTGAGGGGCAGAAGGAGAGGGAGAAGCAGGCTCCCCACTGAGCAGGGAGCCCGATGTGGGGCTCCCAGGGCTAGATCCCAGGACCTGGGATCATGACCTGAGCCCAAGGCAGACCCTTAATCAACTGAACCATCCAAATGCCCCATAATATAAAGATTATAAATTACCACATTTTGTTTAAGAGACTGGACAGAAAATGAGTTACATAATCTCCATATTCCTATTTAAGTTTAGGAAGAAGGAGAAAGAGTGACATATGTCTGACATTCAGTTGTTCTGGTGTAAGAAAACCAGACTTATTGTTCTTATTGTCTCTTCAAGTCAAACTAAATTCGAGAGTGGTTAAATACAGACTTTTGAAGAGCAATCAAAGATAGGACTTTTTAAACCACTTTTTTTATATGGAAATGTTACTGTTTTTGCTTGAATATATTATACTGTTGATGAAAAGACTAGATTAAGCAATTTACTAAAGATCACATATCTAGTGGTGTAAAGCTGAGAATAGTATCCAAACACATTTGCACAATGTTTCAATAAAATGTCTATTTCACAGTGTAAAGAAATGTGAATTTTTATCATCTGTCCTGTACAAAGTAAGTTTAAAAGTATATATGCACACCATATATAGGTTTAATCTGATGACTGTGTAAATATTAAATGTCTGGCCCATACTTATCTTGAAGTATTCTTTCACCACCAGCGTGTGTAATTATTTCCACTTTAGTAAGATAAAGTTAGCAAATGAAATTAGCCATGTTTGATATTTGCTTCAGTTTTATTTTCAGTGTGTGTGTGTGTGTGTGTGTGTGTGTGTGTATCTTATGTATCTCACTATAAGACAGATAGATACTCAGATATCTTGGTAATTTGAGTAATTTCTCATGTGTAAAACTATACACAGTAACTTTTAAGTACCAACAAATGTCATCACTCTTAAAAAATCACTAGTACTAAATAGATTGGTTTTATCACAGTGACTGTACTAAGTATATTTTCAAGGATCCTAGTATCTAATTTTCAAGAGACTGATTTTTTTAACATCCGTTAATGAAATGTTAAACATGTAAATATTTGTCTAATATATTCTCAGAAAAATAACACTGAAGATAATGTAAAAGTATTTAATCCATTTCTTTGTAATCATCCCTAATTGATAATTGACATTTTATTATTAACTGAATAGCTATTCATTGTAACAGCCAATCTAATTCTTAAGAGCTTATACCAATATTACTTGTATATAAAATCTAGTATTTAATCTAACTTACCATGTTATTTCCATTTGCATAATGGGATATTTTCTTAGGTCTGCTGGAGCACTTATTCTTCATAAAATGCTACAAGTTTCAAACAATACAAATATTTCAAAAGTAGGTAAAATCATAAAAGTATAACGCTAAACAAAATTCACAGATTGAGAGACTAGAAAAATCATGAGAACACAATAGTAGGTCTAGTTCTGCTAGTAATCAATCTGGGTATATTAGGAAAATATTCAGCATGTCAATCCAGTAGTAGTTCAAAGCACGCAGTCAAGGGAATTTTCAATGTGATAAAGGAGAATGGCCTCACATATTCTGAAGTAAGATCCTTGGGCATTTTAGAGTATAGTGGTATAGAATTCTTCCTTCTTTTTATGTTGATTCTTCTCAGCAAGCCCAGAAATGAACTACTCTTTCCCTGACCTTCTATTCAAGATATCTCAAGTCACAGAACTCCTTACTTTAAAGGAAATACATTTATATTTTGTGCACCTACCAGCAAAAGGGTGCTAACGTGCTACTGAGGATAAATTAAATCCCTTAGTTTGTGTAGCAGAGACTGACTATATCTTTCAACCATTTGCTACCATGCCATTCTTTGCCTCATATAAATCTTTTTTTTTAAAGATTTTATTTATTTATTTGACAGAGAGAGACACAGCGAGAGAGGGAACACAAGCAGGGGGAGTGGGAGAGGGAGAAGCTGGCTTCCCGCAAAGCAGGGAGCCCGATGCGGGGCTCGATCCCAGGACCCTGGGATCATGACCTGAGCCGAAGGCAGATACTTAACCACTGAGCCACCCAGGCACCCCATGCCTCATATAAATCTTGTCATGTAAAGAGTCCCCAATAAATACTTGTTGAATATATAAATAAATGAATGAAGAAATGAACTAAATGATCTCTACGTTTCTTCTAGATTTAATCATCTCTGGTTCTGCAGTTGCTTGGGAGAAACCACCGACTGCCCCAAACCTCCTGTCACCTCCTCCCACATCTGCCCCCCTTTGCATCCTCTCTTGGAGGATGTGTCTCCCAGTTACGTTCAGAAAAGCTTCTCCAAGCCGGTGCCTTACATAGAGTAAATGTACAGTAAAATTCGTTGATCTGAATTGAAATGGAAGGGGAAAAAAAAAAAAAACAACAACAAACTTCTGTGAAAAGCTGACAGTGCAATTACTTTACCTCAATCGCACATTCTTCTTTGACCATATGCTCAGTGTTCACGAACATATGTTATGTTTATTTTTGGTAATTTTACTCTCTATTTCACAATGGTGAGCCTTGCAGTCTCCATATGATCAGTGTCTAAAACACTGCAATTCTTCTTTTCATCTTTCTCTCTCTCTCTCTCTCTCTCTCTTTTTAATGAGTGCTTGTTATTCCAGTTATAGAGCTGAATATCATTTGGGACTTTATGTCACACACACACGCGCACACACACACACACACACGCGCACAAACAGGAAAAGTAGGACATGCAAAGAAATGCCATTATAGACCAAAGCAACTGAACTTTACAAGGATAAAAGAGATTAAATGATAGTCTCAAATAATGGAGGTTAAATGGGTAAAGGATAATGTCATCTTGTCATAAACGTTATAAAGCGCAAAGTGGGACAAAGTTTTATTAATTAGAAATGATTCTAATTCACTGTTTAAATGAGCAGGGGTTGAGTTCAGTCTGAAATTTTATCCTCTAGAAAATTTGAAGACACCTTTAAAAAATACTTCAAAAAGTCAAACTTTGCCAATGATATTATAAGCATCTTTCAATCATGTCTGGCAAGTATACCATATTATGAATAACCCAGTGGGGGTAGGGTACTAGTTACATAACTATGGCAACATTTTTCTGGCTCAACAATCCAACCTGTAAATATCAAGAGACAGGCAAAATCTACATATTTCCAGCCACCTTTAGTGAGGGGATAGACGATATTCCCCTTGTGTTTTTTTATGTATTATAAAATGGCTTGGGGACCAATATCCAACAGAAAAGATTATAAAAGTGAGAGACAGGGAAATAGTTGCTCAGATAGGAAAAACAAGACAAAACAAGAAGATTGCTTTATATTTTAAGGTTTATATGAATAAATATTTTAAGAAATCAGCTGAAGGAAAATCATCATCATCATCATCATCATCATCATTGTGATCATCAGCAGCAGCAGCATCTCAGCATCTCACTCAAAATACCTTGCTTATTTATCTAGCAAGAATAGTTTTTCTAGCTACCTTGGAGAATTTTGGAAAATGTACATAGGTCTCTTTTATCTGTGTCTGTGTGACTACAAAGAGACTTTCTGAATTTTGAATAAAGCCAACTAGTGCTATTTATAACTCACAAGAAGGGAAGTTTAGAGTAAAGAATTTGTTCAAATTTCTTTAAGTGATGGGCATCTGGGTGGCTCAATTGGTTAAGTGTCTGCCTTTGGCTCAGGTCGTGATCCTGGGGTCCAGGGATGGAGACCCACACGTGCCGGGTTTCCTGCTCAGCAGGGAGTCTGCTTCTCCCTCTGACCCCTCCCTCTCTCGTGCTCTCTCTCTCTCTCATTCTCTCTCTCTCTCTCTCAAATGAAAAAATAAAATCTTTAAACAAAAAAGAAAAATTTCTTTAAATGCTATACTCTTCTTCCAAACTCCCTCAAACATATGTGGCTTTCTATTTTGTTTTCTGGTTTTTAATGCTGCTTTATTGACCAAACCTGTGAGGAAAGGAAAAGATGGCTTGACTTTCAGGAACATCTGGAGTACTCTTTTCTTTCCTCTTCTTTTCTTTTCTTTTTTCTTTTTTCTTTTCTTTTCTTTTCTTTTCTTTTCTTTTCTTTTCTTTTCTT